>NC_054066.1:7697478-8002378 GCF_017639655.2 Falco naumanni
CCAGCAGTCTGTAGCGTTCTGCTCTGCTCCCCCTCCTCCGCTGTGGTGGTGCTGATGAAGAAGAATTTGGCCTGAGTAGAAAAAAACATTTTTAAACTGGTTTTGAAACCAAGGTAAATCTTTGCTACGTTTGTGTTAGCAGCAACCTGAACCTGTGATAGGAATTCAGCTGTACTCTAAGTTACAGGGACCTGTTTTCATAACGTAGAACACTAGTCCCCATTTTTTTCCTGAAGAGTGACTCTTGCTAGATTAAGGTCTATAAAAGTGTGGAACATGTTTTATCAACCAATCTGTGCATTTTATAGCTTAGTTATGATAGCGTATACTTTCATAGACTCACAGAGGAGGCAAAACTAGTGGGAATCTTCAGTTCTTATCAGTGGACGAAAAGTTTATTCAGTGTCTAAGCAAATGAATACATAGTTTTTGATTAAGTGTTACTCTGTTTTCTTATGAACAACAAAATAAATGGTTTATTCACACAGCTGAACCCTTTTTCCATTGGTGTTCAGTAGATGCACAAAATAAATTAGGTTTCAAACCTAGATGCTGTATTGATGGATTCTATTTTATGAGTTCAAGTTGCACATCTTCTGTATTTTTGACATGAGAATACATTGCCATGAAATATCGGTAGTATGAAGTATTGCAGTGGAGTGTTTCCACTAGTCACACAGTGGAACACAGATTTATAGTGAAGAGTTTTGTTGGACAGGAGTGCTGAACACACTATAACCAATATCTTTTCCAGACAGAAATTACACGTTGCTGGCTAGAAGTAACAGCATACAGAAAAGTGTGGTAACATATTTTTAGGCCACTTATGTATTGGGCAACGCACTGAGTTCTATGTATGCCTGAAAAACTGTGAGGTGAGCTGACCTTAATTGCAGCATCTTTTCATAACAATAGTAATATGGCAGCATCAGTGAAATTAAATGCGAACATCTTTTGAAAGTGTAGATTTGTATTTCAGGACTCGTTTCCAGTCTTAAATTTTGCTCGTTGCTGTTTAGGCTGCAATGCCCGGTCAGTGTTCACTTGAAAGGAAAAAGCACCCAGGCTGTACAGTGATTCAGACTTTATTTTATTCTCTCTAGGCTCTCTATCCCTAAATACTTGTTGAGAGTATATGTCTCTGAATTTCTTTATTTTGCTGTACTCTAGTGTTTTGGCCTGGGCAGGCTTTTACTTTTTCAATTCTATTTTTCTTGCAATGGGAAGGGAATAATACCTGTTGTTCCCGGCACAGTAGACTGGTGAGTTCAGGAAACTTTCAAGGCTGTGAAAAGAGACAGTATTTTATGCTTGAGTTTTAAACTAAAGTCTGTCCAACAGGTTGTGTTTTGTTTTTTTTTTTTAAAGGTGTGTTTGTTATCGGGGTTAAGTTAATCTCAGATTTAAATAAAAAAAGATATTAAAAAAGAAAGGGTGGTGGTGGTGCTTTGGAGGACACAGTGCTTTCAGCTGTTTACTGTGCAGCCCATATGTGTGGCCTTGTACCTCATTTAAAAAGAGATACACTTCTTGAATTGATTTTTGAACGACTGTGGGGCGGGATATTGAATGGTTGCTACCAATGCAGTGTTAGCACGTTGTGTTACTTCAGTTCAGGCAGTCATAGGACAATAATAGCTGTTGCCCTTTTAATGCAAAAGATCACAGGGAACTGCTTATTTGGATGGAGAGCCTGTCTGAATACGAGTGAACAGTACTGGCCACTAAGAAACCCTTGTTGAGAGGTATCAACAGCTATTAACACAAGGAGGATCTTGGATGTCGGTTCATAGTGGATGCTGTTGGTCCCAGTTGTTTGTCAACCATATTATTGGTGACAGCTCTCTGTGAGTTGCTTGCTGAAAGCACTTACTGAGCTAAGAGGGATTAGTATGTAAGGAAAGGGCTAAAAATGGGAAATACATAGGATTTCAGAGCAGAAGGGCAGTGTTCAGAATTCAGTATGAAGTTGAGCTTGAGATTTTAGTACTCTGGAATGCAAATCTAAATCTTTTCAGAACATGATGAATTCTTTCCAAAAACTGCATTTTATACTCCACTATTAAACTATTGTTAGGAAGCAATATAAGTGAGCCCTGCAAATTGGGTAATAAATCTTTCATGTTACCTTTTTGAAATGCCTCATTGATTTATGTGGTTTAAGTGCAAGACCTCCATTCCATATTCACCCAACACATTGCAACGGGACCCTGGTGTTAGTGCGTAATTCAAATATTCAGGATGTTGAATGGCCTCTTGAGAGCTGTGACAGGTAGTGGTGAGCAAAACCGTTGTGAAGACTTTAGAATAATGAATATCAATACTACAAGAACTTGCATGACAATGATGAAGTGAGTTTTGAAAGTCTGAAATGCATTGCTAGGAATAAGCTGGAAGGCTTAGGTTTGGAAATGCAGCTGCACAAGTCAGTACGCAGAGCTCTTTGAGGACTTCTGTAACTCTGTAGGCATACAAACCTTGGCTTCAGGTTTGTTAGATCAGAATAACATAGAAATAATAACTAAGACTGGTTTTGTTCCAAAAAATGTGATGAAATGATGGCTTTGTCACACACAGTCCCTGGATCACAGACATCGGGGAATAGATGTCATAACTTCAGGCAAGGCATGAGGTGTGTGGAGACTTGTAATAGTTTGTATTTGCCTAAGTCTGTCTGTACTGCAAACGTGAGGGCCAGCTGCTTGTGCAGCACTTCATAGGGTCCAGTAAGTTCTCGGGAGCTACATACCATGTTTCTTTGATGTAAATGGAGTACACATTTCAAATGTCTCTAGTGCATTTTTGAGTATTGGGAGAAGCCGCAGAGCTGTCGTGATTAATCAAAAAAAAAAAAAAAAACCACCAAAAAAGGAAATGTCTAAGAACAAAATCCTGGGACTTGTGGACCGTGGGTATTTATGTAGTAAAATGAGTGCATTTAAATAAATGAGATTTTTAAAATCTGCTTAAAACAGAAGAGTGTATTATCAGGAGATAAACACTTTGCAATTACAACAGCCAGAATAAAACTGTTTATGGTATGTATGTGTTTGCTGATACATAGGACACTCCTCAGAGTTTATACTGATGAGAAATTACTTTTTCATGTAGGAACATGCAAGCCTTCTCCTAACAGAAGCACCCTGTGGTGAGACATACAGATTTTCAAAAAATACTGTTTGGCTTATGGTATTAATTATCCATCCTGCCCTGGAGCATTCCTGCACTACGACCCTGTCAAGCTAGACACCACCACTGGAATTGTTAACTACACCCTAGTGGCTGTCCAGGACTGGGATTACAGAGCTCCAGGGAGACAGCCCTTGCTCAGGTCATAATAAAAACGATTATTGTTTCTGATAATGACAAGTGTCTTCATTCAGTTATGCTCTAAACTGGAATCTGCCTAGGTAACCTGTGACGAGGTTGCTCTGGCAAGTGCTCATTAGGGGAAATGTTGGTGATATGATGCAAGGCTCTCTGCTATAGCAACAGTGTGGGATGATTTTTATTCCAGCTGCTGTTTTCAGTTCATACACTTCTAGAATGTCTTATCGTGACATTTTCAAGCTACCTTTCCAGTTTTGAATATCCTAAATTGAAGAACATTTATTTATGTTTTAAATATTATACTTACCCTTGAAGTCCAGATTTCAGAAGTTGTTATTTAACTTATTAGTCTGTCATTATTCAGCATCTCAGCTGGTGTGATTTTTATGAAGTTTCATCTAGGGACCTTTCTTGGAGACAGAAGACCTGTGGGTGTTTCTGCCTCTGGTGTTAGAAGGAAGAAAAAAAAAAAAAAAAGTACTTTAATAGTCTATGTGGCTTCTAGAGGGTTCTATTTGTTGTTAAACTCAGTTCAGTGCAAGCTGTAGTATTGTTCTGTAACACTTGACAATGTTACAATATTTCTTTTTGTCCCACTGAATGTTTAAGAACTGCTGAAAAATATAAACAGATTCAAAAGAATAATGAACAACAGCATGTCCCAGGACACTTCGCAACACAGTGGCCATACAATATATAGATTGAAATTTTTGGAGCAGGTGTGGAACCTGTGAGGGAAAGCTGAATACAAAACTTGCATCCTGATTATCCTAAATGCAGGTTGAGCATAACTGGCTTTCAGTTCTGTATTTTGTTACTGTACTTCACTGTGAGTTCCTTTAGCATATCTCAGGAGATGTCAAACCACTGTGTTTTGACTTTTCTGATATTCTGCTTTGATACTACTTATTGTTCAGTTACATAGAAAATTAATCTTGTAACATGTAAGAGGCTCAAAGTGCTTAGAAAACATAGTTTTTAATGAATTCATTATTTTACAGAAATATCTTTTTCCAGTTTAAGCCATAATGGCACATGCAGAAATCAGAAATCTATAAAAGTGGTGTCTTCTGTGTTGTAGTTAGTTACCTTGTCTTATCTTAGTTATCTTGCTTACGATAGGTGATGCTTAGAAGCATGTGTTGATATCCCCGTGGGGCATCAGTGTATTTTACATTGGAATCACTGCCGCGTCCTGGCACCAGCCTGTCTTGGAAGCAGGGTAGAACTTGATTGTAGTACCTAGGACACCTCAACTGTATGTATTTTTCTGGTCAATAAAACCTACTACATCTAAGCAAAGTCCTGGCACCGAAATATCACCAAAGATCCAAAAATTTAGGCAGAAATATGAGAAGGGGCTTGCTTATCTTGGTGTTATAGGCAATCTTTCTTTTTATCCCTTTTACCACAGTGGAACTTTATCTTCTGCCCCCTACCCACTTCGTCAATCTTAACAATCAAACCCTTGATGCTGTTCAAACCTATGGCATGTTGAATGTCATTTTAGTTATTTTCTTTCAATCCCATTTAAAAATTAGTGAATGGAGAGGAACACTGAAGAAAGCAGTTTGTTCATGAACAGAGTTCTTCACAGTATATGCTTGCTGTAAATTATAAGCACCATAAGAATAGGTGATGCTAGGCATTTGTTCAGGAAACTCACTGAAGCTTTTTGGATGGTTTAGCTATAGAGGAAAGTCCATCTTGACCAGTTTTCCATCAGAGTTATGGCCAGTCATTTGTTTGTTACACTGGTGGGTTTTGGAGCTTTATATGAGTGAAAAATGTAATCAGAACATCTTTCCAAGGTTAATTTGGATTTGTACAAAACTAAAGATTCGCTAGTGGGAACCACAGTGAAGGTTCTTGTCTGTCATATTATTTTTAGTTAAGACATGTAGGAAACAAACCGAGATTAATTTCAAGTTATGTAGACCTAGATTTTCTGTTTTCTTGCTTTTGGTTGCAAGTTAGATTTTCTGTTTTTCCAGTGATTTCTGAAATAGCTTCTTGACCTTTTACCTTGATAATATCCTCAGGAAATGTAAAACCACTACCTACTGATTTTATTCCTCATTTTAGTTTCTCATAATATGTCTGGCTGATACAGATTTGTTTGTCCTTTTGACTGAATGATCCACTGGTTCAGCATTCTCCACAGCTGGTGGTCTTTCTGTTGAGCCAGTGATAGGTAAAATTGATGAACTAGCTAGATCCTATTTCAAGTCTCTGACGTATCCAGGCCAAGTTGCTCTGTAGAGAAGACTTTTTTTTTTCAACTGTTCCCTCATCCAGCGTGAGAGCTGAAGGAATATCTAAAATGATCTTAAAGAATCCAGCAGATGATACAGAATTTACTTTTCAGCTGACAAAAGGGTTGGTCCCATCTTGGTGTCTCTTAGGAAGGAGAAGGGTAAAATTATGTGGTGTAGTGTATGATTGTTAGCACTGTCACAGACGGTTATTAGAAATGTTGAAAAAATACGAAGAGTTAAATCCATTTTTGGAGTTGCTTGAGGAATTAACTGCTGATAAATGTAACTATCAGAAGAAACAATACTTGATAATGAAATATATAAACTCTTATTCAGGAGTTAACTCCTCTTCCTTATTTTCAGCATTGGTACTAGAATCAGTTAATGTCTTCAATGAAATCAGTTGAGAAAGGAGAAAGAGCCCTTGTCTTAAAATCAAAGAGGAATGTCTTAGCAATAGGTGAGAAGATGGTCATGACTCTATGACTTTTCACCCAGTTGTAACTTACACTTATTATTCCTTATCTTTGTCCTGATTTTGTCTGGGATGGAGTTAATTTTCTTCCTAGTAGCTGGTATAGTGCTGTGCTTTGGATTCAGGATGAGAACAGTGATTTTTCAGATGTTGCTAAGTAGTGTTTATACCAAGTCAAGGACTTTGCAGCTTCTCAGGCCCTGCGAGTGAGGGGACTGGAGGGATACAAGAAACTGGGAGAGGACACAACCAGGACAGCTGATCTGACCTAGCCAGAGGGATATTCCATACCATGGGATGTCATGCTCAGTATATAAATGGGGGTGGGGAGGGGTGCTGGGGGACTGGCTGGACACTAGTCAGTGGATGGTGAGCAAATGTATTGTGCATAACTTTTTTTTTCTTTTCCCTTGAGTTTTATTTCTCTTTCTGTTTGTTATCTCCCTTCTCTTTACAATTACTATTAGCAGTATTATATTTTATTTCAATTATTACACTGTTCTAATCTCAACACACAGGTTTTCCCTTTTTCTGATTCTCGTCCCCATCCCACTGGGGCAGGGAGTGAGCAATCAGCTGCATGGTACTTAGTTTCTTGTTAAAACTTAATTGGGGTTAAAACACAACATCTGCAGATGTTTTACAGAAAGGCAATAGTGAACAGATCTGCTTTTTACTCCAGACTAGCCAGAAGTGAAGTCTTGCTGTCCTCTTGTTCAGGACAGAACCTCCAGTACTTTATTATGCTTTTTCCCTGAATTTATCTAGGATGCCATCTATTTTTCAGAATTAAAAACCAATCATCTGCTTTTATCTTGATGCTTGCTCAGTCTCTGGAACGTATTATGACTTCCTTGACTATCTTCCGTCTTTGTTGCTGTATAAAGCTCTTCCACTGTCACGTCAGCCATGTGTATCGTAAATGAAAAGTGTAGTTAATAAATAAAATCCTCTCCAAAACTATTCTGCCTGTAATGCTGTTTCCAATTGTTTTTCTTATGCATCATCTAGTTTTTATAGATCAGATGCTGTCCTTTTCATAGTCCTCTTTCCCTGCCTTGTCACTTTTACTTTTTCACTATAGATGCAATAATCTTGATCCAGCTCTGGCTTTAAGAATTTTCCCTTTTTATGCCTGTGAGAAAATTGATACAAGCTTCTTGTACCTTCCTGCTACCACTGGTATTTTTTTCTTTTGTGCAGCTTGCTTGTTCTGGTTTTATTAAGCTTACACCAAGAGTTACTCCTTTTGAGATGACAATCATGCTAATCTGGCCATGGTAGTTCTGCACTTGATCCAAGCTCATACCATTAATGAAACAGTGCTTAGGGTTCTCTATCCTTATAGTAGGTCATGTGTATCACAGTGCTTTATTTAACAAGGAGACAGTGGCAACTGGTTGCCCATCATTTTATCACAGTGTTTTTAAATTATGCCAACAACATTGAAAAGATTTTACATAAATTCACAATGACTTTCCTGTGACTTAAAAAGAATTGGGGGTAATTGGTGTCTGCTAGTGATGGGTAGCTCTAAATTTATGATATGAGACTTCAGTATTATTAGGAAATTAAAGTATTTTACCTGCATATATACCCCAAATGGTTTGGCATTTCTAACTAGCCTTGAGTACTTCCTGAAATTTTTATGTCACTGTAAACTTACTGTTCTGTTGATTTGAATGATTCCATCAGCACTTCTCAAAATGGAAACTTAAATGCCCATGTTGGCATCTTCCAACAGTGCACAAATCTGGATGTAAAGAGGTGCATTTACTTTTTAATTTGCTTTTTTGTTGTTTGAATTGGGACTACACCTAGTCTATTGGAATCTGAGTGTGACTAAGGTATTGCAATTACAGAAGAAAGAAATTGCTTGTGAGAAGGAAATTTCCTAAATGGTGCTGCTAACTTTTCAGATCTACTGAGAACTGATAGCATACCATCTTTATTTTTAAAGTTGATTTGGAGCTGGAGTTGGAGCAAGATAAAGCATCTGTCAGATTACTGTAGTCACAGCAATAGTAAAGTAACATGGTAGTGCGGTGAAGCCAAGTGTCTGAAGCTAGATGTAAATCTACTGTACAGCAGTCAGACCAGTTCTGAAATGGACTTTATATACTTTTTTTTTTGATAAAAGTACTTCAATTCCTTCAGATTTGCTTTTGGTTTAATTAAACAAGAAGTATAGTTGTAGGCTGTACAAACAGTGGAGGGCCTGGGTGTAGTTAACTGCAGTTAAAAGCTAAAGTTAAACTGTAGAGAGGTATGCCTGTGGCACCAGTTCCATGGAGTGGGAATTCTAACAATGCAATGTAGCACTGATCTTAACTAGCTGCTTATACTTACTGGAAATGTATTTGCTTACCATAAGACAGAGCATCAGCAGTGTATCGTCATAATGGTCGCCATTACTGAAAACAACATGTAAATGCAGCACAGAGGACCCAAATATGACACACTTGAATCTTGGGCTGGATATGGAAGCATGAAGGAAGCTTTATTAATTTTAAGTAACCTTTTTCCCATGAAATCTTTCATCTTATTCTCAAAATTGTCTTTTGGGAACCTGCATCTATAACAAGCACAAGAAGCATAATTTCAGCCATGCCCTATGCACATGGAGCTGAGCATTCAGATTCTGTAGACAGTTGATATAAATGACCATTCTGGACAAAGAAAATAATTCTCACAAAGGCTCTGAGTTATATTTAATCTCAGAGAAACCTGTAGAGACTTTGCTAAAACTATTCCAGTATTTTATATCATAGGATGTCATGCACTTAAACAGGCCGTTTAGCTCAAAGAACCACCTACATTTGATTGGTTTTAAATGGTTCTTCAGAGGGACTGAAGGCTTCCTCTTTATGTTGTTATTCCATGTTACCCATGAAAGGATCCCTCCAGGAAAGAGGGATCTTCAGTCTAGGAAGAAAGAGCTATATGAAGTCTTATACAAGAAAACATACAGCCAGCAAAATTCAGACAAGACAGATACAAGAAAGGGGAAATGATTAACACTGAATTCACCATTCCACTCATCTGATGCAAGCGCATGCTCAAGTCAGACAGGAATTAGGTGGAGAAGATCCCGTGGTCTTTGTTATGCTAGCGTTGTCTTATCAAACTGTCTTCATATGAATATTTTCAGACTTGAGTTTTGTTTTAAATTCCTCAACTCTCACAGGTAGGTTAACCATTTCTGCATTCTGTTTGACTGCTAAATATATATATATATATAAAGTGTTTATGTATCCAGTCCTTTCTATTTCATAATAGCTTGTTTGTATCTTTTTAAGAGTATAACAACAGGCTTTTGTCAGCTTCTCCATGGATTCATAGAAATAACCTTTAAATACCATGCAATAAGAAATCTAGCTGAAGTATTTCTTCTTCAAAGTGCACTGAACAAATTGAGTTAAACTTGTCTATTGACACAGCATAGTCAGTTCTGTCAAAATTTTCTTGCAGTCCTCTTTGAATATGAACAACCAAAGCCTACCTGCAGAACTGCCTTAGAAATGAAACTTCCATGCGAATCCTCATGTTGCTGGTTGTTTCTTCTGTAGATAATGAGTATACCAAGATCTAAACCTGAATCCTGAAAAGCCCTCTTAACCTTTGTTTTATAACAAAACTTCCTGGGTTGGTTTTGATAGATAACAACAGAGAAAACAGGGGAGCTGAAGAGCATTTGAGGCTTACTGCTGCTGTGATTGAAGTTTTGTGATGGTTGAAGTGTGTCCTGTTATCTTTTCCCGTAATGCAAAGGAAACATCATTTCTATTCCGCTGACATGAGAGAAATAGCCAAAGTTTAAATATGCTGTTGGAAATGAAGGGAATGTTGTGATACCAGTGGATGTAGTAATGAATGAATAGCTGAAACCTAAATTACAAGTAATAAATAGTGAATTTTGCATTGCTGAAAACTACCTGTATAATTATTACTGCCACTCAAGAGTAACTGGTACTGTGGCTTTCAGCTGATACTTCCCTATGGTGATTTTGCAGAACTACTACTGAGAGATCTGTGAAATGCAACTAAAAAGAGAAAAACTGCTGTACAGATGTTTTTGGAACCACTTTTTTGCAAATGTTCGTTTGCCAGCTCCAATATTATTATTGAATTGGCTCCAGTATTATTGAATTGGCTTTTCCTTGCCTATTCTAAGCTGAAATCTTTAAGCAATACATGTTTTGTTATGTTCTAAATTGGGACACATGCTAAGTCCTAATTCTTGGTCTTTGCCTAGAATCCATGCCTAAGTTAGGAACTGATGACATCGTCAACAGTGTTGGTTTGGAAATAAGGTATAAAATTTAAGTAGAACAGAAACATAATTCCAAAGTGTTATTGCTTTAGTGTTAAAAGCTTTAGCTTTTAAATGGATGTGGAAAGAGGTGAAGACTTCTTGACTGTATCCAGATTTTTACAACTGTTGTTCTAACCATTAGTTAGAACTGAATATAGTCTTTATAAGAGCACTTGTTACAATTAAGCATATAAATATTGCTGATATTAAATAGCTAAAAAAAAAAAGCAGTGTGTAAAGTATTCAGTTGCTGGGTGTGGCTGGTGGAGCTGTAACAGACTTCAGCAACTCTTGCAGCTGAAATGTGCATTTCAAAACATTTCCTTTCAGCATCAAGAGGTGGGCATTATAGCTTGCCAGTTCTTATTTTTGCTTATTAATTTAAAGATGAACTGAGAGTTTGAGAAATCTTGACGTGCATGTCTAGAAGCTGAAGAGAATTATTGTCTAAAACCAAACTAAGCTTCCTTGGTTTCAGCAGTCAGAGATCTGTTTTAAATACCATTTCTGGATTTCAATATGCTAGAAATCATGTGCAGTTTTCACATGGTAAACAAAACCAAGAATACTGAGGGTAAGTGGAGAGTGTCTTCTGTTTGCCAAGTCAGCTTGAGATACAAGTTGTGATTTTTAAACTAACTTTATTCTATCTTTTCCAGTGAAAATAAGTGAAATCTTAACCTGTGCTGCCCCATCATCTTGCCGGTACTGTGATGTTCAGTACTTATGCATATTTCACTTGTCATCTTGGTCAGTTAAGGATGATTTAATGAGCTAGGTTGACTCAAAGCATAGCATGTCTGTATTTGTGAAGCTCTTATTAAACCAAAATAATTTGGGGTTCAATTAATCCTTCAAAGGATGTCAGTCAGTCTTGTGGAAGATTTGATCCATCATCACTCAAAGTAAATTGGAAGTGTAGCTAATTGTGTTGTGCTTTAGCTCAAGTGCTGGAGGAATTTGCTGAGCTGCTGCTCACTGTACTCGTCTCCTTTTTCTCATCAGTGTGAACCACACGGTTCAAAGGTGTCATCCCTCAAACACTTACTAGGCAATTAGTCCTACTGAGCCAGTTCACAGAAGCACATAAGATATTCAGTCCTGAGGATACCCATTGCCTCTTCTTAGTGAGTTCCTGATAGACAGATATCAAATGCTGTTTTCATCTCTGCTGTAGTACAGATCACAGCAGTTGCACTGATTGTAGACAGTGAATAGCTCGTAGTAAAAACTTAAATACTTGATATATTTAACAAGAATAATAAATAAAAGAAAAAGAAGAATATCGGCTAAGGATAACACCTGCTTGGTTTTATTACCTCCAGTGTCTCTTGTAAGAAACATAAATGCTTTATCCTCAATCAAACTGCCAGTAACTGTGTATTTCACTACTAGGCTTATTTCTGGGTGGGGTGTGTGTGTGGTTTGTTTTTTTTTCTGTCATGCTCTTCAAATTATTGTGGAACTTAACAAACCATCAACAGCTAATTTAACTGAGATTAGCTCATTCTCAAGTAAATGAGATTTTGTGAAAGACTATGAGTATTTGATGCATGTGTGACTGTATTCAATACAGTGGCAAAGCCTTGCTTCGTCTGGGAGATGATAGGATTCCAAACAAATGTCGAGTACGATAGCAGCAGGCTTTCTCCTAGCTTGCTACATTTCTGTAAATGCAGCAGAATAATGATCTAATTTGCACTTACCTATCTGAACTTTCACCATCCCCGACCCTGCTTTGTCCCTTGTGCGATTGAACAAGTGTTCAGCGAGAAGAGTTGGATCATTCCATTCAGATCAGTTGATCCTTGGCGTGGTGACCATACTGAAAAGCTTGGCTTTGTGTGTGCCAGGAGAAATGTCAGGCTCTGCAGTAGTTTCTGGAGACAGGTGGGATAAGCAGCTCCACAACTCTGTCCCAACAGAGAACAGCATGACATGTTAAGAACTAAAAGTTTTTACCCTTTCATTTTTCTATGTTTTAGTTTTCATGATTTTTCATCACTTCCTTTGACAAGAATCTCAAATTTGCAGCATTTCCTAAGATTTCTAAAGCCTCGTTTCCTAACCATTTCTACTAAGTAGGTGCCTGTTAACAATTATGATTAAGATAAGGCTTTGTGCCATCCTAGGTCGATTGAATTTTAATTGATTTAAGCCTGTCACCTCTGTTTGCTCACCACAACTATCCCCATCCTACTCTACCAAAAGTGCTGAAGCATGTGGTACAAAATTTTGACAAAATACTGTGCTTTGAGGAGCTGGTGAACAACTCTGCCAGGGGCACATTTCTGCGAAGTCAAAGGCCAAGCCAAATCCTACTTGGCAATTTTTCTGTAAAATTTCAGCTTCTTCTTTTGATGGGTATTTCCCCCACTGGGCAGCTTTTACGTGTGGGAAGCCATGGGGACAGTTTTGTAAGGTGAGCAGGTATCAAAAGAAATGATGAGCTGCTGAAGCATGTTTTTAAGTGATGGGTTTGTTTATAGGTTTGGGTTCTTTGCTAAAGTTGGAATAAGAACCTGCTAGTTGGGATCTTACTGTAGGGGAAAAAAAAATGTCACACTAAATTCCACCACCACCACCACCCCCATCCCCATATTTCCTTTGTTGAGTACGTGAAGATAAGCAGGCAGCCAGCCTGCAGTGGTGGGGTTAGTGCTGAGAAGCAGAGCCAGAGCTGGAGCCTCTCTGGAGTGGGCCAGAAGAGCGTGCTCAGGGCTGCTTGAATTTGGCAACAGCTTCTTCTCTATCTTCTTGGAAAAGCTGCGTGTGGCCTCGCATACATAAAGGAGATTTAGGTTCTGTCACCTTTGTCTTCAAACTACTTATCCAATATTATTAACAACCTTAGAATTGATAGTGTGGTCTAATTGCTCCATGTTCTTCTGTAATATATACACATTCTTGGAATCTTTTCAAGGCTGAACCTCTTAGCATGTCTGCCTCCAGCTGCCTGCTCTTCAAGCCCTTTACTGTATCAAGATATCAAATCAATTTCTGCACTTGTGACTAATGTGCAAGCTGGAGAAGGTTCCAATAATATTTAGAGAAGTAATTAAATCCATGGATAGGATGTAATTTTTTTAATAATCGCCAAGAAGTTACCTTCTACTTTGAAACTAACACTTTCTGTTGTGATGTGCAATCTGCAGCTGCCTTCGCTAGGGAAGGGTGTACGTGCTTAGCTGCTTTTTGACGTTTTGTCTTTGTGTGCCTGTTTCTACAGAAGAACTCTTTGCTTGAAAGTATGGCAGGTCTGCTCAAAGGCAGGGAACTGCACAGAATGATGTATTATACTGTAGATAAACGTTAATTTTGAGGTAAGCATAAAACAGCGTATTAAAAAAAAAAATCCACAAAACCAGATTTGAACTGATTCCCTAGTTGTATTATTGTAAGACCGAAATATTTTGCAGTATCCCTTCTCTCCTATTACTTCTCCTCCCATTTCTCTGAGATATGCATTATATTGTATAGTTTTGCCTCTCAGCAGTGATGTGGAAGCATCTTGGTTTTCACATCTGGAATTGAAACTGGTGTGCTGCATGTCTAACCTAGTAATTTAATTTGTGTAGCATGTTTCATACCTTCACCCTTCATCCAGCTGCTTCAGCCCAAAGCAGTTAAAAAAGTTCATACAGTCAAATAAGAACTGCAAAAACAGAGCAAACAAATAAATGTTTAGCCAGAAATGCCGTTAAAATTATGTTTTGCTTTTTTCCTGTTTGTATGGTCTCAAACCTATTTCAGTGGAGGTCTGTTTAAATGACACACAAATTACTTGTGAAGTAGTCTGTAATCCTGTTCTGGTCTCTGGAGAACTTTAATCAAAGCTATTTTGAATACATTATTTAAAGAACTTTAGAATTTTTAACAAACTTCATGTGAATGTAAAAACAAGATTGATGTTCCCACTGTAAGGGAGCAGTATTCTTGTGCAGCAACAGTTACGCAAACAAATACAGACGTGTAAACAAAGAATATATTTTTTCCCCAACACTAGAATCAACCTTAGTAACTAAAAAAAGAAGAGAATACTGGCTTATTCCTGTCATTTGTAGACTCTTGATTTTAAATCCTCAAGAGTAATTGAAAAAGGGGAGTTCATTTCTCAGAAAAAGAAAAAAATTGCACTTGGGATTTGTAAACCTGCACCTTTCTTTGGCTGAAGTGTCACTGTATCAGTCAGCTGCTTTGGAAGTCATACAAGTTTGTCTTAGTGCCTCGCATTCCCCTTTTTAAAAAAAATAATAAATTCTTACTCTGTTGGTACTCTACTGTTTATGGACATCTTAGATCTAACTCCATTACACATCCTTTACTTAGTCTTCTTTCCAAATGATTTTATGAAAGTTTTAATTTTGTTTTTTCTTTCTCTCGTAAAACCACTATTGGTTCTCTCTCTTCTCTGTTGCTCCCTTTATCACTATGATGAACTTAAAAATGAGTCTGGGAATTCCTAAGTGAGGAGTCCCGCTTTTCCTTTGCTATATAAATTTCCTAGAGTCATCCAGGAATTATCATCAAGGACGCATGTGGGGTGGGTTGGTTTGCTTGTTTGCATTGGGGGTTTTGTGGGGTTTTTTTTTGTTTGTTTGTTTTTGTTATAGTATGCATCTGAAAATGTGCATTTAGGATTAAACTAATTTCAATTTAATTGAATTTTCTAGGCTCAAATAGGTCAGGAGACATCATAACTTGTCTAAATTCAGTCAGAAGCTCTTTACATTAAACCGTAGTCAACAAAGTCTGCTGCAAAGTATTACTGAAATTTATATGATAGCAGGCTGAAGAAGAGTGTATTATGGAAATACTTGAGTCAGTGAAGTTGAAAGGTCACTTCTAGACTTCCCATTTGTAGAACACTGTGTGTGTGTGAGCTGGGAATCTTGTAGTGCTTGGTTCTCTGTCTGTTGCCAGTATGGTTTGTAATGATTTGCTCTGAAGTTTGTGCATATTACTTCTGCTAAAGAAGCTATTCTTTAGGCTATTAGGCTATATATATCGGACTATAAAGAAGCTATTCAGAAAGGGTAGGGTAGGAATTGATCTGATCATATCGAGTGCATTCATATTCAGCTATTTCTAGAGCTCTGAGCAGCTTTGTCTTCTGAGTTGCCCGTAACGTTTATGCCAAATGAATTTTGCATTGAGGTTGAAATCTAGAATGTTGTTATATGGCAGTAAAATAATTATCTTTTAAAATTATTGTAATCCCACAACTCTTTCCTGTTCATGCTGATTAAAAATAAACTTAGGAGTCCTTTCATTTCTTTGACCCACAAATTCTTCTTAGGTGCTATTACAGCTACTCATTTGCAGAGACCACACAGTTCAGTTTA
Source organism: Falco naumanni (assembly GCF_017639655.2). Classification (NCBI taxonomy): domain Eukaryota; kingdom Metazoa; phylum Chordata; class Aves; order Falconiformes; family Falconidae; genus Falco; species Falco naumanni. Next base: position 7,713,202 of record NC_054066.1, read on the forward strand.
GTCTTCTGTTTAGTTGGGATGCTCTTGCTGCTGCCATCTTCCTCTGTTTCCCATGCAAATTATCAAGAAAAATCATGACATCCTGAAAAAATTGGCACCACTCATAAATAAAAGAAGAGTTTTAGGAAATATAAATGTATTATTTTTTCCCCCAGAGTTTTATGACTTAATGTAAGAAATGATGGAAATTGTAGATAAAGTGATGCTCTGACAGAGGTCTTGCATTCCTCTGTCAGACAACGGTTTGCCCTGCAGCATTTTCTGTAACTGGTTTGCTGTTTATGTAAAATATTGCAGTGTAGCACTAACAAAACAACGTGAGTTTTCTTTTCAGGGTAACTGGATATATGCTCAGGTGGCAGGTCGTTTAGGAACAGATAAATGGGAGCGAGATGTTTTAACTTACTGGAAAGGGCCTTGTGCCTTTTGTTTAGGCTGAAGAGGTTAGTAAATGATGCTGCTGCCTTTCACATCCGTGTGCACAGTAGAGAGATCACTGAGTTAGTTGCACATTTCAGTGATTTATTATCTACGTAGCATTTTCATAAATGTTAATGGCCACATTACTCATATTTACATTTCTTTTTTAATTGGATATTTGGAGTAAAATTTATTTGGAAGTTCTCCTGTGTTATAGTGTTTACTTTCAACGATATATTAACAAGAGCAGTCTTGGTCAGAACACGTTGAGAGGTACCTTTCCTTCTTAAAAATAAGCTGTACAAGGATAATGAGGTGCCTAATTATCACTGCAATTACAAACTAATACTCAGATACAAAACAAACCTCCCCTATAATTACGGGGATCAAATTGTATTTTTAAATCATTAATCTTATTTAACTGGAATGTCTTCTAAAATAACCTGTGTTTTGGCACTATACAAAGCAACACATGCTTGTTTTATTGGGGTGTTTCCGGCTTTACAATGCACAGGGAATCCTTTTTTTGGGTACTGTCCATGAGTATAGTCTAACATGAAAATCAGCATTACACTTCCAAGTTTGTGCAAACATACACTTGCTAAAGTTTGTCTTCCAAGAAAACACTGAGGGAAGAAAACCACACAGTTGGTGAAATACTTTCTTTAGGATTCAGTAAAAATAACTAGCTATATAGTAATAGCTATGCGCTTTGACTACTGTTAGATGAGGATGGTGGTCATTCAAGATGTACTTACTTTAGAGTTAAAAATGTGGCCATCAGATCTACCTTGCTTTTCCCATTTATTCTGTTTAGATTTCCCCCTTTCCCTCACTGCATATCAGCTCTTTCTTCAAGTGCCTTGATATTTTTGAGCCAAGGTCTTTGTATTACTTATTTTCTGTTTGCAGGTATGATTTCTGTTGCAATGGTGGCCAGGTCAGGCAGAAATACTATCAATAGCCAAAGTAATAGGCTCTGAATTCCTGCAAATACTTAAAAATTGTTCTGCAGTGTATTAATGTTCCATTTATTCTCCCTCATTAATGTGTCCTGACTGTGTCCTTGCCTTGCTTGCCATTTCTTTTTGACACCTCAAAGGAATTTTTTCCACATAGAAGGGATTCTGTGTTAAAGATATTATTCCCCTCCTCTGTTTCTTGTCTTGTTTTTCAAGCAGTTAGTCTACAAAATGTGGAAAGTGAACATACCTAATCATATTCTGGCCATCTAAAGTTGACCAGTTCCTTCTCCACTTTGAAAGGTATGGCAATAAATCATGTCTTTATAGGTACTCTTTGAAATGAGTCTGGAATAGTTTGATATCAGTGGCTGAACTCCATCTTTAGGATGAAGGGGAAGATCTACGTATTCATATAACCTTTGTATATTTGTTTTGATAGAATAATTTTTGTTATAGTCTGAAATATTTTTTTTTCCCAAAGTCAGAAATATTCTGGGGTTCAGAAATCAAATGCTTTCTGAGATAATCTGAAATAAGTTAGCAAATGCTCCTGGTTTAATGGCCTTACCAAGTTGTCTGTGTGCCATTTAAATGGATAATCTCTTTCGGTGGGTCGGTCCGAGGCTTCAGTAGTGTGAGAGGCTCTAAAGCCTCAGGGAAACTGGCCTGGCCTCTGGGGCTAGGGATGTTTTGAAGTTACGGTATGCTTTACCAGGTGTGGGTCTTAGGTCTGTGGGCTGATTCTCTAGAGAAAGGCGACTGCTTGCTGGCTGGCCGGGCTGCCTCCACCCAGCAGCAGAAGGCAAGGAGCTCCCGTGGGAAAGGGAGCGGGAGCGCAGCCCAGCGAGGGGCTGGGGGAGGCAGTGGCCTCGCCGGGGTGCGGGCGCGCAGCAGCTGGGGCGCGCAGGGCAGGCCCGGGTTCAGCCAGGGTCCGACTGCCCGGTGACGCCGAATGGGATCTGTGCGTGGCGTTCCGGATCGGCAAGGTGGCCGGTGAGGCACAGCTGCAGGAGAGCTCGGGCTGGGCTCACTTCAACTCCCCAGTGAAGGCGAGGAGAGCCCTTGCTTGAAGCGGAGCCATCTGGGGGCAGCCTCCACCGATACTCCTTCCAGCACTTTCCTTAGAGTAGTTCTTGTCTGGTAGCTGGCCCCAGCCAGCCAGGCTCCTGCAAAGGGAGAGTGCTTGGGACTCTGGCTCGTGAGCCATCAGAGGGTGGTTTTACCCTTCTTGCAAGGTCTGGTCTTCTCTGCTGTTATGTTCCTGTCTGTCAGTGATGCCATAGGAATTCATGTACCCTTTTGAGGGTCCCATGTTGTAATTCGTGCTGGGTTGTACTTAGGAGACAAAAAGGAAGGTGAGTGTCTTAGGCACTAGAAACCTGCTGGGAAGGCAGAATTAGTGAATTTGAATTAAATTTTGCTGAACTGTACTTCCTAAAACAATTATGTCATCATTTTTTTAAAACTGAGAATTATGAAAATGTACTACAAAAGCCCTAGTGATAAGAGAAGTGTTTGAAGTATTTAACAGATTCAGAATTACATGCTTAATACATATGGGTTTTTTCTTTAGTTCTTTCTATAATTTATAATGATAGTTTTTTTTCCTTGAGAATTATACCATTGCCCATGTTGAGATTGTTCAGTGCCTAAGAATGTGCTGTCATTTAAAAAAGTCAGTAGTTACTGTAATCTGTGCTCTATCTTGAAATTTGCAAATAACAACTCTTTTTAGAGTAGAATGAAATCCTACGTGAAGATGAAGAGGGATTTCTCAACAACAAATGCAAATGTAACTGTTAGGAATTCAAATTATAAATTTTATCACAGTAGGAGAATTAATGGAAAAGATTAGTGGTGGTAGAGATCATCTTCCAGTAGTATGATCTAATAAATATTTTTGGAAGTTACTGTAATATAAATATATGGCTGTGTTAAAGACAATGTAAACCTGAAAATTACTTCTGATATTGTGAAGTTAAAAGCAGCTTTTCTTTCATTTGGAGACTGGTTTTGGCTCTGACTTTTACTAAGAAAGAGAACAGCATCTGTGTTAGGAGCGAATTATGGATTTGTTCGGTGGAGAGGAGAAGCGAGGTAGTTAGTTCAGTGTAGTAGTTATTACCATCTTCTTTTGCTCCCAGAACTACTGGGAGGAAGGACTTATGCCACTGAAAAGGAGAAAGAAACAATATGAGAGAAAGATGATGTACTCGTTGGATAGTAAGGAGAAAAATCTTTCTTCTTGCCCCATCTTTTAGAAGAAAGTACAGGGCTGGGGAAGAACAGGCTGTCTTCCGAGACTTTATCCCTTTCTTTTTTTATCTTACTTTCTGGAAAGTGAGACTACCAGTGTTGAGAATTGCCCTGGAAGTCTTGAAACTCCTGTCTTTCATGCCTTTTGTCACTGCTCTGGTAACTGTGTCATTGTGTTTTTAACAGGCAACCATCCAGTAGCTGCTCATCTTAAGAAACTCTCTCTTCTGAGATGCCAGTAGCAGTCTGTATGTGGGTGTGAATGTGTAACTTGGTCCAGCTTCATCTAAGCCTGTTGACCTAAGGGTGTAATACAGATGTGAAGTGGTTGTTTTAATAGGAACACGGAGGTCATTCTCCATGGGCATGTTTCTCTTTTGCAAGGCAGAGATGCACGAAATAGAGCTAAATTAGATAGTTTGAGTTTTATAAGCAGGATAGTCAGGTCAGTGTGACATACTTCACGCAGCCCTCATACCCGTTTTAATCGCCTGACATAACTCAGGTCCTAGGCATATGCCACACCATACACTGCATATACACGCAGTCACTGCATATACACACAGTCAGCTACTTGTGGTCATTTTCTATGAGAATTTAATTGAACTGGGAATAGCACAGTCTTTACAAGTCTGAATATTGGCTAAAATAGTCATATCAGGGATGAAGCTTCTTCTTGCTCTTACTGGAAAAACCTGCAAGTGTTTAATAATACTGGATTGGTAGCTTAACCAACATCTAATGGGAAAAGGTAGTTACAGCTGACTTCAGAGGAGTTCTGGGAAGTTATCTATTGAAAAAACAACCAACCAACATAAGCTCAGAAGACTTAAATGTGCTTTTTTTAAGTGGCTGTTTGCACTGTTCTCGGTTTACGAGATGTGCTGCACCAAACTACGCATAATGTGATTCTAAGTTATTAATTCCTTTGGACATTGAAAATATTTTTCTGCTGTAAATGAAGGAAGGTATGTCTAAGGTGTTTGTCTCTGGTAGGTTGACATCAGCCAGCAGCTGCAAGCATTGTGCAGCTGCTTCCTCCCTCCCTCCCAGTGGGAAAAGGGAGAGGATAGGAAGAACAAAAGCAAGAATACTTATAGCTTGAGGTAGATAGAAAGTCTTGATGATGTGCAAGTGCTGCTCAGTGATAGCCAAAACACTGCTGTGTAATCACGGCTGTTTTACTCACAGATCCAAAATACAGCACCATAAGGCGTACCAGCTAGGAAGACAATAAATTTTATCCTTGCCAGACTCAGTATAGTCTCTTACACTAATATTGCCATCAAGCCTTAAGATTATAGATCTATTATTCCAGGGTATGCCAAATATATATGAACCAGACCACTCTCCCCCCAAAGAATCACTGGCAGTGTTTCAGTGGTATCTATAATGTGAGAAAAGTAGATATGCAGGAAGAAGCTGTAACCGAGTTACAGGAATGGTAAAAAAATAAATAAGTATGATTTCTCACCGTATGATTTTGTATTATAAGTTTCCTCACATCCAGGATTAGAAAAAAAAAAAAAAAAAGTATAATTTCTCTTCTGTGGCAGGCCACTATGCCAGCCCAAAACCAGATGTGGGATCACTTGGGTCACTGTGAGGTGCTGATAGCCGTGACAATACATACCTGCTCACTGTGTACCAGGGATCCGCTCTGATTTCGTGTTGGCTTTAAGTCTGTATTACCTAAAACTTTTACTCTTACACATCTGGCTTGTGCTCAGCAGTTAGGAAGATAAGACTGCAAATATCACCACCTTTTATGTATGTATTTATCTTGACTGTGAAAAGCCCTCAATTAGATAATTTGCAGTTTGCAAGGGCAAGTAAACGGCATTTATTTCATAGCTGAAATGAATTTTAATAAGCTGTAATCAGTGTTTTTCAAATGAAAGGTTAGAAGTAATAGACTGACCCTGTAAGTTTTAATATAACATCTCTCATCAGGGGGAGCACTTGACAGAGCTGACAAATGAATATGACTTGTTCTTTTAAATCCTGGCTTTTACCAAGTAAACAACACAGCTGTAATGATGAAAAAACCCCAACAAATACTCCAATGAATACCTTTTACTTACTCTTTTAGGAAGTTTGAAACAGAGCTGCAGATGGTAGCCGCCTGTTTCCAACACTGAGTGATTTCAGCACCCCTTTAAACGAAAGGGAAAATGATCTACATTATAGACATCACCCTTTACATTTGAAGCGTTGTGTTATTTTTAATTTTGTTGGTTTTCAAAGGCTGGAGGAATGCTGCTATAAATGAACCCTGATAATCAACAACATGAGGACTTTGGTTGTCAGTTGTTTTAGGTTTGGTTTGTTTTTTTTCCTGAATCTTCATATGCTGCCCAAATGAAATGCTGGAAGGAAATGCTTTATCTGATACTTTCTTAGGAAATGCAGTCATGGTCTTTGGGATTTGGAAATCATGAATGATAAGACTTGCATTTGTTTATTGTGGTCATATGAACAGGAATATTGTATACTTTGTGCATGGAATTACATGAAAGAAAACCGCTATGGATTTCCTTAAGTTTTTCTAAATTTCAAACAACTTCAGGTTAAAAGTACTCCTCTCTTGGCAACTATTGCCCCAGCTACAAAACTTATATAAATTAATTTATCAAAACATAAAGAGATCCTGATGGTGTAAGGACATTTTCACAAGAAATTTCAAGCAGACTTTGATTCACCTTTCTAGTGAATCATTATGCTATACTTGTCTTGATACAAAGAGACTATTTTGAGAACATATGGCCTGGGAAAGTATTGCTAAGCAGGTGTAACGAATTCTTCTTATAACGGCTCCAAATAATTCAGACAAATGTGTCATGGATGGTTGTTCCTGACATGAGGGAGTATATAATGTATAGAAATGATGACTTGTGGAAGACTGACTTTGAAGAACCTCATTCTTTGCAATAACTGAGCTCCAAATGTATAAAATCCGAGTAAAACTGCATAATGAGGGTGATTCACTTGATGTTTCAAGGTTTTTTCAAACTAGACATCGCTGCAGCTGAGGGAGGTTTTAGTGATTGATTATCATACCAGTCTACACCTAAATAGTGGAAGGAGGAATTAAGCATTTTTAAATGTTGGGGTTTTGTGGGTTGGTTGGTTTTGTTTGTTTGGTGTGTTTTTGTTTTTTCTCTGTTACTTAGACTTTTAAAAACAACTCATAGTGGATAAAGAAATGACCTTTCTAATGTAAGACATTCTTTACATCTGCATGAAAATATTCATCCTAGTTCTGGTGGTGACAAGGTAGAAGGAAACGGACTATTGCCCATTTAAAACTAAAATGATGCATGTGAAGAATTCACGTAATTGTATTTCATGCATTTGAGTGGAATTATGTTTTTAAAAATTGATTTTAGGTGCTGTTTACTGTTGCTCTTTTACTGCAAAATATTTATAAATTTTGTTTGGATTTATTGCAACAAGAAAAAAATTAATGAATAGGGTCCTGGCTTTGGATATAATTGTGGTGCAATTCTGGTGCAGATCCTGTATTTTTATGTATGAAGGAGGGGTTAAAAAAAGTTTTGAGTGGTTATGGTTGAACATAAAACTCCAACTGTGATCAATCCGTATGGTAAACTGGTGTGTACAAATCGTTAGTTTTGTATAAGCTGATCTAGGTTAATATGAACAGTAAAATAGACAGTGTTCAGCTCAGAATTCAGCTCTCAAGGGTTCTGGTTGGTTTGCCATCTGTTCTTTAAAAATGTGCATTTGAATTGGCATCAAATTTTAGTATTTGTTGAAAAACTAATAGACATAAAATTAGACATCAGTTCCAACCTTCCTTAGTCCAGCCAAACCTGATCCAGTTATCTAGTCCTTCACCTCAGAATTTGTAAAAGGATCTGAGTGGAACTAAACTAAAAATGTGGGGCAGCATAAATTGAACTCATTTCAGATTTTGTGTCATCATATGGTTGCAACAGGAGGTAGTATATAGAAAAACCTAGAGACCTTTGAATAAGATAGTGTTAAAGGACATGGTAGAGTAAGATGGTTACTTGGAGGTTTGCCATAAAGAATGTATGTTCTATTTCATATCCTCAAGGATGTAAGATGTGTGTAATGGAGCAGAGAGTACAAACCAGATTTCCTGAGAGATCTGATAAAAGAATGGGCTGTGAAATGTACCCCATTGGGGGGAGGGGGGCTGGGCTGCATGCTTCGAAAACCTTGGGGATGGGGGGGGATGGAGAAAACCAGTGTACATTTCTTATTTGCTTGGACTTTTTTGACTTCATTATCTTTCAGAAACAGGTGCAGTTTCAGAATTGCAAAATTTAATGTCATCGCAAATAACTGGTTCATAGGTCTTGTTCTTTAAAATGATTTTATTTTAATGCAATTGAATTAGCAGATGACATAAGATTAAGTTCTGGGATGCTGTAGAAATAACAAAGGATTGCTACATGATACAGGCCTGTTTTATTTCACAGTAGTAGCTTTTTTATCTTTCCAAGGTTGTATTCTCAAGGTTCTACAATGAGTAACACCGAAACATAAGAATGTTTCTGGATTTAGTGTTCTTTTGTAAAAATCTGATTTAGTGTTTTAAATCCCTTCAGATCTGTAGGTGATGACTCTAGTGCATGCTTCATTCATAACCCCATAGATAATTTCTCTCCACACATCCCTTACTGGAAGGAAATGCTCCACCAGCTGGAACTGAGAGGTGACAAGCTCCCATAGCTTTGTAGAGATAACCTCAATCCTTTTCTTCCATAACTACAGCACAGAATGTTTATGTTGTTGGAAGATAAGTATATTAGTAAAGTTGTGGGGAAAATTGTACTTAAACCTGCTTTTCCAGTCTTTGTAGAAATTGTTGAGCTGATGTACTAAACTTGAATATAAACTGCTTATGAAAATAATAGATATTTTGAGAAAATAAAAGCAAACTGTTTCTTGTTAATGCACTTTAAACCATTGCAGACTGTACTACTCTTGCTGTGTACATCTTATTACAGTACAGGTATCCATTTTCTGCGTTGTGTACTGTAAGCATTTTCTTTGTCATAGGGACTTAATATTGAAAGCAGACTTACAAGGTAGAAGAACATTTAAGCAGTGGCCTGTTGGAACAGAATCAAAATAGTGCCAGTCTGTGGTGCTGAGTAGGTAGTCTCATGCATTTCGTGAGTCTCTAACATGCGGTTCAAGGCCAAATAACTGTATAAAAATGTATTTGTTGTGTCTGTCTAAATCAATATAAAATAGGAAAGGAAAGCCAAAAGGAGGCAAATTGTAAATCTGCAAGAGATGGAGAGGGAGAAGAGAGGCTGTGCAATCTCCATCCTTGGGGATATTCCAAACTTGGGGGTATAAGGCTGAGTGGAGCAAGTGGATTTTAATTCAATTGGGCCCTAATTTAAAGAGGTGGTTGCACCAGGTGGTCTTGAGGGGTTCTCTGTGACTGAAGTTATTCCATGACTATGATTCTTTGACTAAAAAATACTACCTGTTGGAATTGTATTTTATTTACAGAACTGGTTTGGATATACAGTGTTGAATTAGTAGCATCTTGCCATTTACATTAAAAACTGGCAAGATCAAATTTCTAACACTGTTTAGTGGAAACCAGTATCACAGGTTTATCAGTTGAGTTGGTTTGAGTATCTTGAAAGAGAATTCTTTTGGGAATTCCCATCAATTGCTTCAGTTTGAGCTCACAAAGTTGAAGAGTGTGAAAACAGGAAAGATGTGCAGTCTTAGATATTTTTTTTTTTTAATAAAAAATCTCACTGATATTCTTTTTGGGGTAAAAAGTTGATTTGATATTGAAGTGACAAAAGGAAGAGAAATAATTACATTGTTCATATTTTTCCTTACAGAATAAATAAAAATGGGTGAAACTTCCTGAAATGTTGGGTTGGTGGGAAAAACTTGATTATCAACATATTGTAATTGCACCACTGCAGTTTGCTGAAGCATGTGCTAGAAAGAGCAATTACAGTAAAACGTAATCAGCACTACATTGCAAAATTGTGCAGACTGTTCAGTGCTGTTGGAAATTCTACAGTGCCATGTGTGCACATTTGGCACACTGCAAATAGTCTTAATTTAACAATAAAAATGCTTGCAAATCATGATCAGAAGTAGCAGCAACTGTGGTGCTGTGTACTGTTTTCTCATGGTTAAAACTTGGGATGGGAAATCTTGGTTCCCTTGCTTCCTCCAGCACAAAAGCACATCCTGCTTCAAACCAGGTGCATCAGTTTGTTTTCTAGGCTTTTTGAGCACCCAAACCATGCTCAGAGAACTGGGAAGACTGAGCTTATGACAGAAGTGGTTCAGCACTTTAGACTTCCACTTGTGTTAATTTGATTCACTTTTTGTAAATCATAGTAGTTAATCCTGCAGTTATCTGATTATTGGCCAAATCAAATCACAGATGCAGGATTGGGACCGAACTCCAGGACCCAAGTTTCACAGTCTGGGCCACATCTTGTCATGGAAGGAACAGATATGATCCCATTTTATTTTTTCATCTGATGGCTATGCACCTCAGTGAACGATCTCTAGAAATACAAAACCTCAACAAAAGTAGCAGTGTGTGCCCCAACCCCATGCTAGCAGTTCGAATTATCTAAGGAAAGGTAAGGTAGCAGTGAGGATATGGATCTCCTGTAGACAGAGGAATTTCACTGTCATAGATTTTTCTTACAAATTTGGTTGGGTGTTGGTGGTACCCTTTACAGAGTGTGGAGCCTGGCAGGTTTTAGATGGAGTTATGCTCCCTTTTACAAGGGGAAAGGCTTCCAGGAGCTGCTGTTAAAGAAAGTTAATTTGCAGCTGGAAAGGCAGTAATCAGCACAAGCTTTAACTTCAGCTTTGTGAGCCTTGCTTTCTTTTGCCTGTTGGCTAGGTGTTTCTTGCAGCAGCAACAAATTATACCACTGTCCACAAAAGTTGAAGATCAACTGGAGTTTATTGCTGTTCGTAATTTGAGAGGATCCATAACTGTTTGTGTAGCAAGGACAAGGTTTGTGAAGCACTGTGAAGAGCTCCTGTGGGCCTTTGAACTGCAGGAAAATCTGTTGCGCCCCATTTCAGTCACATGTGTATGTTTTTTTTTTTAAACTATAGTCAGTGGTAAGCTCTGTGTATGGAATGCGGCAGTAGTACTTGCTAGTACCTAGCCAAACATCTAGGTTTACTTTGTTTTCTTTTTTTTTTAATGTTCATCCAGTGCTAGCTCAAAGGAGAGTGTTTAACTACGGGACTACCAGTATTGATGGGCCTGATCCTGGAAAATGAACTGTTTCTGGTGACCTTAACCTTATGGGGTCTACCTGACCACCTGACCCATCAATACAGGGCGAGAGCTCTTACATGGCATAATACAGGTTTTGTTAGTCCAAAGGATATTTTAGTTTAAAGTTATGCTGTTAAAGCATGTAAAATTCAAGTTATATTCTGTCATTTCTTTTAGGTAGCATTGTGTTTTGTGAACATTTGAACACAGGTAACAATGAAGCTAATGAGCTATGGATGTCTTGATACTATTAAGTAGAATTCTAATGGGGATAAGATCTTGTAAAGTCTAGTTAGAATGCATTTGCAACTTGAAGGAGGTGGAAGTCTTAAAATAAAAAGCTAGCTAAGTATGTGTATATTTACATATGTACATTTACATGTATACTAGCCTCTGACTCAGTAACAGTGAGAAGTGTGGGGAGGACATCGTCACCTAATGCGCTGTGAGGGAAAGAGTGCTGTAGAATATCTGAAGAATGGGATAATTCTTCAAAAGTAAATGTTTTTGTTTTCAAGACGTGCGTAAGCCTTCACAGCAAGGATAAGAAAATCAATTTACCTTACATTTGTTGCAAGTTTGAAAGTTGTACAATTCATTTGCTGGGGATCAGCTTATGTGCAGTCACTTGTTGAGTTTTTGAGCTGGAATATGAAATCCCCTTTTAATAAAGCCAAGGAAACAAAATTTCTTGAATAATGTCAGTGTTATCTAGACACAAAAAAATAATGAATTTGTGAGCAAAGCACTGTATCTGACAAATTGGAACAACTAAGTTTGAACAATTAGTTGAGTTCCTTCTGAGTTGTGCTACTACAGCAGGCTGGGTCTGAGATGGTGTCATGGTAAGGTGAAGTTACCATTCTGCTGCTTAGTCCATCCTACTGGGTAGAGACTGAGAGGCTGGGGAAGTGGTGCAGAGCAAGGCTGTGGTTGATGGTAGTTTCATTTAAAACCTGCCTGTAGTTCTCATGAGTGAATTTCCATAGTTGAAAACTGTTTCACAGGCAAAATAAGAAAACACTGTTCTAGCTGAAAGTAAGTAATATTTCAGAAAATATGTTTCTGAATAAAAGAAAACATATTTCAGATTCATCTTAAATACAACCTTTGTTTTCCTGTGGAAAGGCCACACAGGCTAATGTAATAACGCTTCTGTTGAGAAACACAGTGGTGGAATAAACCTTGAGCCTTTCAAGAAACAGAAAATTTTATTTTCATACAAACAAAAATGATAGAGACTTAACTGTTCTGTTTGTGGTGTTGTGTCTGCATCTGAACATAGGATCCTTCTGCGTCAATGCTGTTACCTGGAATAGATACAAGTAATACCCCTTTCTGAGCAGGAGTGGTATGTGACTGGGTGAATACCAAGGAAACTAAGAAGAGAAAAAAAAGTAGAAGCAGTATTCATCTTATTTCAGGCATATAGGTGAGGCAGCAGATATACTAAGGGACACGGGGAAAATTAAAGGTGACTTTTGTATTGGTGATGGATTTGCTGAAATCATGTGCATCAGTAACTCAATGAGAGTGTGATGTCTCATAGCGTTCTGAAGGCTTCTCGATGGTAAAACCATACCGGGATTTGTGTTCTTAAACCAAGAACTAAAATAGTCCTGTGTGGCACAGGGGGAATCTCTCAACAGTTCTCTTGAGACATCATAATTTTAAGTTGAGTTTATATAATGTATATCTTGCTATCATCTGGGCTTGTACTGAACCTTGTACGTGCAGGTGACTTTAGCTTACAAAAGCAGTATAAGAATGTTTGTGTGAAGCTTGTTCCTGTAAATGCTTCCTGGAAAGTATTCTGCTTGCTACTCTGAGTAGGTTCAGTGAACTGGGAAAAACATGTATAAATCTCTCTCAAAGCTTGCATCACAGCAAGTTCAGATGCCTAAAATTAAACACCTAAATAAGCCATCTGGATTTGAGAACTCCCAAAACTCTCGTTAAAGAAATTAATGAAAAAGGAAAGCAAGTTCCAGTAACACTTGGGAGAGGTGAAGTTATTTGAATTGCTGTTGTCAATAATTTTGATTTTGGTCCTAAAGCTAAGGCTTATACTCTGCTGACCAGTAAATATTGTCTATTGATTCTGTCACCTGAACTGTATCCTGCTTTCCCTTGATGATTGCATGCTTAGTATTGGATGCAGGAGGCAGAAGCAACTTGTAATTATCATTTAGTCTTTTAAAACTGGCTTTGGCTGCATAAAGCTTAACCAAGTGTGTAGCCTGTGTGAATAGCAGTGGTAGTTAATACGGGGTGGTTTCATTTGTGCTTGGTAGTGGAGAAATATTGCATGGCTTGGGGTATGTCTGTTTAGCACTTAGTGCACCCTGTTGTTCCTACTGATTGGGATATTTTAGTAACCTATTCATAACCTTTTATTCTTTTTCCCCGAGCAAAATCAGGCACAAGTAAACTTGCTTTGTTAAAGTAAGAGTGAGATTAGTTTTATTCTGAAGAAATAGCATTGTCGTAAAAGCATGTCCCCTAAAGGCAATGATTTCCATTAAGAGTGAAAGATTTAGTGAATGTCCGTTAGAATGGGATATCTTCTGATATCTGATAGATGCTTCGAGGCACATTTGCACTCATAGGTTTTTTACAGAGCAAATACTTGAAGATTGTTTGTTGGGTTTTTTAATACCTATACAAACTCTAGTATGTCTCTTAGGATGTTTTTCCCAGAATCTTGCTTTTCTAATCTTGATCCTAGTTGAGCTCACCCTTCTGCCTACTCAGAATGTAATATGCCTTAGAGGGTTTTTTGATAAAACTTGAAAACTTCTCAAAAGGCGGTTCATGTTCAGAAACAAATAGTGGAATCCAAATGCTGCTTCTTCCTTGATTATGTTTTATCAAATATTCTTGAAAGTGGAGAGGGAGATGTTGGCTAACAGGGATGTGGTGTTTTATGAAAGTATCAGCTTTGCTACTTAGGCTTTTTTCCTTACCATCCTTCTGTAGTGTGTTCAAGATGTTTCACTTGTTAATTTTTTAATTTGATGGAGAATTGATATCTAGATTACTTTTTTTTTCCCATTTAAGTGACTAGATTGTCTTTGAGAGCTGCAGCCGAGGTGATTCCCCCGTCTTTATCCTCTTGTGATTTTGGATATCTGTGTTACGATCCCCTCTATTGACTGTGGCAGAGAGAGATGATTTCATTTATTAAGTAATTTCCACTATTGAATGGCATAGATCATGATTGCCAGCTGTTGCTAGAGATGGCCTAAGAGACTGAAGGTGTGGATTTAGGCAGCCGCATTTTAGATGATATCACACAGCAGCGGCTGTAATAAAGATCAGGGCTACTGCTTGCCGAGGTACTGCAGCTGTGCTGTTGACTGTAATGAAGGTTGCTTAACCTTTTCTTTTAAAAGACCCAATATTCAGATATTTTTTTTGTCATAAATTGTAATATTTCTACATGACATGTTATAAATGTGTACCTGTTTTCCAACTTGTCCTTCTCCCTCCACCCTCTTATTTAGCTATTTAGCCTGTTTCCTGAGTGTGGAAGAGATGAGGGCAAATTAATGTAATTTTTAAATTACTCTTACAAGAGTTTTAAAATATTTCAAATGATGCTCCTTGATTAAAAAAAAGATAAATTAAAAGGAAACTGCATTTCTTGATATATTTGTGAAAAATATATAAAAGTAAATTAAATCCTACAATGTTTCCAGGAGATGAAAATATTTCACATCAAATTTAAAGCAGAGTAATTGAAGTTTTGTTTATCTATCTTAATTGGTTCTCTACAATGTTAAGTCCATAAAAGGAATTGAATATGTCACTGGAACAAACTGAAAATGGTAAAATAAATTTTGTCAATTAAAAACCCCTTAGTATAGAGAATTCATGAAGTTCTGGAAGCTGGAGATACTGATATGAAGGCTGAGTTAGGTAACTGGCTTCACATCCCTGAGGGAGGGTAAGGGTCACCAGTAAGGGCAGGGTGAACTGTCCTCTCAGCTGACGGACCTCATACATTTCTTGTGCATTCAGGTGACCTCAGGAAGGTCAGAGCCTTCCTGAAAACTTCAACTTGACACTTCAACTTCAGCATTGCTCCCAATTGCAGGGTTGATTCTTGAATTGTGGCCATGGGATTGTTCAGGTTGGAGAGAGCCATGAGGTCTCTGCTCCAGCCTCCAGCTCAAAGCAGACTCAGCACTGGGTCCAGAGGGGTTTGTTTAGGGCTTTGTCTGGGTGGGAGAATTCCAAGGAAATAACTGCACAGCCTTTCTGGGCCCCTGTTCCCAAGCTTGGTTATCCTTACAGTAAAAAAAAAAAAAAAAAAAAAAAAAAGCCACTTGGAACCTCCTCTGGCTCTGTAAGTTTTGTCTCTTTCTGCCATACACCTAATCAAAGAACCCTGGTTCTGTTAGAATTGTATTGTGTGTATGTATGCACTGTATGGTTTTATAGCTTCCTACTGTGAAACCCAAAGCTAAGATGGCCCAAACAAAACACGTCTGTGTCTCAACAAACATAAGCAAAATGCAAACAATAAATTCCAAGTTGCACTGCTAAGATGCTCGTACAAAAACCACACTGGTCAAAAGAAAGTCTTTTAAGAGAGGATGCAGCCAATATTTTCACAACTTAGAGCTGTCCTGAAAATGGTGACTGTAGTTGTTTCTTTGCTCTTTTTGACTATCTACCTTCAACTTCTTGGAAATTTGTCAAACTCCTGATAAACTTTTTAATACCTAAAACTTTTTCCTTTATAAATAGTAACAAACTACTGTTTCTGAAAAACGTAAAGTTCTGACTTTTTTGTTAAAGTTGGAACAAGTCTTTTCCCCATCATTAAATTTTAACATTTCACATTTTCAAGTATTTGGCTACTAACACAGCATTACTTTTAATGAGAAAATGCAAAGCTGATTTCTCACCAGCTGTCACAGTTAAATAGCTTGGCATTAAAAGCTATCAGAGAGAGCAGCTGTAAAATGACATCAATGGCTAGCTAAAAGGTTTGTTAGGAAATGTATAGAAATGTGTTTGTAGTTTCAAAGACAATTAATTACAACAGTTCTATTAATTTTTTACCTTTTGTCTTTAAATATTCTAAAATGTATCACAGTCATCTTTAAAATGTGGTATTTCCTTTGACTACTTTGGCCCCTGTTCCCAATTTTCTTTACCTTCCTGTTTCATGACTGATTTAAAGTTGCATTATTGACTGATTCATATTTTAGGATGGTTAAACATCAAGAAATGCTGAGTTTCAAGATTTGTGTTTTAAGCCATTCATTTTAGGTAAACTCTCAGTTCCTAGAAATGTTGTTTCCACAGGGGCTAGTTCAACAAGAAGTGCAGTGGAGCATTAATAGTCAACAGCTTTCCAGAAGATGCATTGTTTTTCCTCTTTCTGTGGGTATTGAAAATGCTTGTCTGTATGGGGGCTGCTTTTCCATTGGAGCCCTATTGCTAGAATGGGGTAGAACATGTTACTAGTTTGATGTAAGGATGGCAGGGGTTTTTTTGGGCAGTTTGAGAGGTATTGAGAGCAGTTTGAGTGATGTGAATAAAGGCACAGAGGTGTGTTTTTTTTAAAGTAATAATTACATTTTAAAATGTAAAAATTAAAAAGTCACAATTTCTGAAAAACTATTTCTGTCTCACTTGTACACATTTGTCAGATGTAATTTCTGCTAATGGGAGAAATTGAAATAAAAACTCCAGCCAAGCAAACCTTCCCCCCCCCCTCCCCCACCCAGACCTTAGCTGGTGTCACTATGTGTACCTCTTTTGAAGAGAGGGTTCAAAACTGAATACCTACCTATACATTCATCCTTGGAGAACTCAAATGGAGATGTAAAATGCAACATACAGTTGTCATGATCCCTATTTAAAATGTAATTTCAGAGAGTGAAAAAAACTCAGTATTTTGAGAGCAGGATAAAGTACTAGGTATTATTTAGTTAATGTTCAGCTGGTGGAGCTGATGGGTGGTGCTCATTCTGTTGTGGGCTCCTGGTTTTCCCAGTACTTCACCTTTCTTGTCTTTTGCCAGCCTTGTGAGAAATCATGTGCTTCGGTGGGAAGGAATGTGTCACGATCGATGACTGCTTTTTTATTAGGAAGCTATTACCTTAGGCAAGTTGTCCTAGTTTAAGTGGCCTTGCATTTCAGATGTGCAGGGCATCCGTAGTACGGGTGAAGTGTGTGTGGGGCCAGGCATAAATGGAGATGCTGAAGGCTAGGAAAAATACATTCTGTCAAGTTTGGCTTCCTATTAAAACTGCACAAACCTTTCAAACTGAAAGTCCAGCATTTTTCATTGGTGCTATAAAGCCTTTTCCTTCTATTTGTTACAGAAGAAACCTCTTCAATTAAATGCTGTATGAATGCTTAAGGTGTTAGGATCAGTGTTGGTTAGTGATAGTTGGACAAGGTGTATTTTATCAGCACTTACTGCCAAATGCAAACAGTATTCAGACCTTTGGTGTGAGGTTGGTGTTTCATGTTTCACAAGGTATACTTTTTCTGCATATAATAAACAGGTGTAATCACTCACGTATATTATTTAAAAAATGAAATATATTTACTGCAAAGTAGATTTATACTCTCCTGCATCACATTTTTATACTAAGCATGATATTGTGGGTGCAATTAATTTTTAAATATGAATGATAGAAGAAAGTCCTGAACTTGTGTGTGTGAAGTTACGACATGGCATTTGTCTGCGTACCATAGCTTGGAGCGTGGTTTGCCCTCCACATTGACTCTTGTAGAAAGCTTAATTTATCAAGAGCTTGAAGCCACTGTTCCGTGGTGCATAGCATTTTGATCCTGTGCTCTTATTTGTGCGTAGGGGTGAATATCCTTTCTTTCATTCTTATGTAAAAGCACTCTTGTTCCAAATAAAAACTCAGAGCTTTATGGCCATTTGTGGTGGGAGCCAGGAAAGGGCATTCAGTTCTGAGCTGTGCATTCTGCACGATGCAGCGTGCTGCACTCGGCTGCAGCAGAGCCTGCCCCTGCCTCAGGAAGGTATAAATTAAAGGAACACAGTTCCCTGCAGACTTTCTCCATCCTATTCCTGTTCCAGACTCTGTGCCTCCCAGTGCAGGCAGCAAAGCATTTTTCCACCAGTGGCTGCCCTCCAGGCACTTAGACAAACGCAGCCTGGGCAGAGAGGTCAGCGTGGCACTGCCTGACACGGCTGGCTGCAGGTTTGCCTTTTGCCAGCATGGCTTTCCAGTTGAAAGAGAGCATAGTCTTGGATGGGAAACTTTTTAGGAAAGAAGTATTTTGTATGTTTTTTTTCCCATTCCTGATGGCATCCCCTGGGCAGAATAAAATATA
Organism: Falco naumanni; assembly: GCF_017639655.2. NCBI lineage: Eukaryota > Metazoa > Chordata > Aves > Falconiformes > Falconidae > Falco > Falco naumanni. The sequence goes on from NC_054066.1 coordinate 7,731,469, forward strand.
CATTAATCGGTGTGACACATCATAAAACCTGCACCAGCCTTGTTATCCCGTGGCTGATCTGACCTCTGCTTAGCACTCTGCTGGAAAATTTTTCTTTCCCTCTTCAGACCACTTCAGCATGAAATGAGCAGTCTTAAAGTGCAGTCTTGTCATTGGCAATTAATCCCTACTTCAAATGAAGATTAGTCTTCAAGCAGATGATGAATAGTAGTCTGATCTTGAGGAAGAAGTGAGGTGTTAACAACAACAACAAAAACGTGCTGAATGGCTGCATTTTAGAAGTGGGACTGGCAGGAGATGATATTCCTGACAAAAGTACAGGCAGTAATAAGTCCAGAAAAGAAGCAGTCAAACCCTTTGCTTTTTTCTCCGTTATGTAGAAATACTGTAGAGATGAAGCAAGATCGAATGGTATGTCATTACGATATTGGTGGAACCTTTAAAGTTTGTCCTGAAAATGAGGCAACACCTCATCAGCAGCTTGTTTTTCCACCAAAACCACTGTGGTGTGAATGTTCTTGCAAGTTTGTTAGTGGCATACGATAATGGGGGATTCAACTCTTGTGCTTTCATTGATGCTAACACCATGTCCCATATGTCATCTCAATTCAGGGCTCAGATAGACTTATAATGTAGGGAGAGCAGGGACAGGGGAATTTATTCTGCTTAGAACTCTTATTTTTCAGGAAGACCAGGATGTACTCTAAACCTTGTATTAAAAATGTAAATTCATTTGTTTGGGTTTGATTTTTCTTTGAAATTTGCCAGTTCTGCCAAAAAAAGTCCTTAAAGCATTTCTACTATATTCTGTCCCAGAAATTGACAGAGCTATTCCAGTATAAATCGGAAGAGAATTTTCAAATCTTGAATAACCTAAATCTTGAATATTCATAACATAAAATTCATAATTCAAAAGTAGTTTTGTTCAGAAAATTTTGGGTGGAATTACTGGCTACCAATGATGAAGGAAGGTGTTTGTGAATGGGAATAGTCTCTAACAGCTGAAGCTAGAGGATTGTTTCAAACTCTTTTAGGTCTGATATTTTTATATGCTCCTATACCCGTTGTGTGCTGTCGAGATGGCAGCACTCCTTTGAAATTTCCAATTATTTGAGACCTTCCAATTAGGTCTCTTATTGATCAGCCTGCTCAAGACTAGTCTAGGTACAATCAATGATCTGTGACCCTCTGGGATGTCTCTAGTGTGCTAGTTCAAAGCTTGTGGATAATTCAGGAACAATAGCATAAGGTTTTGTGGGCTTAGGATGTTTGCAGTGGAATTAATGCACTTGCTAGTTCGAACCAAAGGCTTTGCAAGCCAAATGTCAGCTTAGTTCTCTGTTAACCGGGTTCCTTTAACGTCTCACTAAAACGTGTAAACTTACAGTGGTAAAATTTATCAAATTCCAAATACAAACCCAATGTTTAGTTGTTAATAATGTAGAAAAAGCTTGGATAGAGAAACCTTTCTGTACTTCAGCATTTCCTCTGTTTTATAAATGGATAGAGTAAATATAGCCTAGTAATTTAATGACTACTTTAGTGGTCTCAAGGCCATAGTTTACTAAAAAGGTAATGAATTATTCTTTGTGAGGGAGCATGGCATGGCAGATTTTGCTACATTTCTTTTCTTCTTTTTTTTTTTTTTTTCCTAGATGCCTTCATTTTGTTGTGCTTTTGGGTTTTGTGGGGTTTTTTTTTTGTTTTTGTTTTTGTTTTTTTTGACTTGGAGAACAAATTGCACAGGAGTAGGTTTTAAGGAGATGGTGTAGCATCATTCTTTTTCCCCAGAACCAAAAAGGCTGCAATGTGATTAGTATGTGAAAAAAACACTAAAAACTCTGCTGTTATCCTGCAGTCTTGATTCTGATCTGCCTTCTGTTCTGCCAGTCTTGGTGTTATTCTGCCTCAGAGTAAAGAGAGGTTGGAGGGACACCTAATGACAGTCAATTGGCTTGATTTTTCTAGTAGCCTTTATGGGTGAATATAGCAAGTTTAGAAAATTCTCAATTTTAGCTGCCACAGTATCAGGAAACAGCTTTCTCTGCACCTTTCTGGGCCCGTACCTAACAGATACTGCTGCAAGGGTCAATAAAAATGTGGATTTATAGGAATTAGAGGGATTCTTTTATGCTGCATGGTTCTAAAATTATTTTTTTTATGATAGTTCACAAACTGTATTATTAGTCTTGAATTGAATAAAGACATTTAACTTCACAATGTGAATTTTTTGACATGCCCACTTGGTTTTTAAACAATTTAATAAAATTAATAATCTAAAAATTCATCTAAGTATTTTTCATTTTTAATTGATTTTTGCTAAAAAATACCAATTTTTCAGGATATTTTAGCACATCTGGAGCTAGTTGAAAGCAGTAAGATATGTTGATGAAAATGTCTGTCAATGTTTTCAAATCTCTTTCATCACAAAATAAAAATTCTGTAATTTCTGTCCAGAATTCTGTCTGTGCTGAACTGAAATCAAAATCTCCCTCCAGTTTCTTGAGTTTTCTCTTAAAATAAATTCTGCTTTGCTGGAAGCTAACCCATGAGAGTAGACTATGGAAGTAAGTTACTGCAGCCTGTTCTGCCTGGGCTCTGTTAATGGCTATCTGCACAGTTTGCTGAAATCTTTCATCAGGAAAGACCTGGCCTGGCCGGTACATCAGCCTTCAACCCATCCTCCTCCTGAGCCATTCGCTTTGGGAGAAGAAAGAGATGTCTGACAGACTAGTTAAGATTAAGAGAATGTCTTTAGGCTTGACTTTTTGATCCTGTTAGTCCCCAGGCGTAACTATAGTAAGGCAAAAACCTGAGTTGACTTACCTCCTTGTCCCGAGAGATGTGTTCTGGTTCACTTCTCATGTCAATGCTTACACTTTGTTATCCCACAAGTCTCCTAGAAAATACTTCACTTTGTAAGCAAATACAATTTAAGCACAATACTGTGATAATAGTTTACACATGCCGATATTTAATGGGGATCATTAAGTCTTATGAGTAGGAATGTTGGTAATTGCCTCTTATTCATGTATCACATGTGATCAGAAAGCTCCAGCTTAAATTCAAAATTGTAACAAGAATTAAGCTGAGATGGTTAGGTGATTAGGCTGCATGTTCAGTCATGGATGCTGAAGTTAATCTCCCTGGTCAAGTAGCCTATAGCCACACATGCTAGGATCGTTGATACATTGCAGAGAAGCAGAAGCTGCCTGGTTAAAAAAAAAAATTTAAAAAGCTGTGTCAGAGCTTATTTATCTTCTGTCTTCCTCTTTTATCCTTTGATCAGTTTATAAATCTATTTACTATTTATTTAACTCAATAAGTAGGAAGATTTATGAGGAAAGTGGATGATCTGAGATGGCTGTTTGCTGTTGTAGAGTTCTTAATTTTTGATTAAGGACAAGCAGAGATTATATATATGCCTTCTGTGTTGGATTGTCCCCGTGACATTTAAATATCCTCTGCAATTATAGAAGATACATAGCCTCTTAAAGGACATAGAAGTAGTTGTACAGGGTTTGTGCCACATTATGCAGAACCATGGGAAAGGGAGAAAATGTACTGTAAAAGTTAAAGTGTGTAGAAACCAAAGGCTGCTTATGTTTTGTTGGAATCATGCCTCCTGTGTCTACCAGCAAAAAATTGCTATGATCCAGACTAAACCCCCCTGTTCATTAATCATCTGTCATATCAGATGCTTAAGCTATTATATTTTATTGTTTCAAATCAAATTTATAGTAGCCACTTTTTATTTTCTACAAATAAAAATGTAGCCATCTTTCCTACTAAAAGCCTGAGGATTTCTCATTTAATAAGTTTTCTATTCCACTATCTCAGTCTACCAAGCTAACAAATGGAGGATTCTTAGATGACCAGGTACTATGTTGAATCACTGAGATGATATTACCTTAACTTCTTTCTTCTCTGAGTACTGTAGTTGCATTCACCAGGGGTGTTCCCTGGGTTTTTGAATGTGTCAGAAGGGGAAATAAGAGCTGCTTTGTCTCTTGGAGGCTTGGTAGTGTGAGATGCTGTAACGTGACTTGTTTCTACCCACATGGATCTCACTCTAGAAATGGATAATTTGACCAATGTAGGTATAGAATGCTGCATAGTAATCTAGGCATATCAAGTAAAAAGCAAAGAAACCTTTTTTGAGGGCTTTTATATTTAAATAGCTTTTCCATCTCTTAAAAACTCCATTAAAAGTAAAGATTTAACAGAAGTTTGCTCAAAATATGACCTGCTACTATAATAATATATAGCTACAAAAAAATAAGACATGTATGTGTTTCTTCATTAAGTGCATTTTAGCTCTCTGTCTAGTTCTGTGACCCTCCTGATGAGTTATTCAGAATGTACGTTAAAGAATAGGTTGTGCAAAGACCTTTACAAGGTCACCCTGACAGGTGATATCTAATCTCACGTGTCACCAACTAATTAGTTCAATAGGGGTGGATATTTAGCATACAGAAAAATCTGTCCCTCCTCTCCAAAAGAAGAGATTGCAGCATTTTTTGGAGTTAATGTAATTCCACAATTAGAAACACTTTATAAGCTTTCATGAAATATGTATTTCTCTCTGCAAATTAAGCTTTCCTCACAATCATGCTTTGACTTAATTGCTTTACAGCAAGAATGCCAACAAACAAACAAAAATGTTAAAATACTTCTTGTAATGATGTTTGTTGATCTTTAGAAAAAAACAAATAGTTCCTTACCAGTAGTCTGGTTTTGCCAGCAACTGTTCTGTGAAAAGACTAGTTGTTTGGGGGTTTTGGGGTCTTTTTTTGAGATACGTGATAAAAATTGGAGCCTTATGGAAAACAAATGCCAGGTGTTCTTGCTTCTGAGTCCGTGTACTTTCAGTTTCTTGTTTAATGTATAATAAATCAGTTTACATAATAACCTTAAACTTCCTTTGGATATGGCCCACAACATCCATGCCTGCCATAGTGCACGCAGCTGGCTGCAGAAGTATAGTGAATTTTAAATGGCTTGTTCCAAAAAGTGCATTTTGATGTTATGAATTCTTTCTTCTTTAGGGGTAAGGAAGGAAAAGGGATTGAATTAACTTTTTTATGACCCAACAAGAAAGTAGTATATGTTCTTCCTGATCTGCATACATGTTTTGTTCTGCTGTTTGGAGTACCCATGCTGGAGGGCAGCTTGGGGAATTATGGAACTGAACATTGGAAACGTTCAGAGCTTGTAAAAACTGTTTAGATAATTTGTGTGTGTGTGAGTTGCATTCTGAAGTGCCCCTGTTTCAGGCACCTCTGGTGAGCAAATGCGTTCTCATGCATGAACAGTCTTTCCTTTGAGACACTTTGAAGGGAAGGTGTCACTCAGGTCACTAATCCAGCCTTATTTTTTTGGTACTGCAGCACATAGGAACTAAAGGTAGAAAAATCCATCACAGTTATTTTCTGGAGGGCTAACAGCTGATGCAGTTACCAACGTAAGGATTGCTGTGCTTTCAGGTTGTATGATTTGGACTTCGATTTCACTTTGTTACAGAAGACTTTCCAGAAGTATGAGCTTTATAAAGGTTGGTCATAGATTTCTGATATGAGTCTGTGACTTTCAGCTTTTAAGCTGGTGGCTGGAGCCAGGAAGGTGGTTGCCTGCTGCAGAGATGGTGAAGGTTGACCCTAGGGGCGTTCCAGCGAGCCGGCATGGGAGGTCTGCATGTGGTGCCTCATCTCACTGTATTTGCTCAGATAAAGGGCATTGCAGATGTAGATACAAAAACACTGTGATCTGTCTTTAAAATTTACTTCAAAAAGGAAAATGGAGGTAAGGCAGGGAAGAGGAACAGTGACATGTTCCAAATAGCTAAAGAAAAGAATTAGCTCAGCTGAGCTATCCAAATAAACAATTCTTATGTAAAGCAGAATATACAAATCTTAAAGGCCTTTCAGTTAGGAAGAAGGTGTAGAAAAAGTCCTTTATACTAAGCCTTATGATCATCTCAGTCTGTCAGGGATTTTATTTTATGGAAAGTTGAGTGTGTGTGTGTGTGTCACTCGATTCTATAACAGCCAATATACGAAAGAGATGGAGAGACTCATGATATAAGCAGCCCTGTAACCTACGCTCCCCCCCCCCCCCCATCCACCCAGAAGCAGTAATAAGATTCAGTTATTAGAATGTGAAGTTATAAAAATTCAAATGAGGGCATATTAGGACCATTTAATAGAATTAAGTAGCAGTTTTCTTCTATAATGCTTTTCAGCAGGAGATGCTAGCCCAGCATTCTGTCGGGGTTTATTCGTGTAAGCATCTTCTGAAAGCCTGATGGGTTTCCTCCCTGCCTGGCCGAGCACTGCACACCTGGGTGACCAGGTATTTTAGGTTCCATCTTACTTTCAATTTTGAAACTCTGAAAATGAAATGCTTAAAATATTTAACAAATGCAGATTTCTGTTCAATCTTGAACAGTTCAAGCTGAACTTATAATTTTGTAGAACTCAGAACTTTTTGTACTCCTTCTAAAATGGATATTTCAGCTGTTTCTGTGATTGTTCCAGTATGGTAATCATGCAAACAATGGTTCTTTAACATGAAAAGAATAATGAAACTTAGAGGAAGTAATTAATTTTCTTTTTCTTCTTACACAGTTCATCGTTTCAATGTATCAGAAGTCATAAGATAACAGGGTATATTAGAAAAAGACAAAGGGAAATAGTAATTCTGTAGCTGGTTAAGAAAATATTGCAAAAGATCACTGAGCCAAGCGCTCATTTCTCACAGAAAGTTGAAGAATCTCTTCAGAAAACTCCGTCCCACTGTCTGGTGGATTCACTTTCCAAGTGATTAGCTGTATTACAGGATTTTAGCACTAAGCTACCAATGGTGAATATTAAGATACTATATTTGCAAGCACATTTTACTATTGACTAACAAACAGCCATGCTATGTTTTACTGGATGTGATATTTTTCATCATTCATTTGAAAGGGATGGTTTCTGGCCTGTGTGGGATGGTTAGTATATGGAGAATTGAAGCATTTTGTGTGTATAAATTTAAATATGCTCAAACACAATTTTTGTTAACATACCTGCCTTGAGACATTAATACACTTTCCATAATCATGTAAATCTGTGCAAGAAGCAAGGAGTTTATATGTGATTTAAAATTTGTAATGGTGATTTGTAATTAGCGTGGGGTACAGTTCAGCGCAGACACCTTATATGAAAGAAAAATGTGTATTTTAAATTAGCCATTTTGTAAAATATCTTCAGTGTTCTAAAACATTCCAGTTCCCTCTGAAAGTTCTGTGTTCCTTTTGAGCATCCCCTGCCTGTTTTAACGGCAGCAGCAAAAAAAAAGCAGGCCCCCCAAACCCCCAAGCAATTTATACTGTTAATGTCTCACTTCTGGGTTTTAGAACTTGTGAACCTGGTAATGATTTTACAAGTAGAATCTATCTGTCCCAACTCCTAGGCTGAAAGCTCTGCCCATCTTATGTTGCTATTTACATGAGTCAGAACAAACAGCTTTTTGTGTTCCCTGCTTTAAAGCTGCTAAACTCATTTTAATCAATGCTTTGTTTCATGTAAGATGAAAGCTGTTGAATACATTGCTGTTTCATACCTGAAACTACATTTAGCAAGGAAAATACGTGCCAGAAAGACACACTTTGCTCTTATTTGTTTAAGAATCAGTAGAAAATTAGTAATCTTATACTGCTTAACAGCATTATTTAGATAATATCAGTGATAAAAATGAAAATAAGAAATGAAGATGTGATCTCAGCATAAGAACTTGGATCTTCTTGGGCTGTCTGGTAAAAAGTGGAGTAGAAAAAGGATTGCAGACAAATGAGTAAAATGATATTTCTGCCTTGCTGAAAGAAACCAGTTTCTATTTTGGTTGTATTCTCCACAGAGCTGTTTGCAGGTGATAGGTTCTGGGCCATGTACATGACACTTGTGGACAACCAAAGTTCACATGATCAGGCAAGTCTCCCGACTGCAGCAGACCATACACTTATAGTCCTCACTTTTCCACAGAAACATATATAGTGCCAGTTTTTATTCTGGATAATTTACATTGCATAGATTAGCAGCAGGAAAGCTCTTACTGGTAAAGCATTGCTTAATTTGGCTACTATTTTATATCTAACATATATTTCTAATTGAAGGGGCTTGAATAAAGTAGCGAAGGTTCTTGTTGATAGTGCTTTGCATATAAAGAACTAAAAGTTAGAAGCAGCTAGCATTGTGTGTGCCTTTGACAAAAGCGGGCCCCAGCTCTCTTCCTAGTGTTTTTTATATTAATGCTTGTGCAGTGACTGTGCTTATAAAGGTTCCTTATCCATTCATAGCTGTGTTCTCAAACAGTTAATCTTAGGAAGAAGACAATCCTCCTGTGCGTTTGTTAGAGCTGACATTCACCCTCATAGCTTTAGGCTGAATGGTTTTTCTTTTTTCTCTCTTGAAGTCTGCTAGCACTTCAAGCATGTATCTCAGGAGTGCATATGAAGGACGACAGCTTTTGCTTCCCTATTCACAAAATACCGAAGCTTCAGCTCATTCTTTAGAGGAAATTTCGTGCTCTGCTCCGAAATGAGAACATATTGGGTCACTGTAGAGTCCTGTTCTGTCTCTCATGCTGTCAAGGTGGGGTATGCTTTGAGAAAAAGTTAAGGAAAAAACCATGATCGTAGACTGATCGCTTCCTCTGCTATATCCTTCCAGTTTCCACTGTCCTGAGAATTGTATCTTTTTATAACGTGTCACTGAAAAGTGAACACAAGCCAAATGAGCAAGAGACTCCCCTCCAAATATTAGAAAAGACAGAATTATTTTAAGTGCCTAGTTATTTTTACCCAAGTTCGTATTGTAAATGTTGGTTTTGTCTCCTGGTTTCAGCTGGGTTGGAGTTAATTATCTTCTTAGGAGCTAGTGCGGTGCTGTGCTTTGGCTTTGTCGTGGGACTTCTCAGTTTCTCAGGCCATGTTAGTGAAAGGCTGGAGGGGCACAAGGAACTGGGAGGGGGCACAGCCAGGGCAGCTGACCCGAGCTAGCTAAAGCAGTATTCATACCATGGGCTGGCATGCCTGCTATATATACCTGGGGGGCTGGCTGGGGTGGGGGGGTCATTGCTCGGGGACTCCTGGGCAGTGGTCAGTGGGTGGTGAGCAGTCGCGTTGTGCACCACCTGTTCCTCTCCTCCTTTTCCTCTGGATGATATTCTTCCCTTCCCCCTTTTCATTACAACTGTTATTTCCATTGTTGTTGTTATTCTTTTTATTCTGTTTCAATTATTGAATCGTTCTTATCTCAACCCTTGAGTTTTACATTCCTTTCCATCCTCGGGGTGAGGGGGGAGTGAGCAAGTGGCTACGTGGTACCTAATTACCAGCTAAGGTTAAACCATGACATTTTGATAGAATAAAACTTAGAGCAAAGACATCACATTTTGTTCTTAAATACATCTATTGCACAAGCATCTCAGTTTGCGCCTAGATCTAACTTGAGAGATGATTTATCTTTCCTCCTTTCAGACCACGCGTTTGTCATCGATTATCTGACTGTACATTGAAGAAGTGATGATAAATGTTGGAAAGTTTCATAGGCATTAATTATTCCATGGAAATGAAAATAATCTGCATAGTTTCTAACTAATTCTTGTAGTTTTTTGATTAAACTTAGCATAAATGTAAACATTATCTACTTACTGTGTGAAAACCGCTTGCTTTTTAGGGCTGCAGATCATGCTAAAAACTTTGTAATTTGTGTATTATCAAAGAATATTTGCTTGACTCCTTGCAAAGATGAACTAAGCAGCTTACCTTGGTGCTTGGAGACTAAAAAGACTTCCAAACAGAGACTAAATTCTTTTGTGGTTGATACTTCTTTCAACTGATCCCAACTGTAAAGTCTTTATCAAAGAAAACAACTCCATGGTACCTTTCTGACAACCTCTTAATCTCCCTGAGATTTGAGGAGAACTACAATAAACCAGTCTGTCAGTAACACAGCTTTCATCTTAATATCCTGGAGGTATGTTACATGTTATCCCTTAACAGAGATGAAGGTTTCACAAGTATGCACTTAACTTGTGTAGCCCAGGATGCCCCTGTAAACTGGAATCCTTCCTGGCTCTCTGCCTTTGTCACTTAGGTTGTTTCAAATTGCCGACAGCAGCAAAAGACGAGTGCTTGCAAAATGTACTTTGTTGACCTATAAACCTTGAAGACTGACCATTTCAAAAGATAATGTTCAAATCCAGAACCATGCTAGGTTGCATACTGTATTTTCCATGAGAAAAATAGCCTGAGGCAGCTGATGAGAGCTGAAGACCCTTCTGTTACTTGAGAATACAGTTTGAAAAAAACTTTCAAAAGAAACACAGATTTTTGGGTTAAATCTGAATGTTCATTCTTGCGCAAAAGTGGACCTCCCTTTTCCGAAAGTCTAGCAATGGGATGCTCAAACAATGCGTGCCATGTCACATTATTTTCAACCAGTAAAACTTGTCCTCCTGTGCGTTTAAAAACATGCTGCTGGACAAAGGATTTGATTATAAGAGACCCATTTCTAAGATGTGGTATTTGGGATTGTATCCAGATAATTGATAAAAGCATTACTTCTAAGGCTACCTGTCTGAGCAGGTGGGGTGCCTGCGAGTATGCCTGTGGCACTGTGAGTATGCCAATGAGTAGCATTTCCCTGACAGCCTTAAAAAATTCAAAGGGAACCTGTATATCTTCATTGTTAATTGAGTTCATATTGAAGATTTGAGAAAGCAGTTGCTTGGGAAGGGGCAGTGTTTCTTGCCTGGGAGGGAGGGGCATGGAGAGGAAAATATGATTGTTTCATGTAAGTAATATTGACAAACTTTCCAGTTTAGTATTATTTTCTCCAAGTTTGTGTTTTATCTTTCCATAAAATACGGTATTTCCCCTATTAATACATCTTCAGGTGATGCCTTGTCACTCTTGATGGCTCTTACCTACTGAAGAAGTAGATGCTTATTGTTTAGGAATATTTTTTTATTATAGTTTTCACAGTAAAACCATATTTTATTACCCATTAATATGTAACACTTGGTTTTTTTGAATAATGTTACTGTCACAGACAACTTCATATTTCATACTCTAGTAATTCAGGTCAATAAATACAATTATGTAACTGCAGAAATACAAAATCATACCAGGGAAACAAAAAGCAAAGGTTTGAAGATGCAATCTCTAGTTTGATATTAATGTAAATGCTGAATCTTGTTATATGCCCTGCGTCTCTGTTGTATAGCAGAGTACTTCAGTGTGTAAAATGAAAAATCTAAATTTGGAATTGGCTTTCTCATTCTATAAAGGATTAATTGCATTATTAGCTTTATATGTTGAATCAGTGAGACTATTCACTCACACTGAAAAGTTGTATATCTTTACAGACTCTGGAGGCTTTAAAAATAACAACAGGTTAGTTAAATTGTCAAAAATCCCTATTTTTGTTGGTTTTGTTGCTTTGTAGCACAATTTGGTTACTGCATTCTATAATTTTGAAGGTAGATTCTGATGAACCGAATAACAAGACCTTCAGGGCAGTGGCTTCAACATCTGTTACAAAATACAGCAGAAGTGACTTCAGTTAAACAAATTTCTGGGAATAATGTATTTGTTGCTCATCTACTGATTCTACAGGTCCTTGTATTTAAGTAGGGAATACAGGAGCAGGTTTCAGAGCCCTGCCCAGCTCAGGATATGTCATTCTGGAATCCCACCTCATTGTACCATTGAGGGCAGTGGATGTAAACATGCATATACACCTCCCTAGTCACTAGCAACTGCTTATGTGTCAGCAGCAAATACAGCATATAAGGAGGTAATCTGCATTTGGTCCTTTCATTCAGCATTTCTTGCCTTTGCTGTGGGCTAAGAGCATTAATGAGCTATGACATTGTTGGCTACCACAGATGAGTTTATGCCCAGTAACTTGATGCTCACAGTATGTGCGGCTTGGCTTAATGATTGCTTACTGGAGTACTGAGTGTTTGTAGTTTTTATTTGCCCAGCAACTTCAATCACTTTAATTTACAAGTAGATGCTTTTGCAGGACTTCTGAGGGCTGCTTTATGACACATTTTTATTAATTAATACTAAATCAGTTTTAACTTCGTTTTCCTGGCTTAATTAGCAACGAACCCTCTGTTGCTGAACACAGCAGTAAGTTCCAGCCAAAGGATTGAGGTTAGGAAAAGCAAAGCAATCTCCTAGGTGTGACACCTGCCTTTCACACCATGCTGTCAGCTGCCTTAAGTAGGTGTGCAGAAACATCCACACACCACTGCTTATGCTCGTTCTTTGATTTTTCTAACTAAAGCAAAGATAAACTTAATCCATCAGACAACTCTGCTCATCTAGGAAGGTCACATCCACAGTTCTTCCCTAGTCAGAGGGGATGCAGTGTGACACAAGGTACTTTCACAGCCTTTGCTGTGTGATCACGTACTCAGTTGTTTATAATTACTCTAATTGTTGGAATAATTGAGGATGAGACCTGTTTTATTAAAAGGATCAACTTGGAGTATGGAGGCTTACTGGACCGTATGATAAATAGTCAAACAATAATAGGCACTAGGGTAAGAAAAAACTTTCAGGGCGAAAAGGACAATATAGGTTGGACAACATTTATGTCCACTTCTGCTGGAGAAAAGCATGGTTTTCCAGCAGCTTGTAAACATGTAAAGTTATTGAAGAAAGAGTAGCAATTTTAAGCTGTAAAGTCCACTTAAAACCTCCTTTCTTTTCAGGATTAAAGAGCAGGAAACCCTAATTGTTGCTGCAAAAAAAGCTCCTAAAAATAACTTTTTAGAACTTTTATCCCGTCTTCTATTGTATTGCTTTTTTTCCACATTTGGAAACATTCAAACTCTGTATAGTTTCTTGATGGAAGAAACTATTGATGAACTTGTCAGTACTTGCTTCTATATTGGATTCTCTACTCCTAGTCTCAAACCCAATTTGTTTTACTACCTTTGGTCCCTGAGTCTCTTGAGGCTGCAGGCATGCTCCTGCCCTTATTCTGATCCAGTACTTGGCAGCTTCAGTTCTAGAAAACCAGATGAAATATCATACACACACAGACAGATTGAGGTAGTTTGGTGGGGTTTCATGAAATGTCTAGTGAGGTGCTAAATTATCTAATTTCTCACTTAATAACTTTATTAAGCATCCGGAAGAGGGAATGTGTGTCGCAGCGCAAATCTTTTGGTGAGTGAAAACCAGAGGCTGTATCTGCGTGGTAGAGGTAGAAATCAAAATTACTTGCCACCTGGAAAAAGATGATACCATGTAGATCTATGGAAGGCTTGTGGGGGGAAAAATTATTTGTTGGATAAGAACAGTTTGGAGAACTGTTTATTTGTGACTTCAGGTAAAAACAAGAAAAAAAAAAAAAGGTGGAGACTTCTAAGAGAAATATTGGCAAAACCAGTAGATGTAACACACCACCCATTTAGTTTAGAGCTGAGGCTATAGCTAGTTCTGGTTCCACACAGAGAATCCTGCATTCAATTCCAGGTTCACAGCAAAAATAAGTTAAAAAATTAAAGAGGATTGAAGAAAGCCAGGCATGAAGTTTGAACACTTCAAGGAAAGATTGAAAAGCAGAATGGGAATAATATAGCGTCCTGTTTTCAGCTGGGATAGAGCTAATTTTCTTCTTAGTAGCTGGTGCAATTCTATGTTTTGGATTTGGTGTGAGAACAATATTGATGGCACACTGGTGGTTTTGGTTGTTGCTGGGTGATGTTTATACCAAGTCAAGGTACTTCTCAGGCCCTGCCAGGGAGAGGCTGGAGGGGCATGGGACATTGGGAGGGGACACAGCCAGGACAGGTGACCTGAACTAGCCAAAGGGATATTCCATACCATGGGACATCATGCTGAGTATATATAAACTGGAGGAGGAAGGAGAAAGGGGGGGGGGGGGGGGGGGGGCGGGCTGTCGGCATTTGTCTTCCCAAGTAACCATTGCACGTGATGGAGCCCGGCTTTCCTAGGGATCGCCGAACACCCACCTGCTGATGGGCAGTGGTGAATGAATTCCTTGTTCGGCTTTGCTTGCCCTATTAAACTGTCTTTATCTCAACTCACGAGTTTTCTCACTTTTACTCTTCCAGTCCTCTTCCCCATCCCACAGCGGGAGGAGTGAGCGAGCAGCTGTGTGGGGCTTATTTGCTGGCTGGGTTAAACCATGACATATAGTTAATTGAATTGTCAACAAGTTAGTTGTATGTAAACAGATAAAGAACTTGTTTTGTTTTTAGTGTTCCACAACAAGGTGGGCAGTTAAGGGGTATCATTAAGACAAACACCGAGGAAGAAAACCCCTGTAAGTAGATGCCGTTCGTGCTGCTGAGGAGTTTCTCAATGGAAGTGTTATCATCTGAAACATTCAAACTGAAACTGGGAGAGCACTGGGAAATATGCTATAAGGAGCGAATTCTTGGTTTTAAGAGTCTGGTAGATTTAGTTAGGATCCAGAATCCCACAGCGTGACATGGCATGTCATCTAGACAGACTGGGAAGAGGGAGAAAGGCAATGGAGAGGTTCAAACTTTTTTTTTTTTTTTAAGTCTGTGAACAGGTTGTATTTATTTCAGCATCAGCCCAAGGCAGAACAGTCTGTCCCAAGTGATGCACATGGATGTGTTACTGGCATAATTGTTTCCAGGCTTAGTGAACTGTAGGTGGAGAATGGCTACTGAAGTAGGTTGCCATTTTGTGTCCTCTGGAAGAGCAATGTGCTATGAACTGCCGTCAGCCCTCCACGTGGCAGCGAGGGTGCTGGGCTCTTCCTCATCTGCTCAAAGCAGGCACATTGTACTCTTCTTTCATTACTTTTTCAACATTTGGCTAACGCTGCTCAGTCTGTATGTTAGAAATATTTAAATTTTCTGAGCGATTATGTATTCAAAAGAAAAATATGATGGCTACAGTGAAAAGTAATCGGATTATGGGGGAATTTGTCTGGGAGGAAACAGGATCAGTACTTGTGTAATTGAAGTCAATGAAGAGGCTTTAATTAAATGAGGGCTTCAGTATGATTTTGGAAATGATGAATTTCAAGTTGAAAAATAATTTGGCAGAGCATTCATATGAGATGTCTGCCTTGGACTGTTGATTTAGGGAAGTTAAATTGTGCTGAATGACAAGAATCTCTGCTTCTGCAAAGAACATGAAAATAATGGCATCTCAAAAACCAAGACATCACCTTTGGAGTGGGAGGGAGAACTTAGGCATGGAAGAGTTGATGGATGCAAGTGGTGGCTTTTGGGGGATTTTTGGGAGTTTTACTTTGGTTGTTTAATTTTGGTGGGGTTTTTTTGTGTATGTGATTTGGTTTTCAATTTTGTGTTGACTTTTTTGTTTTGGTTGGGTTGTAGAAGGGATTTTTTTTTTTTTTTTGGAGGGGGAACCCCATTACATTATTAAATAACCTTTGAAGCAGGAAGAAAGGGTGGTAGGCAAGAAGGATTTGAGGGTAGAAACCTATTGATTTCAAACATCCTAGATTGGAAGATTAATCAATTACCCAATCTCTGTGGGAGCACAGGGCAGCTATTACCCCTGAAAAGGGAATGCAGCAGAATCTGACCCACTTTGCAGAGCAACCCTTGCTGGTGGTTAAATGATGAAGGAAACGAGAGTGTCTTCAGGCTTGCCTGAAACCATGAGCCCTGTGATCTCCCATGAATTTGGTGGACACAGCTGGAGGATTGTTTTGTACCATGAGTCTTTAGTGTATCATGAACATTTCCTTATGACAAATGTAATAAATTGGTCAGGTTTTTAGACCTTGAAGGACCATTGTTTTTATAATTACAGATTTTTAAGTTAAAGATCTGAAGTTCTTTCCAACATAGGTCACTAAAGGGCATTCTCTCAGAAAAGTATATTGGTTTTATCTTTCTGTGGATGTCTGGGTTAAGTATCATTCATTAATGCTAATAAACCAACCCTTAGTTAGAAAAGCAGCAGAGGCCATCATCCGTCTCCTCTAATTGAGCCTGTAATTTAAAAGCAAGTAATTTTTAAGGTTGCTCTTCTATTCAGAGGCCTCAGAAAACGTCAAGCTTGTTTTATTTACATCTATGTAATTGCAGCCACTCCTGAGATTTTTACTGGAGATTACTGATGTAAACAATCCAAGAAAAGCATTAAATGTGCTACACAAATACTGCCTGGATCAAGCTTTCAAAATTGTAGTTGTGAAGCAAGTTGATGGGATTTGGTACAAATCTATCAAAACTGAGGTGATTTGGAGCATACCCATAGCAAACCTGAGATTTAAATTGACTTGTCTGTAGAATCTAGGGTACTCTAGATTAAGTAAAATTTATTCAGGGAGATACATTTTCCCCAAATTCTGAAGGTTGTCAGTTCTCTGGTATATTCGGTGCTGTTTCCATAGGAATGTGACTGTCTCCTACACAACAAAGCTGGCATGATGCCCACAGCAATCAGAACATTGAAGAGCTTTGCCTACCTTCATTTGAGTTGCAGGTTCTTTTTCCCAGAATAAGAAATAAAGCCAGGCTTAAACCAGGCTCTAGAGTATACCTTGGAAAGAAAAATAATCTAGTCAGTTTACATTAAACATTTGTTGGAGCACTCCTTTCCTCCTGCTTGCTAATTTTTGTGAGAATACTGGTAAGATAAGAATACCTGTAAATACTTTAAGTTTTTAAACGTGGCACGGTTTTCTGTAAATGGATTTTTTTCCTGTTAACTATCTACAATTCTTAATACAAATGAAAGAAAAAGAACAATGTGCTAAGGAAGCTCTGAACCCTCAGACATAGTATAGGAGGTTCAGGAGAAAGTCTAGGACCCACTAGTACTTTCTTATTCCTTTACATAGATATTAACCTTTCCATGACCCTTATTAAATTAACTGATGTTTAGAACTAATTTTGTAGCTCAAATTTAGACCTCCAACTTGCTGATATTAGGAAATTTGATGTAATACCTACTAATAAAATAAAATAGAAACACTTTTCATTTGACCTTGGTTGTAATTAACCCAAGTGCATTCTGACATACAACCCTCCCAGGACATAACACAACCCAAAGGATACTGCTTAAAAGCTGCTTGCGTTGCATTGCAATTCAGTGCAGATTTTGGAGCGGAGCAGTTGCTTTTACCTTAAGGCAACATTGATCTGATTTGTACAAATGTTGGTTGCAATTGCTTAGTATGCTGAAATTCTACTACATATGTAAAAGCTAATAAATGACAGAGCCTGCAAAGGCATGTGTTTACTATATTTTCATTAGCCTAAGGTTCCTAAAATAACTTCTGAAATGTAAAATTAAAGGTAAAAGAGATGGAAATGGTCTAATTATTCTATGAAGAGAAATCTGTTATTGAGATGGTTAGACTTTTCCCGTTCCTGTCAATATCCATATTCCATAAATTCATACCTCCTTCCTTCTGTTCATGGAGTTATGTGCTTGAGATCCCTCAAGATGTTAGAAAGCATTTTCTAATGATTACTCATTAGTGGCGATTACCGTACTAGTAATTGTTCACAGGATTACTTATTCTTATTATCCTTTTAAACTCAAATAAGTGTAAAAGGTTCTCTGATCTTGTCGTAACTTTCATTTCTGCACACCTCCTCTTTAAATGAAGTAATTATTGCACCTGCTGCGTTTTTTTTATTTTTGAGCTAAGCTTTTGCAAATGACAGACTCATTTTGTAACTGGCACACTCTACACCATTTAAATTGTAAAGAATTCGAGATTTCAGTTCTTCAGGAGTTAGAAACAAAAATAGAACAGGAGAAGAAACTCAAATAATCAAGACTTTGGAAAAGCTAAGATTTGTGTCTTTTAAATAAACAATCTGTAAACATATGTTGATGACCTATAAAGATCTCCGGCATCTCTTAATGAATTTCCAAGTTTTGCAGTCACTTCTAGTGATGATTCTTAAGCTTTTAAATTAGGTCAGCACTTCTGAAAGTTTTATGCATGTCTTAAGTCTTAGAAAAATCATAAATATAAATATATTCATTGCAGCATTGAGATTTGAGGCCATTGATAGAGTTTGTGTAGAAGCCATATGTTAACTTTATTTTTCTAGTCAGGACAAGGACTGCGAATGACAGCACTTGGGTGTATTTTCTGCATGTTTTTCCCCCTCATCCTTCTCTTCTGAAGCTTGACCAAACCCCAGCTCTCTCAGCTTCTTTTCATATGTCATGTTCTTCTACTCCTTGAACATTTTGGCAGCATGTTGCTAGACCAAGTCCTGTATGTCAGTGTCTGAAATAGAACACAGGCAATTCCAAGTTAATAGGACCTAACTGTGACCCCTTCTTCAGCAGCGCAAGAGACTGAAACTCCTTTGCTCACAAGATGATTTTCTCTGAGAGATGAGATACTAGAAGGGAGATTGCAAAAAACAATGCAAAGGGTGTTTTTTATTGTGGGCACACCAGATATTGGTGTTTTGTCTTCTCTTGAATTGTGTGTGCTTCTCCAGGGGGGTTGTATATTGTAGCTTGTCTGAAGTGGGTATTCATTTCGGTAAAGTAAGAAAATGAGGGGAGTACAAAAAAGATGCTTCAATTCTTTTGAATTGGGAAAAAAAAAGTGAGTAAATTGTTCCATATAAAGTTTCTATTTGCATTTTCCAGCTGTTCTAGTGCAGGAGAAACTTGGCCTTTCATACACATTATGATTTTGATCAGAATAATATCCTAAGTATACATACATAATTTGTGATAGCTGTTCAGGAGGAGAAATCAGTTCCTTTTTCTAAAGCAACTACTATTTATTGGTATCAACTATTTTGCTTGGAGGCATTTGGGAACCTGATCTACAGGTGCAAATCATGTGC
Source organism: Falco naumanni (assembly GCF_017639655.2). Classification (NCBI taxonomy): domain Eukaryota; kingdom Metazoa; phylum Chordata; class Aves; order Falconiformes; family Falconidae; genus Falco; species Falco naumanni. The sequence continues at coordinate 7,750,339 of NC_054066.1, forward strand.
AGCTCTGTCTTCCTATTTGTGCTGGACCTGCATTAAAAATCCTGAATATGAAGACATATTTGTCAGGTAGCAAAATTTCTCTCATAATAGTCAGAAATCCACCGAGTTTTTATGCTATATTATATTTATGATATTAACCTAATTACTTCAGTCTTTTCCGATTAAGTAAATAAGGTGAATCTTTAATATTTTATTTGAATTGAAAGGTAGAATGTCAATGTGTCTAGTGTTTGCTTTGATAACTTTCTGAAACTTTATTGATATTGGCCATGGGAAATCAAGCAAGTGCTAAAGCCAGTTCTGTAGTACTGGTTTCAGTATTTTGTTAGTCATTCACACAGGTAGTTCAGAAAAGCACAATTAGAGCAATCTTGAAGACTAATGAAGTTATCTAACAGCATGGCTAGTCAGTGTCAATGTGGGAAAAATGTCCTAAAATTACATGTTCCATTTGTATTTAAATTTATGGGAAAGTACTGTTATCATAGTATATTTTAAGCTGCAACTTTCAACTGCAACACATGAGTTTGTATGAGCCTTAGGACAGCTAGAACAAATTTAAAGAGACAAGCTTCTACATAATAAATCAGATTTTCAGCGGGATGAATGAAATTTCAGCATTCTTGCTCAAAGCAAAATTTTTGAGAAGTGTTTGGTTGTAAAGGCGTTGTTTCTCAGCACTTTGAAACTTCATTTCCACTGAGCAACTGGAAACAGAGGACCCTTTTTTTTCTCTCTTGAAAATTATTTTTCTGAATATTCTGTCCAAGATATCAGTGATTAAGTGATTACAACTCTCACAACATATGGCTATGCTTATTTTGAAAACTATTTGTCTTTACGCTATCTTTCTGCACTGTGTTAAAGCGGTGCAAAGGGTGGGAAAGGCAGTAGGTGACTTTCTCAACGTTTACAAAAAATCCCAGTAATTGCTAGTTGAGCCTGAGATCTCTCTCCTGTGGGACCTTCTGCCATCGTGGTGACAATCTTTAAATTATCAGTCACAAGTGGTTGGAGTAGAATGAATCTCATGCACTACTTTGCAGAGATATGCATAGAAACCATTGGGAAACAGATCTCAGTTGAGAGGCTATTTCATTTGCATGTGCTTTCCCATACACTCTCTTCTTTTTTCATTTTCATCTGGGGGCAGGGGGATGGATTTCCAGTTTAGCTGCCTAATCTGGTTTAGCTTGGCTGTGTCCCACCTGGGACTGAATTTTGCTGACTTAAGCTAGCACTTTGAAACGTCAGTCCTTTGAAATCAGAACTATCTCTTTTTGATGGATTATCACTACTTTGGGAAGTCATGGCTGCAAAAGGTGAGTGTGACCTTGTCTCTCTGAAGTAGGTAGGATTAACTGAAAATCACTTCTGAGAAATAGGAAGATGCTTCTAAATGAGGACTGTGCTCAAAGAGGATGCAGGTGGAGCTGATGAGGTGTTGTGGCATGCTCATGAGTTTACTGAAGATGAAGTAGTAGCTGAAGACGTAGCAGCTTTGCAGCATTTCTGAGCTGAGTGGCATTACCTGGCAAAATTTTAGAGTACACAGAACCTTACAGTGACTTGATTTTTCCTGGGCAGTCACATGACTCTGCAAAGGCGAACATCCTTTGTCTTACAGGGAGTAGGATGCATCCCACCCACCTAGCTGTCCTGGGGAAAGAGGCTCCTGAAGTCCTGTGGTTGGGTAGGGATTTCCCCCGTTTTTTTTCTTTTTTTTCTTCTTATAATCTTCCCTTCAGCAATCCTGTAAAAGTTAGAGGGTACTGAGAGTTGGTCATTAGTGATTTATATTTGCATCTATTCTGCTTGTTTTGTGCTGTGCCACATAACTCAATTTTTCCTGCTTTTCTTACGTACATTTACTGTTCTGGGATTACAGTTGGGGTGAGGTTAGTTAATATGGGGAGGTGGTGATGCTCTTTTAGAAAACAAAGGTATCTGACAGCCTTAATCTCTTAGTGCTTGATTGGTGAGGGCACACAATATGATCAAATCGATATTTTTATTTTTTTTTCCCAGAGTAGAAGGGCTGAGGGTAGTGCAGAAGAAAGGACTGGCAAGTACAGATCCACTGTTCTGCATGTGTATCTTTATACTTTCAAGGGAAAAAAAGAATTTTCCCTGAAATACTTTTTTTTTTTTTTAGCCTATTTTGGCATAGAATTATATACCTGTCTTCCCTGAATTGTGTGTCTGAGTATAATATTGCAGTATGAGCCTGCAAACAGGTAATGTATTTTCAAAATTTTGCAAAGTTACCATCTGGATCCTTGTCTGATGTTTTGCCTTGTTGCTGATCTTTTGATTAATATGATGTTCCTGCCCTGATTAGTGGAGCGACAGCTCATGCATCTTCTGTTCTGTGTAAATGCTGCTGCCCCCAGTCCCTGCCTGTGAACGGTAGGATGTGAGCTGTACAATTTATTGTCAAAGGTAGCCTGTGCTGAGTTTGGAAAAAACTGTAATGAGGTGGCCCAGCAAGTATCCTGTTATCAGTTGCAGTGGTGGTAAAGGCTGTTGTCACTTATCATGCAAACAGAACTAATTAAAAGTAGAACCCATTCCTATTTTTGTACCTATCATATTTTCATGGGAGCTATGTAGTTTTGAAACCTTTAAACTTGCCAATTTGAATCAAAAGCTCAAGCTTTTAGTATAAAAGTAGTATGGCTTTGTAGGTGTCCTCATAGCGTACCACAGTATAAAAACCTATTAATGTAGCTCTGTTCTGTCTGTATTAATTGTGACAAAGGAAGGCATAATTCACGAATAATTGCGAACACTATCAAATTTTAAAAATGGTTTGAATGTACTATTTTAGTACTGTAGAATCTGCTAAGAGATGACACGCAGTGAGATAAAGAACACTTGGTCTTGGAACTTCTTCAAGCAGCATAGTTGTCTCATCTATAGAGTTCTGAAATGGCAAGAGGTGCTCCTTAATTCTTAGATACAGCACATCAGTTCACTTTTCCTGACAAAATAAGGCTCATATGCTGCTAAAAATGGTACAGAGATGGAGCGTTGTATTCTTTGCACTGTCAAAAGGTGACTTACCCAATTTAAGACAATTAAACCATGACATGAGGTAAAAAAAATTAACCCCATCTGGCAAATAAGTACCATGTGGCTGCTCATTCGTTCCCCTCCCCCTCTGCTGCCCACCCCAGTAGGATGGGGAGGATGATTGGAAAAAGGCAAAACCCACGAGCCGCGACAAGAACAGTTTAGTAAATGAAATAAAGTAAAATGTACTACTACTAATAATAATTGCTGTGAAAAGGGAGACAACAAAAAGAGAAAGAAGAATAAAACTCAAGAAGCAATGTACAATATAATTTGTCACCACTTGCTGACAGATACCCAGCCAGTCCCCAAGCAGCGATTGCCCCCACCCCTGGTCAACTCCCCCCAGTTTATATACTGAGCATGGCATTCTATGGTATGGATTATCCCTTTGGCTAGTTTGGGTCAGCTGTCCTGGCTTTGCTCCCTGTCAGCTTCTTGTGCATCAGCTCACTGGCAGAGCATGGGAAACTGAAAAGTCCTTGACGTAAAGTATATAGCAACAACTAAAATGTCAGTGTGTTATCAACGTTATTCTCATCCTAAATCCAGATCCACAGCACTGTACCAGCTACTGGGAAGAAAAATGAACTCTATCCCAGCCTAAACCAAGACATCTCGTACTTAATTTCTTTCTTACTTCATACTTAATTTCTTGTTAAACAGATTATTGTTTTTTTCTTATTAAAATTTCTGTTTTGCTTAGCAAGAAAAAGCATTTATTAAGGAGAGTGAAGGACTTATTCTTTTGGCATAGTGAAAACAGGAACGTAAGTGGTGATGTTGAATTTGCTGGTCCACAGATTGTCATTCTGTATTGCATTTGAAGTAATGTCAGACTAAGATTTTTGTATTCCTCTGTGATTTTACTTGTTGCAACCTGAAATAGAACACTCTTTAATAGATGATTTAATGTAGCAAATAACGCATGCATTTCTTTCCTTTTTCAGTTATTAATCATGTATGTATCTTTAAAAGTGGCAGGTTTGCCCTTGGGTTCTGGTCACAGGTCATTATGTTTTGTGATCTGGTATAGATTCTGTTGTGGCCAGGTACAGGATATAAGAGGAGAGCCTGGGGTGTTAATAAATCATTCAGTCCACTGTGGTAATGCACAGTAAGTAGCTTGTATCACCATAGTGCTAGAAGGCTAGTAGTTTGACTTTTCATGAGCAAAAAGTTTTAAAGAGCCTTAAATACCTGCATTTTGGCCTTGAAAATGTAAGCAATGATGATTAAATGTATCTTTGCAAACATAATAAAAGGTCTAGAATTTGGACATCCTTTCAATAGGGTTCAGCACATAAAATAACTTTTCAGACTGTCGGTGCAAACCAGGTATGGTGCTCATCACCAACAAACTGGCCAGTTTTTCTGATCAACTTGAAAAAGTCTGTATCTAAAATTTCATGCTTGCTGTTGCGTACACTTTAAAGAAACAAAGGCATGCTTAAAAAAAGTATTTTATAGATCGGTTAATAAGGAGATCCTAGAAAATTTTGAAAATGACAGATCATTATTGGAATTTATATCTCTGCTGTATATTGATACTGCTGAAACTGAGGTGCTCAGTTGAATTTGCTCATTTAAATTATTTTTATAAAAAAACCCCTGTGTTATAGACTGCACTTGTCACATCTTTTCTACTCTTCCTAGCAAACTTGCATAATTTATTTTGCTTAAATATTTATCAGTGAAACTGCTGTTACAGTATACCCTACTGGGAAATACTGTTTCATACTTTGCAAGATTTTATTCTCAAATTGTCCTTTTCTTTAATAGACTGCAATCCCAGGATTAATTTTCCTGGCTGCCAAGCCCTTTGGAAAATGGAAGAATGTCAGAATCTGCAGATTTTTTTTTTGTTTTAGACCCTTCGGCTTGGTTAAGAATACTGATAATTGTTTACTGAGACTTTCTGAAGCGCATTGATCTCATTGATTTTAAGTACCATTAAAAATCTGGCCTAGGTCTCAGAGAATGTTACTGAGATGATGACAAGGTAGTAAGCAAGGCTAAATCTCTTTGGGCTTGTTGATGCTGAGCATTGGAAGCTGGGGCAAATAGTTGGGGCTGGTGCTGCTGGGGGCTGATGGAGCCAGGAATGAAAAGGTGGGTTTGGGAAGAGTGCCAATAACATGGTGCAGGACTGCACAAGGCTAACAGCCACCTTCATTTCGACTACAAGTAATGGTATTTACAAAGTGTTTTCCACTCTCCTGTGGATGCTGGGCTTTTTGCTTAGGCATGGTTCTGTGTTAAGCAATGTAGTTTCTTAAAAACTCAGGCTGTTTTTTTTTGCACTTCAGCCTGCTGCATTATGTTAATACATCAACTCGGGCATCGCTGTTACAGTGTTTCGAGTAGACATCCCCTTGGGTAGGGGTACAGGGTAGCTATGAATGCCACCAAAGCCGAAATTTAATATTTCAGACTTGTGGACGGAGTTGTTCCATGGTTGGTTGAAGCAGTGTGGAAGCATCTTCTGTGGTATTTTTCCATTCTCTCTAATATGCTGTTCCTGATCTTATTATTCTGTAAAATGCATGGGAGATATGATTAGTTTTAGTTCAAATAGAAAGAAGTAGGTCATGAGCAGACTGTGAAATGTGGATAAAATCCTTCAAATGAAATTGTTTTATTGAGGAAAATAATCTAAATGCCTCTAAGATGGAAAGAATGAATATGAGAGAGATGTTTATTGAAAAACACATTGATAGCAGCTTAGTATTATACTAATGGAAATGATTTCAAGATGCTTTATAATGACCATTAAAACTACAGTATTACCTTTATTTACACAGAAGGACTGACATAAGACTTAGGCCTGTATCCCAAAAATCTTTGAAATTACATCTGCTTTAAAATTAGATTATTTTTTTTTGTTACTCACCATCCTATCATTTCTACTGCAATTAATCTCCTCTGTTCTAGATCTTGTCCATAAAAATGTAAAGGGGAAAACAAGCTGTAAAAGCAAAATTATCCATTTACTGTAGCCCAAAGTGGTGATGGTATTGTAATGTAAACCAGTCTTATCATGATAATGTCAGAGGTAAACACTTTATCCTTCTTGTGATTAAATCTTTTGGAGTATACAGACTTAGTTGTTTAGTATGCTGTGGTAAAAGCTGATAGCCACTGGACATTGGACAGTTTAGCAGAAGAGGACATTGCTGCTGTTTGATAAATGAGAATCAAAATACATTTACATGAGGGACTGAAATGGTGATTTTCAAAGTATGATAAAGGAAATAGCAATATATCACTGTGTACAGCTAGTCCTGGATGATAGATTTTTTTATTTTTTTTTATCCTGTTGAGTTAGGCTGTAGACTTCTTCCCAATGTGCATACATGGAGCCTTGGCTTGTCTAAAACTTTTATGTAGGCTTAAAAGTACGTACAAAGTAAGAAAAGACAATTCAAAATAAAGCTGGATCACAAAGTTGTGCTGTCTCTGGAACAGATGTAGTATCTTCAAACCTACTATGCTAATCTGCTGCTTGCCTACATATTTTGTCTTTGAGTGTTTTCTTGGACATAGAGTACTGGACTGAAAACTGGAAAGCCATAAACATTACCCCCAGCTTAGTACTTACACCCTGCCTCAAATAGTCAGTTGTACTGAAACAAATTTGTGTCACCAGAGTCTGGTCCTAATTCACATGGCTCTCGAGTCTAATTAACAGTGTTGACCTTTAGTGGGTATGCTTGTCACATTTTCCCCATGTTTAAAATAGACCAGTAAAGCTTACTTAATTTGATAGTATAATTTGAAGATTAAAGGGTCTGGCCTCATTATCATTGCTGTGATTCTATGCAGAAAAGGCTTTTTTCAGTGGGCAATAGTGGAACTATGAGACAGAACTCAAATTTTATCATCTTCCCTGTATCTGGTTCAACAGTGACCTGATTATCTGGGCAACACTGTTGCAGCTGCAGCACTTTGGAACTATGTGATACACGGAGATTCTGTTGTTTGTTAAAATAATGTGTTAGGATACTGTTCCCAGCATTTTTCGGGGAGTTGTAATTTTTTTCATTGCAAATTTGCAATCAATTAAGTAGTTTTCATACTTGGTAAAATCCTTGTGCAGTTGATTGTGAGAAACCTATCTTATTGCTAAGTTGTATTTTTTTATTCTTCTGAATGATGAAAGTCATTGCAATATCCTTTTTACTATGCTGCCTTTAACATACAGAAAAAGTCCTTAAAAACAAAAAGTTGGGAGAATGGAATTATTAGGTGTATCTTTGTTGGCAAGTACAGTTGGACCTGAGTGTTTGCTGCCTGTGCTAACCTTCAAATTAAAACTATGAATTTGTCTAATTTGTCTTGGTTGGCATGACAGCATCGTGTCTGAATCTGAATAGGAAAATCTGTGTGAAGATCCCAGTGCTGTATTCTGCAACAACTGGGTAAATGGGCTGTTTCAGAGTCTTTGTGCAAATCTTTCTCATGCTGTGAGGCAATATCCTGACTTATCAGAATGTGTGTTATTTGTCCTAGGATAGAGCGATGTGACCATCATAATGCAAGTCGTCCTTCAGAATGCTGAAGTATAAGATACGGCTTTGGCAAGGGAGGTACAAAGAATTTTAAGTTGGGTGGGATACGGGTTTTTTCAGGTAGGGTGGCAGAAAGCTGTGCTGCTGTTGCTGAGAAGGATCTGCATGGGGAGGTAGCTGCTGAGCGTTTTCCTGGGCACTAGTAAATGAGTCTATAGGCACATTTGAAATGGAGTGGATGGTGAGCTGCCTAATTCTGAGTGACAATCAGTGCATATTTAATGTGGAAGTTTTTTCCCCTCAGCCTGACAAAATAACTATTTGATGTGCCCTATCTGTTTTCTCTATAGGAGGAGGCAAGGTATAGCTGATTGGTTGATCTAAATAGCTTTGCTTTCCTCTTGCCTTCCCCTCCCTTCTTCCTCTGCAAGGCGCTATGCTGTAGTATTTTTGGAAATAACTCCCAGGGACCTGGTTAAAATCTTCATGCTGCCTGGGACGGAGCAAGGTAGAAGTCCTAACCTATGTTCTGTTGAAGTCAACAGAAAAGCTAATTTTGACTGCAGTGAGCTTTAAATCAGACCAAAAAGGGGGAAACATGTCAAAACCTTACCCAGCTTCTTACTGAAATAAGGTTTTGACTAAGTGAAAAAAAGTGGTTTGCCTGTAAATTTCAAGTGATGCGGAAAGTTCGTGATTAACAGCAAGCTCTGCTTTCTACAGCAGGTAAGTTAAAGTGGCATTCCTTTCTAGGAATGTGGAATGGGAAGAAACTAGTTGCCTAGGCTGAATTCAAAGAATCGCATGTTATCTTTGTGTGTGGTTTTTTTCCAAAGCAAAGATAAGAATTTCAGAAAAGTCTTCACATTTACTTGCAATCTCTCCTTGTCTCCTTAAATCTGCCCGGTGACTTCAGTAGTAGCCCAGACTTCTCAGCTGATCAATTTGTCTTTCCCTACTAAGGTCTTGAGGGGTACTTTAAGTGTGAAAGTATGCTGACAAAATTGATGGTGAATGAATTTGTCTGATTACTGTAACTTTTCTGTATAATTTTTTTTTCAAGACTGATTTGACTGTTTAGAGGACAGAAAACAGCCGTTAAGTGATTAAATACTGTAATTTCTAAATTTCTAACAAAGGTTGTGCTTGAAAATTCCCTGTCCTATGAAAAATTGCTAATACAGTAGTCAGTGAATAGTGTGCCTAGACTTGCAGTCTCTAAACAGTTAAGGGTTTTTCATTATGAATGTTATTACCACCGTTCATTTCTAAATGCAGCACTGTTGAGGGAACAAGCAATTACCCACCACTCTACGTATTCCCTGTTGAGCTTTCTTAAGTATATTTTGTAAAATGATTCACCTTGCTCTGTGTTGTGAATCTCTCATGGCTCTCGTTGTCATCAGCAGTCTCTTTTTACAATGCATATGCAACATATGTGTATATATAGAGACGTTATATAGAGTTAAATTTTTAATTTACTTCTGTAATTTTTTTTAAGTGTGAGGGGAATTTACTATTAATAAAACTGAGATACTACTGTCTGGGATTAGGCCTGCTGTGGATGGATGGTATGCAGGCTTTTCTGTATAGTTCCATCAGTGTTTTGTGATCTCACCTCCATAATTTCTTGCTCTACCTGTTTTTTGTCTTGCTCCTCTCATATTTATAAAAGTTATTTTCACTGTGCATTACAAAATGCTTTGCATATTCCTGTAGTTTAGTGAGACTAAGTTTAAGAAAAGTGTGGCCACTGAATTCTTCCAATTTTTTGGAGTTAACAGAACGATTACCTGAGCTATTGGATGCCTGGGATTGATCTCGTCACACTAAAGTATTGCTGGTATTCGCTTGATTATAGTCTAATATCTATGTGTATAAAACGGTCTACTTTTAAAATAGCTTTAAAATGCCAACAGAAATGTCATTATTGATAGCAATTCTCTGCATTAATAGAGAGCATTTGGAATTGCTTTCTGTGAGGGTATTGTTCCTCTAAGATAGGTCTTACACATTTCTTTTCATTGTGTACTCTTTGGGGTGCAACTTTCTTATGGCTTTGGAGTTTCAGCATTGGTACAAATGCTGAACTTATACTTGCATCATCCCATTGATATTAAGAAGTATGATTTTTCCACTGTTTAGATGCAGATCTGAAGGGATGATTAGGATGCCAGTATGAAGCGGTCAAGGAAAAATGAGTGGTCGAGGCTGGTGTCAAAGTGTATGTTCTGCATCTCAGAAGGGTCCTTTTCTGAGGGGGGAAAAAAAAAGGGGGGGCTTTGAGCTTTGGCGGAAACATGGAAGGCATGCATGTTTTTTTTGAATTTATAGAATCAAAGAATCATTTACGTTAGAAAAGACACTTTGAGATCATCAAGTCTAACCATTAACCTAGCACTGCCAAGTCCACCACTAAACCCTGTCCCTAAACACCACCTCTACAAGTCTTTTAAATACCTCAAGGGATGGTGACTCCACCACCTCCCTGGGCAGCCTGTTCCAGTGCGTCACCACACTCTCAGTAAATAAATTTTTCCTAATCCCCAAAATCTAAACCTCCCCTGGTACAACTTGAGGCTGTTTCCTCTCATCCGCTTGCTTCTCATCTGGGAGCAGAGCCCAAACCCCCCCGCCTGCAGCCCCTGTCAGGCAGCCGTAGGGAGGCATACGGGCCCCCCTGAGCCTCCCCCTCCCCAGGCTGAACCCCCCCAGTTCCCTCAGCGCAGGGGGACGGGCATTGCCCCGGCCCTGCTGGCCACACTGCCTGGGACACGAGCCAGGCCGCTGCTGGCCGCCTTGGCCACCTGGGCACACGGGGGGCTCCCGCCCAGCCGGCCCAGCCAGCCCCCCCAGGCCCTGTCCCGCCGGGCCCTTCCCAGCCCCCTGCCCCAGCCTGTAGCGCTGCCGGGGGCCGCTGTGCCCCACGGGCAGGGCCCGGCGCTGAGCCCTGCCGACCCTCACCCGCTGGCCTCGGCCCCTCGGCCCGGCCTGCCCAGCCCCCCTGCAGAGCCCCCCGCCCCCCAGCAGCTCAGCTCCCCCCAGCTGGGTGCCCCCTGCCCTGACTGAGGGGGCACTCGCTCCCCTCACCCAGCCCGGCGGTGCAGACACGCAGCAGGACGGGCCCCGGCGCTGAGCCCTGGGGAACCCCCCGTGTGCCCAGCGCCAGCGGGATGTGACTCCATTCCCCACCGCTCCCTGGCCCGGCCGCCCCCCAGCTCCTGACCCCGCGCAGAGCCCCCCCGGCCCGGCCGGGAGCAGCCGGTGGCTGCAGGAGATGCTGTGGGGACGGTGCCAAAGGCTTCGCTCCAGCCCGGGCAGCCACCACCCGCAGCCTGTCCCTCACCCGTCAGGGGGGTCACCTTGTCCCACAAGGAGATCAGGGCAGCCAGGCAGGACCTGCCTGCCAGAACCCCGCGCTGGATGGGCCTGACCCCCCGGCTGTCCTGCATGTGCTGGGTGATGGCGCTCAGCACCGTCTGCTCCGGCACCTTCCCCGGCACCCAGGGCAGGCTGGCAGGCCCGTAGTGTCACGGATCCTCCTTCTGGACCTTCTTGTAGATGGACGTCACACTAGCTGACCTCCAGTCTTCTGGGACCTCCCCAGTTAGCTGGGACTGTTAATTTGTTGACCTATGCAAGGAAAAATAAACTGAAATGTGCCAAGTCCAACCAATCGCTAATTGGTAGGAGACAGCTCTCTGCTGTTGGGTGAGCACTCAGCACTACGGGTTCCTTGCCTCATTCTTTGTGTGCCTTTCTTGTATTGCCCGGGGCAAGGCAGCAGGGCTCCTTTAGGGCTAGCACACTTTAGAAACAATTCCTGCAATTCCTAACACTTACATATATCATACCTGCATATCTTTCAGATTGCTGTGCCGCTTGCCAGGCAATAGATGTTTACCTTCAATTTATAAAGACACATAGTATGGTGAGGTAATGCGGACAGCTCACAGATTTTATTTTAAATTAATCATGTTTCTAAAAAGCATGACTTTTTTTTGAACAGGTTTGTGTGTGTTATGGTTTTCATGTGTTTTTGAAAAGCACAGCTCTTCATTCTAGTCAAATCTACTTTTTTCATTACACTAATACGCTACATTTGTGATCCAGAGACCATCCTGATACAGACTGTGTGAGTACTGCCTTATCAGAAAACTTGTATTATCCTTCTCTACTTTATTTGATAAGTGTCTCAACTGATATTGGTGGAACTCTCAAGAGAGAAAAGAAAATAAAGGAGGAGGAAATAAGTTCTACGCTAGGTGCAAGCATTTTGAATTGCATCTGAACGAGGAGAGTGCTGCGGGAGGTATGAGCACCAAGTGCCTCTTTATGAAGAGGTGGAGTTCTGTCCTCCGTAGCTGTGCGTACCATCTGTATTTACTCACCTGCTCTCACTGGAAGTGGAACTGTGTCTGACTGGATGTGCTTGAACTGACAGGATTTTGATAGACCCAGGTACTTTAAATATAAAATTGAACTGCTGTGCTGCCAAGTGTGGCATAGATTCCATTCCTCCAGATAGACTAACTATGGATGGCAGAAGTTTGAAACCAGCTTGTCTCGCAAGACTCGGATCAGCTCTTTTTTCCCCTTTCCTGCTTTGTTACTGTTAACTAGCAAAAGCTTTAATCATCCCTTTCTCTCCTGATCTGCCCTGCAAGACAACAGTTGTGAAAATGGTTCTATGCTTCTAAACTGGTTTTTCATTCAAAGGGACCAAACAGTGGACAGATGGCCAAACCCTGGAAAACTGCAAATGAGAGGAAAAAAAAAATTCCCTTTGCCAAATACCTCTGCAGCTGCTTGGGTGAAGGGAGCAGGGGAATATTTTACTCCCATCTCTTAGCTTGAACAAATCTGCCAGATTTTCATTTTGGTTGGGTCGGATTCTCTGCCTAGTGTAAGATTTGGAGCATTATCTTCTTTCTCATTCATCTCTTGGATTGCTTAGCAAGGTATTTTCATGAAAATGTGCCGTAGGTGTTCTTTGAGTTCAAGCTGCAACCATACAAATGAAAAATTACAGATGGGGCCATTTCAGTGAAATTCATCTTCTATGACAAGATTCCGAATGGCAGTTGTTTCAGACTTGTTGGAAGTACCAAAGCAGTGCGGAATCCCAGTGAGTTAATGATTGTGCCATTTTCCTGTTAATTCATTTATAATTTAGAAAACAACTGAAAGTAAATACCTTCAGCTTAAACTCTTGCAGCTCCGTGAGGATAAGACATCCCTGCTATTTTTCTTAATTGACCCTTCAGAAGCATTTATTGAGATGACCTTTTTCCAATTTTCCAGGAAAAGCATTTCAAAATTTACTGTATTAAAACTAAACCAAAACTCACATTTATAGAAATTAACAAAAAATATTTGTTGAATTTTTTATTCATGAGCAACTTTGATATCATGTTGGATTATTTTGCATGCACCTTGAGTTAGGTGTGATTTTGGTATGTGCTTAAGAGATCAGAAAAGATAATTATTTTTTTTCCTGCTCTGTCTGTGAGGGATGGGAAAGGGACTCCAGTCAGGATGGGTTTGATCATATTGTGAAACCTGATTGTAGCTCTGCACGGGTTATAGGCGACAATGAAAATAACTGCAGTGTTATTAAAGTTTTCTAGGTGCTTACATGTTATATTTTTCTTAGAATTAAAGTATAATATGACCATATTTGGATCAGGAAGGAAATGTTCCCCTGAGTTTGATTAGCAGAGGATCTTGTGGGGATTTACTCCTGTAGCACTTAGAGTCTAGGATTCCTTGGACATTTCCTAACAAAGTCCCCAATACACAGTGATGTAGCATGATGGTGACTTCACAGCTGATCTGTTCTTTCTCATGTGCTGCAGCCTAGTTGTCATCAGAGGTCTTCTACTGTCAGATATACCAGCTATTAGAGGCTGCTGGGCAATATTGGTTATCTTGAGCTATATATGAGTATGGGAGTAAGTCACAACTTTGCGCTGTTGTAACACAAGCTGACATCTGGCAGTGAGGGTCTAGACTTGATGACGCAGTTGGCTCCTTTCAATCTCATGATTATGTCCTGTGCATCAAAAACATCCCAAAACCTGCAGTCAACTGGATTGCCAGTTTACGAAGAGACAGTGTCTCATGCTAGCCTTGAGTGTCCTGAACTGATTCGGGTGGGAATCAGTGGTGGTTCTCTGAAGGAAAAACATCGTCGTCATTCAGACCAAAAGTGCAGAGGACCATTCAGTGTAATGATTAGACATCTCACTTTCAGGGACCATACTGCTCTTGGCTTGTGCCTTCATTTAGATTTTTCAGACATGTGATTTAGTGTGGGTTTCCACATGGAACTTCTTGAGAACGGATGCTAAGATGGTCCTGCTGTTCCCTGGTACTTTAATGGCAGAACCTCAGGTACCTTTATACTAGAGAAGACCGTAGCACAAGAGAAACGTAGTTGTTGATTCTGTTTATTCTTGAAGTTCATTTAGGAAGAAATCTCTATAATGGAGTCATTTGAATATTCATTTGTCATTATCTAGGTTTGTCATTTTGATTTCAGATGATTGATACCTACAAGTAGAGTAACTCACTTCTTAATGTGATGATAAATGCAGTCATTGGATCAAATGAACTCTCTTGTTCTTGTTTTCCTAATTTTTTGATAGCTTATACACATGGATGAAACTGGCATAAAAATTTCATGGGATGTGAATTGACAGAAAAGAATCATTGTGGGAATGAAGACAAGAATTCAGCTGAGACTTGTGCATGGTCCACAGCATGGACCGGTAATGTAACTAAGTTTATAAATGTCTCAAATCCCATTCCAGTGCACCTGCCTTATTGAAGGAGAACAGCACAATTCTTGCAGAAGAAATCCTCCTCAAAGAATTTAGCAATGAAATTAACATAAAGTGAGCTGGCTAAAGAGCTATAATTTTACTTGCAGTTACTCATTTCTCTGCGCTAAATCTTCATTTGGCTGTATAAGAAATATTCTTCATTTTAGTGTATTCATTTAGGAAAATCAAGAAGTTACTTAATATGCAGTTTCCACATATTGAAACATTTTTTGCATTCCTCTTTGTTCCTCCAACACTTTAGTGAAGTGTGTTTCAGCATAATCAGCCTCCCAGTGGATTCTAGCATGAAAACAAATCTCAGTTTAATTTAACAAATTTAGGTTTACAAGGCAGTGCAAGGAAATTAAATTACCTGTTTGCAAACACGGCCTCCTTTCTTAGGAAACATTATTAATATCACTTGCAATTTTTATGTAACTCTTTCCATTGTCAGTTTTTAACTGTGGTGGTTGAGCCGTTACCCAAGAGTGCAGGCAGGTGGGCAGTTACTCAGACTTTGTCAGTGATAGGTTTTACTGCTTTGGGATCTTTAGCAGATAGTGCATTTGTGGTGGCTTTTTTAGACTCTGGGCTCAAGGAATGGTGGGGATGATGTTAAACTGGAGCTCACTCATCTGTAAGGCACAGCTAGAGTGCAGTGTTTACAGTGAGGGAGCTGTCAAGTTCATTTGTGTGTTGTTGTGGGTCTGGGAAACCATATTATCTATAGCTTTCACTATGACTTTAACAAGACGTTCCATGTATATTTTGAATTTTAATATTCAATTTTTTGAATACTTTGTGTTGCAGTTCACAAAACCTCAGCTGCTTTTGTGTTATGTCACAGTAGGCATAACATCCTACAGCTTTTTTGTACCTTCCAGCACCTATGGAAACAAAGTTCTATTAAAATGATGCACGTTTACAGAGGAAGCCCATTTCTACAGAAAAAAAAAAAAAATAATCTTTTTTTAGAAAGAAGCACAAAAAATGTTGCGTAAGAGCAGGTTATAATTTTTTCAGCATGCTGTGCTTTATTAGAAGCACTGATTTACTGACTCTGAAAATGTACAGGGAAGTATGCCAGCCTTGATAACCCTTTTGTCAAAAGCATTTCCTCAAGTCTCTGATGAAAGTTATAATTTGAGAGAGAGATCCTCATCAAACTCATAGCGTAGAGATTAATGTATTAGGCTTATATGTGGGATGTAGAGTCTCATCTGAATTGTTCATAGCCCAACCAATTATTTTGGAACCACCTTCATGCTACAACTGTTTTCCTGCTGTCAGCTGCTGTGTTGTCTTGCTCTGTTCATTATTTTTTAAAAAATAAATATTGAAATGTTTTAGTTTTCTTGTGATACAAAATAGAATATATTTTTGAATGCTTTCTAAACCCAGGAAACTATTTCTTTGCCATCATTATCAGGCTCATTTCATATGCTGTTCCTGCAATGCCTGGTTTCCTTTGTCCTCCTATAGCTGTGGAGGAGAACAAGGGCTTCTTTTCCCCTGGTCGTTGTGCTCAGGGCTGCTTGAATTGTCATCCTGCCACAAAAGGGAGGGGGTTTGTTTGACACATCTCTATACGGGAAGCAATAAAAGGAGGCGGCAAACTAGTCTTCATGGTAAATATGGCAAGCAGAGTAAGCAGTACCTCAAACATAAGGACAGTAGAGATCTCTTATCTCCTCGGATTAAGTGCTTTTCTGAATGACAGTTCCTTATGGATCTTTCATTGGGATGATGTACAGCATCCGTTATTTTGAAGGACTGCTCTTGGATACAGGTAATCCCAGAGCACTGAGTATTTGCGGCTTTGGCGTGTAGGCATTAAGTCATAGTCATCTGAACACAAGAATGTTGTAATTGTGTGCACTGTAGAGGTGCCTGGGATGGCAAATTAGATCTCAATCAGTCTGAGCAAGGGAAGGTGTCATAGCTGATATTACAGAGAAAGTTATTCACTGCAATAAAGGAGTGGGGATTTGAGAGGGAGGTCTTTCCCTCAAGACTGACTGAAGGAGCTTTCATTAAGGTAGTTCTTGCAGATAGCTGCATGTACAATCAGTATCTCTTGGAGGGACTGAGGTGGTTGTGGGAATCTGTTATTACACATCTAGTTGTATCTGCCTCTGGCTCCTTTGAGTGAAAATACTGCGGGCATTGAGCTGTTTATGAAATTGTAACTGATGAAGTCTAATATTACCTCAAACTAATGCATGGGGTGTATGTTTAAAACTTACTACTTAGTGTAATCTCTTCTGGTTCTTTGTCCTGGAGCTTATTGATCTGTTTTATAGATATGAAGCGAATATTTACATTCTTTCTCTTTGAAGAAAGAAAGAAATCATGCTGATGGATATACAGCAGCTCTCAGTAGGGTGCTGAAATAGGAATGAAAGAATTTGAAGATATCTCTGCTCGTGTTTGTGCAGTAGCCACAGTCCAGGCTTGTGCGTGAAAGGGTTACCTGGATGCTAAGGACCCTGTAGCATAAAGTCTCTGTAGTGTGAGTTTAAAAACTCTAGCAATCTTGTTATTCTCAACCTGAATATAAGATGGGCTTCAGGAGGGGGGAAGGGATGACATACACTCTCAAGAAATAATTCTGGAATATGCTTTTATCAGTAGTAAAGCTGAAGAAAGTTCCTGTCACAGGCAGGTCCTTTCTGCTTCTGCATTTCATTACTCCACTGTCGTCCTTGTACTGTGGGGGATTATTGTAACAATGCTGGACTGATCTTGAATTTTTTTTTCTGCCCAGCTTTGTTTAAGCTTGTATCCTGTTATCTTGAACTGTCTGGCTTGTATTTTACAAATCCCACACATACAGTTGTGATTTCCATGTGATTCCAAAATACTGTGGGTAAAAAAAACCACTTTTTCTTCTAGTCTTCCTTTTTTTTTTTTTTTTTTTTTTTAGGATTATTTTGATCCTGAAGTCATTTAAATGGTCATATTACAGTGTGACCTCATAGCGTGATGCATGGTTCCCTGTAGGGGTGAGCAAGCAGTGAGTGCCATATGTACTTGAATTGTTACTGGGGAAAATATAGGTGAATGTGGGGTAGATTAACACCACCCTGCTTGAGGAAAAATAATAATAAAGTATGAACATGCCCAAATAATTAAATAAGTAATTGCATTAATTTCTAAAGGTGATTGCTATAAGGATGGTAGCTCATTACTGGGGAGAAAATAACGTCCTTTCAGAAATGAAATCTTTTCTGTACGCCTACTCAGATAATCCCATTACCATCTTAGTATGTACAAGTAGTTTTTAATGTGGTTATAGTCATCTTTTATATTGGTGCAGCACTAAATTTGCATCTAGTATGCCAAGGTTAGAGCAGCTAGTCTAATGCATTGGAGAGAACTGGACTAACAGATGCATAGACCATATACTTGAGTATTCATTTCTGGCAATCAAGTTTTGGGGTCTTCTGTATGTGATTTTCCCAGCTGCAGGTGTGTACTGTGATTCATCATAACTTGACAGATAAAGAAGAATTTTTAAGTTATTTAGATTTTTACAGGATACTGCCTGCAAGTTGAAATACATACTCGATGCTTCTGGTTTTGCATTCCCATCTCTTCTCCATTTGAAAAGTTATCCCAGTGTACCCCATGAAGCCTTTTGGATAAAAACAAAACAAAAATTATTCTAGCAAAGAGGGTAACCAGTATGAAGGATTACAAATGATGTTTCCTGTAACTACTGTTGATGCAAGAAGAGCTGTCTCTGACAGGCTTATCTTCTGCAGCTGGCAGCTTGGCACTTTACATGGCAGATAATCTATGCAGATACTGATCCAGCAAATTCATCTGTCTTCATATGCTGGAAATCTACAGATGTATGTCCATAAGTCAATTAACTCATATTAAAAGACTTAAGACTGGAATATTGAGTGCTGAGTGTGTTCTACATTCTTTAGCCAACACTATTTGAACGTGCATCCATTTTATTAATTGCATCTAATGTCTATTGTATAAAATCTAGGTAAGATTTTATATTCTTCTTGTTGCCCCTAAATGTTACAGTTTTGTCAGTTCACTTAGGAGTGTGTAGCAGAGATGGGAATTGCCCTGTTGTCTCACTGTTCAACTTAGCATGGAGCTAACTTTTAATGTTTTAGTTTTAAGCTAAAAAAATCAATTAAAATGTAATTAACTTTAATAATTTAAAATTGGGTGAGGTTGTTAAAGTAAATGTTGTGGTCATCTTTTCCTTCAGCTCTCTTAAAAAAGGGATGTCTTTTTTTTTTTTTTATCAGTTGAACATTTCGTTCTACTTCAACTGCATTGTCTAAAGAAAGATATAGCTTAGAGGCTGATGCAATCTAACACTGACAGACCATTATTCTTACCTCTTAATTTCGATTAAAAAGTTTCTGCAAAGGCAAGTTATTCCTTTTATTTCTGTCATTCACGCATTTCAAAAATGTTATTATAATAAGGTTAATAGAAATAATTGTATTTGTATACTTGTGTGTTGCATAATCTTCAAGTTAGTTTGAAAACGGAGTTACTGTGAATACATTCATCTGACTGTCACCTTGCATAAGAAGAATGGTTTCATTCCTTTACTTCAAAGGCAGGCGTAGGGAAGAAAGGACTCTTATTCCCAGCCAGGAACAATTATACATATGTCTTCAATACACCATGCTATCTAGAAACATATTCTTCTTCAATGGGGAATGTGGCTGGACTTCTCCAGGAGCAAATGGAGGACTTGGACTGGTTCCTCTGTGCTCCATTGCTGCAGAGGGGGTGCAAATAGCACCAGCTGTACTAGTAAGTGGCCTGAGAAAAAGTTGTCAGTAGCAAAAAGTGGACAGGTTCTTTATCCAGTGGCAAAGCAATGGTTACAAAACTTTCCATGATCCTTTCTAGTTTTATGTTATGTATATGTAGAATCTACACTGCATATATATATGTAAGGGTTTTTACCCCCTCCTCATTTTCATCTCCACATTCTTTTATGCTGTGCTAATTAGTACTCTGTATTTCAGTTCTGTGACATGTCTTTGCGTTATCTGTCACTTTTTGAGCTTGCAGTTGCTACACATTATTAAAGTAAATGATACCATAACTGACAACTTAATAGATATTTTCCTCACTAGTGACATAGCTCTACCTCTTTCATGTTCGTAAAAAAGAATACAAGTGGACAAGTCCATACTTTTTAATCGTACAGATCTCAAAAAAAAGAAATTTCATGCCATTGTTAGTGCAAATAGTAATAGATTTAGGGTTTTTTGCTGCTTGAAGTACCAAAAAAAAGTCAGTTAAAAAAAAGAGTATATTTATGAACACATGTATGTTCATATAAATAGAATTAGGGCTTACAGGTCTCAAGTACCTGACTAGCATTTTTAAAATTTGTTGACAACTGCATGTAAATCAAGGAAATGATACTACTTAAAGGAACAGAATTATGACTACAAGTAAAAGCTGTAAAAACTATACTGTCTGAATAAAATAATTTTAAATAAGTATTTGAGGGCTACTGGTTAAACATCAGCTTGAGACCTGAAAGTGAGGGATATGGGGCAAGCAAAGGGGTCAGGAGGAATGGTGCTGATGGCTTCAAGTTTGCTTTGTGAGGGGAATTTCCCAAGGTTAAGTTCCAATCACTTTTCATCCAGCATACTGGTATCATGCCACTGAAATGTAAACCATCAATTTTTCATATTGCTTTGGAATTTGGGGAGATGTAGTTAAGGGCTTTGAGGGCACCTGTGAGTGATTAAAGGTCTTTAAAAACAAAACCAAACCTAAGCAGCTGGTTACCTCTGTGAGTTGTGACAGCCACCTTTCGGGGGCCCTCAGCTGAGGGCTATGAGGCAGCTGAGGTTTGCTTTTCTTGCAGATATTTTTTTTTTTTTCATTCTTGTCTAGATTTTGCTCATTTGAAAACAGAGAACTCACAGAAGCCTGTGGTCACATGAAGTATTATACTCCTGTTTAAGGACTAGGGTTGGACGGCAAAATTTGGTTCTGTCAAATGCACGTGAGGTAGAAGCATTTGGTCTCATCAGTTGTGTGCCTGTTTCTGCTGAGCTTAGAGCATACCTCCCTGTTGTGCCGGTTTTGAGTCCATACTATACTGTCAACTGCCAGTACTGGGACTGTGAAAGTTAGGAGGTAGAGACTTCTGCCTTTCACTTGTGGTTCCTGCTTTCCTCCTGAGGCGTAAGTGACCCCATGAGTGCTCAGGTTTGCATTGCAAAGTCAAACTGATGGAAAAGCTTTGACTTTGCACTGGAATGGGATTTGGGACATTCATAAATTCAGTTACAGCTCAAGCAGTTTCTTCTGTGTTGTGAATTCTGAAATGTAGCCTGAGGATTGCAATATACTCTTAATTATCATAATTTAGAAACATATTTATTCATAAAATAGGGGTCGTACCGTTCACTTCAGGGTTTTCCATGAGACTGCTTAATGTGTTAGAATCTCCAGTACAAGTCTGATATAATGTAGATCTTAAAAAATGTCTCTTCTGTCTGTGTATGGCCCCTTTATGTAACTGCTGTGCCAGATGAAGACTGGATGAGAGACATTTTAAAAGCATAAAAATGTACTTGTAACTCTTGCCCATCCATTTTTGGTTTTCACTGTAGCCCTTACATGCTTCAGCCTGATCCATCTGAATGTGCGCCATTCCTTGTGGAGGAGAAATTTGTGTTGATATATTGTGGGCATTACATAAAATTATGCCAAAACTGATATAAAAGAGAAACAGGTGAAAATATTGATGTATAAAGTGAGAAAAAGGTAAGTATACTATGACCGGTATCAGAAACAGATGAGGGGAAATGAATACAGGAAAAAAAGTTCACTGTGTTTACCGTCAAAAAAGTTACACAGGCAATAGGAAAAAACCAAACAAATAACCAAGAAGAACCCCCCCAATGCCTGAATCTTACTCGATTTTTAACTTGCTGTGTAATTGCTATGAACAAATGCTGATGAATAACAAAGCTCATTGTGGCTATGCACCATACAGTCAGTCCTGCGAGGTTCATTGCAGTAGCAGTATTTTTCTGTGTACCGGTCTCTCTGCTAGCAAACTGTTCTATTCTGAATGACATTGTAAATCCTTTGATGTTCTTTGGATCTGAACACTGTCTCATCCATGTGTCATCAGTCATGATCTCTTGTATAAAAGAGATTTTCATTTTAACCTTGTTTGGTTCAGAAGGAAACCCAGTTACTCGTGTTGGTTAGTGCTAATGCTTAGGCTGTTACGGGGGGTAGATTCAAACCACTGCACTTCATAAATGTGCATGCTGATTAGAACTTTTATTTTTTATAACGATCTAGTAATGTAGCAATAATGCAAGTAATAGCCCATACCTAATGATTTTGTGTCCAAGGACTAAAAGAATTACTGTAATATATGTAGTGCCAAGTTCTGCAAAAAAAATTGTAAATCTATTTCCTTGTGCATTCTTGCTAGACACATGTATGTTGTTTGTCTAGATGCCAAAGGAAAGGACTGTAAAAAGAAAAAAAAGAAAATGAATATACCTGATTCTGCTCTGTTCTGAAGAGGAAGCAGCTGAACCAGTTTTCCTTGTTCAATCTGCAGAATATATGTGGAACAAGATGATAATCTGTGTTGAAGGCATACAGCCCAAACTGGGTACCTGGGGTGAAGATTCACATGGACTGCTTCTCATTCCTGGTTCTGTTGCAAGCAGTGCAAGTTGGCCATAGGATAATAGTATCAGAAGCTGGAATAACACAGAGTGACTTTTCAAATTAATTTAGACATAGTCTTGGCTTCTGATTGGGATTAATTCACCAAAGATTTTTCAATCCTATCTTCTAGCTGTGTGAAAACATGACCGGCACTGGTATATTGACCTAAAACTAGAGTAATCTCATTGAAGTCTGTGACACGATTTCAGCTTGCCTCTGTTACAGCTGAGGTGTGGAATTTGAAACAGTGTTTGTTGCACAGAAGCTTTCTGAATCTGCAGAATTCTCCACATATTTGTTACATCCTCCAAATGAAGTCAGCTTCCTAATAGAAACCGTTGCAAGGGGAGGGTGGAGGCATGGTTTATTGCTTTTGTTGTCATTATTTGTGGAGCGATGCTGGTACAAGATGGTGGTTATGTGAACACAGTAGCCAGTGACACTTGATGATAGCACTGACTTTTATTGGTTTCAAGTTTCCATGAAATTATGGCTCGCACAGGGTCACTCTTCCTGCTTTTGGCAAAAAAGGCTTAGTAAAGAATCTGGCCAAAACATTTCTTTATAGAATATAACTTTCTTTTCTTTTTTTTTTAAAAAAAACAAAAAAACAAAAAAACAAACCCTCAACGCTATGAGTAATTTTTATAAATACTTTTTTTTCTGATTGTTAAATCCAGTGGTTATGATTGATTTGATGTGACATTCATTTTCTTCCTTTAAAACCATTTTTTTGACAATGTTCTTCAGTCAGTGGCAGCAAATTTAAAGGCTGCTACTGCAGAAAAAATGACCTGCCTTTTCCCTCAACCCTCTGTTAGTTCTTAGACTTTGCAGACGACTGCTGGATCTCCACCAAAAAGGCACTGCTTTTGCCCCATGCCTCCTGCATGATTATATGCCAACATAGCTTTATAATGCACAAAAGAGGATAATTTCCTCTTGCAGTGCTTTCCTTGCAAGTGTACCAGGTGT
Organism: Falco naumanni; assembly: GCF_017639655.2. NCBI lineage: Eukaryota > Metazoa > Chordata > Aves > Falconiformes > Falconidae > Falco > Falco naumanni. The sequence goes on from NC_054066.1 coordinate 7,773,440, forward strand.
GACCTTAGCATTTGCACTTTGTCTGCTCCTCAAGGATTGAGGATCATTATGAGTGAAAGAATGGAGACTGCTGAAAGTGCTTCTGCTTGTAAACTGCCCTGTCAGGATACCTGAACAGGCTCTATTCCTGTAAAGAGTGCTAACAAACAAACCCAACCAAAATAACTTTGTTCCATGGAGAAGAAGAACAAAACCCACAACCCCCCTCCCTCCCAATCCTAGATGGCAAAATGTTGATAGACTTTAAATAGTAGTGACAGTTTGTGGTCAAGGGGAGGAATGTGGAAAGCAGTTGAGATGCTGCTTTGCAGAGAGTTGTTTTTTTTTAAATTTGATGCTAGAAGTTTGAAGTACTTCAAGAGCTGATTCACAACTGGACACCAAGTCCCTGCCTTGGGGGAGCTGAGTTACCCATCTAAAAACATGGGTAAAAGACAGGGCACAAGATTTTTCAGGCATTCAGATGTAATCTGGTGTTGCAAGTATGGCAAACTTTTGAGTTTATAGTTTCTATAGGTTTGTTGTCATGTTTAAATCAGTTGCTTAAAGTCCTGGGATTTTACTTATTCTTACTTTCAGTGAGCATGTGATCTGTACAATCATCTTAGTGTTTTCTTTTTTGTTCAGTTTTAATTTTAGCAGAGTGGTGAAAGGAAGAATTATTGCTGGTGTGAGGTAGGAGAAAACATGTGAGTGGTTAACATGGCTCTTACTTACGGTAGCGTTTAACAGGGGCTGTATCTAGCAAATTCAGTGACTTTTCTGTGACCCCACAATGATATAAGCACAAGGCCTATATGTTTTTACCACTTTGTTATACAAATGTGCTGTGTAGTATCAGTGGTGAGATTGATGAAAATATGTGCAGCATTTGTTAGGGCAGCTTGCTTGTCATCATTTCCTTCTGTCACCTGCATCTTGTTAAAATGTATGAAAGCATTTGATACATTTGAATAATCTTGTCTGATGTGTTTCTATGAGAAGCAGTGGCCCCCACAGCCTTGCTTCTGTCCTGTAAGATCTCCGCCATGTGAGCCCTGCTGTTTGCACTCCGTGATCTGAGTGCACTGTTTTCCAAGCTGGGATCAAACCCAGAAGAGGCTAGGAGTGGTGAGCTCCTGCTACTCTTGGTCGAGTCAGGTTGGCATCCTTGATGTAAAGGCACTCAAAGTTTTGCTTTGAAAAAGAAGATGCTTTTGAAGGGTTGCTAAGCCCTGCTCTAGACTGTCATTTTTGACAGAAGTATTTCTTCTCCCTTGCATTTGGGGACTACTGATATATGAGACCAGTCAAATGTAAGTGGTCCCCTCTTGCCCTCTTTGGCTGAACTATAACAGTCCTTTGACCTTTGCCAGGCAGGTGGCTTCAGTTGCTTTAAACATGAAGTAAATTGAACTTGTAGATACTATTACCCATACAAATTCTGTAAAACATTTTTTTTTTCTAAAGCAGAGTTAGTCTTTTTCTCTTATTTAGCCTGACTTCATGAAGGAAAATTATAGATGACGTTTTTCACTGTCTGTTTTAGGAAACATGGGCTACCTTGAATTGTGTTCCTTTTTTTGGTGCTTTTTTTTTGCCCTTTTTTTTTTTTTTATCTGTGCTGTAACAGTGAAGGTTGATGAGTAGTGTTGAAGATCTGCTGATATAGACACAGCCAGTTGCCACATCCCTGCATCAGCCTTGTTAAATGCATGTTTACATCATGATGTGGTATCCTTTCTGCATTTATGTAGCTGCAGGCACTTTCCTGGGTTCCCAAGCTTGATACAAACGTTCAGTTAACGCTGCTTTTTCTTGTTATACTTTTACAGGTAATAGTGTTTATAAGTGTCACTGTCAAGTTACTGTGCAAGGATCTTGAATGAATGAAGCTTCAAAGTCATAAAAAAACCTGTGGTGGTGTGTTTTGTTTTTGTTTTTTTAAATTACTTTATTAATCCACAAGAGGCAGTGGACAGTTGCCAAGTGTGTTTCTATATCAGATAAAACTTGTAAAAATTGTATACTTCATCTTGAGGACATGTCAATAGACCTTTCTGCCTTTGCAGAGGGAGTAGTATGAGTAGGCTGAAGTTTTTAGTACATCTATTTATTTGCAAAATGCAAATAATTACATAAAATTAAGAACTGTGATTTGCTTCATTCTTTCTCTTGTCCTTTCAAGCAACAGCCTCTCCAAATCAGGCAGTAAAAACCCCATCAGCGTCAACCCCTGAAAAATATATATTTTGATGCCTTACCATTTATGATACGGTGTCGTTTCTCCATCAATGTAGCTGCAGGCAGTTTCTTATGCATTCCGGCTTATTTGTTCCATAGAGGTCCTGGCTCCTGTCAGGAAAGCCTGAGTGATCTGATGGGTGCCCACCATTTTAGTTTTGCTGTAGCCTGCCTGTTCTGCAGAAACTAATAGCGAATGTTTTTACAAGGCTGGTGAGTTAACAGATTGTCTTAATTGTTTCCTGTTTATTGTTACCCAGCATATATGCTCATTCAGTGATATGGTTCAGCTGTGCATGTCACTAAGCATGATTTTATCCTCTGTTGGTTTGTATTGAGGTATATTTTCTGATACAGCTTTTTATGTGTGCTTGCCTTTGAACTGTATTCACTTCTTCCGTGGATTTATGTTTAATATGTCATATTTCTTACATTATAACCTCCTATTTTGGAGCCAGAACCTCTTCGTAGGTATGTTAAAAGCAAGAAGGTCAGACCACTTTTCTATTAGCAACTCAAATTTTGTGAGGGCACAGTGTCCTTTGAATACATCATTGAATATGCAATCAATGGATGAAAGATTCTGATTATCAGCAATTATTTCTGAGGAAAGAAGCCTCAGAAGAAGAGTATCCAGAGAGCTCTTACTTGAAATAGATACTCTCTGGAGTTGTTGCTGGAAGCCCAGAAAAAGTGTCCTCCTTTAAGTTACCTGCTTTTCAAATAATCATTGGCTCTCGCTAGGGCAACCTTTTGAAATACCAAAAATAATGATTTCTGTGTTGTGAAATCTATAAAATCTGAAATATTGGGAGAAATTGAAATAAAAGTTTCTATCTTGAAAACCTAGATTTTCAACCAAGTTGTAAGAAGTATCAGGAATGCGATTTCAGACAACTGTTCCTTTGACAGCAGCTGCTAGAGTTAACGTGACAAGGTATGCTGGTGGCTTTTTTTTTTTTTCAAATGCAAACTTGTTTGAAGTCTCCTTTCAAAATTCAGTTGCTTGCTCAAATGCAGATGATATGTGCATAATGAGGGGTAAAACTGACAGGACGTGTCTGTCACTGAAGTAATGAATATCAAATGATCAATCTGAAGTGAATGAACTGTAAAATATATAATTATCATTCATTGTTCCATACCTTTTGCAATAAAAAGCATGAAATGAAATTTGCAATAAAATGTGTCCCATCTGCAGCATTGTAGGACAAAAGCTGATATGCCATGGGTCAAAATCAATCTTGCTTATTAGCAATTCATAGAAGTAGTTGATAATTAAGGGCAAAGTGATGAAGCTGGGAAAAATAGTATTTGGTACTTAGATATGAGACTTAACCAATTAACTGGAAAAAAAATCCAAAATGTGTAGAAGATGCAATTTCATTTTTGTTCCATCAATCTGTATTGTTCAACAAACAAGTTTTTCTGCACTGGCCAAAGCCCTGGCAATTCTCTTTACAGCAGGTAGCAGTAATCAAGAAATGATCTGTGTAATTTTCAAGGAATGCTGATAAGTAATGAATTGAAACTCAGCTGTTTTTGAGCTTAGGCAGACAGAAATGAATGCTGAATGAATTTATAGACTTAAAGAGAATATCTTATGCAAGTACGCATGTCAAGCTGTTATAAACAATTATATAATACCTTTCTTTGGAGGAAGAAACTATTGATTGCATCCAGTCTTTCAGAGATTCTCAAAATTCTATGTTCTCTCTGAGACGTGCATTTTGGTTTTAGTGGAGAAATATATCTGAGCTGTCAACTTCTAAACAGTATGCATGCAAAGGGGTTGCGGTGCCTGAGGGCTGGATGTCCTGTCTGATTAACCACTGATTATTTTACTCATTTGTTTGCTTGGTCATCCTCGTAGCCCCCAACACAAGATGGTGTTTTATGTTAACACTCAAACTAGCAGTTTTCCATCGTCGTTTTATTTTCCTTTATTTGCTAACTCATGGGCCACGGGTGACTTTTGTGGAGTGCAGGAGATCCCTGTTCCCGGAGTGCATGTGTCATCTGACAAGCAGCAGGCTGTGCTGGAAAAGGAGGTGGCGGCTAATCTTAATTCCTGTTGTTAGAAGTGCAAAGTAGGAATCACTGTAGCAGATGTCCTGTGGTTGCCATGCAAGTGAGTGAAGCATTCTGTTCCACAGTGGAGAAAAGGAACCTGCTGGCATTGTCATCTCCCATCTGTGACCCAGTTGCCAACCTTCTGTGGTTTTTAATGATGAAGAGATTCTACCACATGGCTTTATACAGTCAGGAAGATTGGTCAGTCTTTGCATAGTTTTTTCTTTACTGTGATGTCCTGTGGACAGTATGCCATATGTATAAAAGCATTTTGGCATTGTCTGAGTAGGGCAGAAACAGAGACAGGAACTAATAATTTCTAAAGGAGGAAAAACCCAGAAAGAATCCTTTAAGTAACATTTATGTTTGTATCTAAAAGGCTATGCAGAGCCCAGAGTGCTGGTTTTGGTTATGTTTAATAACAGAGGGAGGAAAAAAAAGAGAACCCATATATTCATGCACTATATAGGTTTCTTTCCTGTATTTGGATGTCTCATTTCTCACTTGTTTATATGATCAGGCTAAAGTTAGAGGGACAATTGTACAGGGAGGTTAGCTGGAGTACTGTGGAAGCCTGTCTTCAATCATTGTGGAAGTTGATAGATTGCTGTCATTCCTGAAGATGCTGAAATCTAAAAAAAACTCTTGGTGTTGTGCTTGGAGTGGTATGGGGACAGGAACGTGTTCTGCATTAGTGTAATGTCATGGTCCAGCTCTGACTGGAACAGGGCTCAGTGCTCGGTAATTCTGACTCCTGATACAGGCAAATTCTGCCACATTATCACTCTGAACACCAACCATGCCAAAAATGTATTATTTAAATACATAAATGTGAATATGAGGAGGGAGTATTTGCTAATGTATGCATTGCATTTTAAAACTAGCCTGTTGGCAACCTGCTTTCTATGTAAATAAACTGATATGTTTTAAATAATCTAGAAATTAGGAGACAGTGTGGATATTGAGGGGGAAGAAAAGAAAGAGAATATAAGAGGCCATTTTCAGGTTGAAATGCAGAAGAGGTAGGTGAGAGAGTTTTGAGGTAATAATAAAATATTCAAACAGGATAAATGATAACTTTAGGTGTAAATCTGTAGAAAATATACTGAGAGAAACAAGATTGCCTTGGTGGAAAAAAAATAAAGGCTGCATTAGTAAATGAGGAGGAGCACAAAAACCAAATAAACATTGTGTTATGGAGTCAGAGTTGCTTATAATCAGAAACAGTATCAAAGCTTTAAAAGTTCTTAAGTCTAAACTAAGCTGTTAGAAGAAAATAAATGAACTAGAAAAAAATTAATGTGTAGCTAGAATATGCTGCAAAATGTAGTATTTTTATGAAAAGCAGGATGTCTCTAAGCTTGACGTAGTGATTATATAGCCTGTTGTTGTGGTTAAACCCCAGCCAGCAATCAAGCCCCACACAGCTGCTCACTCAATCCCTGCCACATCAGGATGGGGAGAGAATCGAAAGAATATCAGTGAGAAAACACATGGCTTGAGATAAAGACAGTTTAATAAGGAAAGCAAAAGCCGCACGCACAAGCAAAGCCAAACAAGGAATTCATCCACCACTACCCATGGGCAGGCGGGTGTTGAGCCATCCCCAGGAAAGCCGGGCTCCATCGCGTGTGACGGGTACTTGGGAAGACCAACGCCATCACTCTGAACGCGTCTGTCTTCCTTGTTTTTCCCCCAGTTTATATGTACTCAGCATGACATCCTATGGTATGGAATATCCCTTTGGCTAGTTTGGGTCAGCTGTCCTGGCTGTTCCCCCTCCCAATTTATTGTACCCCTCCAGCTTTCTCACCAGCAGGGCCTAAGAAACTGAAAAGTCCTTGACATGTTGCTAAGTAGCTTTTAGGCTAACTAAAAACATCAATATATTATCAACGTTATTCTCACACCAAATTCAAAACACAGCACTGCACCAGCTACTAAGAAGAAAATTAACTATCCCAGCCAAAACCAGGACACTGCTGTAACTACACGCGTTATTCTGTCTGGATAGCTGAAACACATAGGTCTGGACTATTAGAATTTCTGGAACACCCATGTTCCTATTGATTTTTTGGGGAGACAGATTATTATTTGTTTTGGAGCGTGTAGAAGCTTCAGTCAAGGACCACAAACTAGTAAGAGGCACTCTATAAAAGTGAGAAGAAGTTGGACCCTGTCCCAAAACCCTGCTGTTCTTTAGAAGAAAATAGACAATCTATAATAAATTACCATCATGGGTACAATCACATTGCAGTGATACCAAACCCAATGACACTCCTTCATTATCTTTATCCTCCCTGTGCATTATTGACTACATTTCTGCTTTCTGCTGTGATTGAGAGAGACAACACCATCAATTACCATCTGCATTGTGCATTCATGTTAGTAAAAGTTATGTAATCATAATTTTATTAATGTATAGGATCATGTAATAAATGCCAATCTTTTAAGGCATATTCTGGGGAGAGTTTTGGGATGAGGATGGACAGTCATTTAATATATTTAGTTTGAGATACATTTCAGTTTAAGAGATATCTGAACAGAAAATATGGAAATACTTGCCAATGGGCTTTATTCTCAGTTTCTCTATAGTACGCTTCTGCCTACACTGTTGAGAGTTATTTTTACACTTAATTGTTTAATATGTGGGTTTTGATACATGAATATTAGACAGGATGTCCTAACGTGAAACTCTGCCATTTGTATATAACAGATGTATACCATGTTACATGTGGACAACTTGCAGTGTAACAGTGATTCTGGCATATGTAGTCTGTTTGTGGTTTAACAATAATCCTAAAATGGTACAAGATGTCCCGAGGTTGCGCGTACTGTAAAGTTTTCTTATGCTCCCAACCTCTGTTTCTGTGCATGTTCACATCTTTCCCTTAACCTTTCAGTTTCACAAGCCTTTGCTCACATAAATGCGTCTAGAACTTATCAGTATCTCAGTTTCTTGCACTTTTCCTATTTTGTACTCTTTTCTTAAAGTATTTGAATTTCTTGATTTTCATCAGAGAATAAAGCGTGTCTTTCGGTAATGCAGTTGCTCTTCCAAAAACATAGGTAATTTGGGAAGAGTGGTGGCCATAATACAGAAAAAGATCCCTACCTCCTTCAGGGTGACAGCCTGGGGCCCCATATCCCTGGATTAAGTAAAGGACAGGTAATTTGAAGCAATACCTGCCCTTCATGTAATCAGGTTCTGTCTACTGGAATATTCTTCAGCCTCTGCTATATGGAAATCTGTAATTTTGAACAAATAATGGAGAGGTGAACATCAATATTTTAAAAACAACCCAAACTACTCCTTTAAAATCCATGGCATTGTGATTTAGCTCATTTCCCAAGATTTCCAAGTGTGTAGGCTTATGTGTAGGAGCATGTGATTTTAGTGAGATTATATTTGTGATAACACTCGAGTCTTTGCTATCAAAATAGTGTGGCACAAAATTTTATAAAGGCTACAGTTTAAGATTTTTTTCACTTAACCTCATAATCTAATAGTGGTTTTAACTTTGAATTTTTCAAAATACCATTCCCAACTGCACAGTAGTGCTGAAGTTCTTGAGACATAATTGCATAACACTAAGTTACTCTAGAAGTTTAATTATTGAAACTTCAACTTAAGTTACTATTTGCAAAGAAAAACTGTTGCTAACCTGAATGGTAAGGTGCTGAAAAACTAGTACCGTTGAAAACTGCTCAGCAAATGCTAAAATGTCTAGTGTTCTGTAATAGTTACAGTGTTCATTTTAGAGGTGTCATATTTGAGATCATTCATAGGAAGAAATGCCAGCAGTTGGAGTTCCCTGGTTTTAGTATTTCAGGCAATCAGACAGGCATTATACGTGCAAATTTTTGCTTTAGTTAAACAGGACATCCTGCAGGTCTGGTAACTCCTCAGTGAGGTCTCTCTTTGGTGCTGTTAGGGGATTACTCTTGATTTTCTGCGTAATCATTGGGTATTTTTATATATATTTTTTGTTTCCTATGGCAACACACGGCCTAGATAAAAATGCTTACTAGTGATCTGTATGTTCCTCAGCATTGATTTAAATGTCTGGATTATTTACAAGATACTGATATCCAGTCCATGAAACAACTTTGCTGGAATCCCTGGTCAGTTAGTATCATCTGAATAAAAACTCTTCAGAGGACATTTCTTCATTGTTGATTAAAGGAATGACAATTAGAATCAGATTTATTTAAAATGCATGCTGTAAATTCTCATAATGAAAAAATAAATTTATGTTCTGAACAGCTTTCAGTCCAAACAAAAAAAAATGTAAGGAAAAAAAAAGCACGTAGGGATTGAGTAGCTTCATGTAGTGAACATGGATTTATTAAATATTAACAAAAGTTAAATGAAATTATAGAAGGGATAAATATTGTGACTCTCAGGCTTTTATGTATTTTTAAATGAGAATGAGGCTTCTCATAAGAAATTAGTGTTGAATTAAAGGTCAGCATTGGTAAGCAAGAGGAATGAAATGGTTTTAGACTACAGCTAAACACATAGGAAAACAGAGCCTCATTTGTTTGACATTTTTCTGTCCTTGTGATGTGAATAAAAACATTTTTATGCTGTTAGATTTCCCCAAGATTTTTAATTGCACGGAATTCATGTGTGAGGACACAGCCTGATGTGTGCTAGTGCGGTTCCCATGCTAGGTGTGGGACAGGCTCATCATCTAATTCTGATTTTGTTTCTTTATATATAGTACACAGGCAATTTCTTGGTCTGAACATTGAGGCATGTAGGTAGTTCAGAATTCAGAATTCTCTGTAGTCTGTTTCTTATGATCAATATCAGTGGATAAATTTATAAGGACTGGGTATCTTGAGATGAAATCTGTTTTTTTTTAATAAGAATAACTTGTAAGCTTAGAGACAGTTTAAGGCACAGTGAGCAAAACTACGTGGTCTGTTACCTAAAAGATAACAATGGGGAACAGCGTGATATTTTATTATTATACGCATATGTAAATTCAGAATGTGCCTTTCAGAAATATGGATCAAAAGTAAAAGTGCTGCTAAAGTTTTACATATCAATATTGTGAGTAGAGTTTTATGTAATTTGCAGCTAGAGTGTTTTTCCTGATCAGTACAGGTCTGGGTTTACCAAAGCATTCAGTAAGGTTCTGTTAAATGTTTAATATTGATTTCGTCAGTATAAAAAATATCTTCTCCACTCAAGACTAAAAAATTACAAGAGGATCAAGCATATTTATAGCTACGTAAACTTCTAAGCAGGTCAGAATAAATATTTTAGAAATGCCCAGTAGATTGCTGCCTAATATTATCAAGACCATTAGACAAGGCACTTGATGCTTTTGGTCATCAAATAAGCTTGTAGTAAGATGAGCTACTAGCAAAGGAGTCCTCTCCCTCAGATTTCCCCCTTTTTGAATGTAAGAACAAATTGTGCTAATGGAAATTCTCATTATTGAAAGGTCTTCCCTTGGGGGCCAGATAGTACGTTTATGGAAGAAGACTTTCTTCTGCAGCCTATTTTGTGCAGAGTGGTTTTGTGTTGAGCAGTATGATCAATGCTAACTTATCTGTAGGATCTCCACTGAGTAATTTATTGTTGCTGAGGTGCACTGCTCGTAATGCATTCCTTAGTTAAAATGTTCTCCAAAGAGTTCACATCTCATAATCATGTATCATAAATCACATAAATTCTGCTTAAACTGAACTTAGTGTCGAAACTCACATTGCCATAATTGGGGCAGGAATTTCATATTATTATTTTATGTAAAAGCACATAAAGCATTATGATTTGAAGTTATCTATCTAAAAGTAGACCCTGAACATAACTGCTGGCTTTTCAGTAATGCAGACAATGGCATCACATGGAGACCTAAGCACGTGAGACACAGGAATAAATTTTTTCTTTACAATTGGTCTTGGACAAAACTGTATAAAATGTGTTTTATATGCAAAAGTTTCAGGAAGTTTCCTGTTACTTTTGTATGTGGCATTCTGTTTTATGCTGGTATAGGCACTCTTGTTTTTTCACTCAGTCTGAGAAAGATTTAATCCTGTAAAATGCAAACATTTATTTACTTCTACTTTCCAGCCATTTTCAGTTTCTGTTTCTAGCTTAGTTTCTTTTCCCTTAAAATGCATTTATCCATGCCCTTCTTTTCTCTGCCTTCCAGAGGAAGACTTAAATTCTTTACCAGACTTCTATTCCTCATTTCTTTAGTGACCTAAACCCCCAAATCGGCCTGTCTTCTGCAATCTGTTCTTTGCTGCTACTCTGAGATTTCAGGTTTTGTTCTGTCTTTGGTTTCTAGCCCTGGCCCATATAGGAGCAGGCCACGCAGGAAATCCAGGTTTGCATCTCTGGTCATATCTTGGAGGAATGGAGGTCTGCTGTGTTATGGAGTTACATGTGCATATAGTCATGTGTATGAACTATGTAAACAGGACTTGCTTACTGAAAACACAATCTTTGAAATATTCCAGTTATCAGTACTGGAGTTACTGGAGGTGCTAGCAGATTTCTGTTAAAGGTATGAGTTTTCAAAACTTCTGGCTTGATCATCTAAGAGTGAAAATGGCACATTTGTAAATCAAAATCATCCTCTGACCTCGCTGTTTTCCCATTTAAAGTTTTTACTTCTCCATCCAAAGCCCAGGGCTGTTAAAAATATCCAGAGAAAAGGCCACTGGATTTCAACAATGGACAAGTTCCTTTTATCAGTAGCCTTTTGTTTTTCTGAAATACCTGAAGCAATGAGCCGGAACTCTGGCCCTTGCTGACCCTGCAAGTCTTACTGGGCATTTACCCAGCAAAGTGTCCCCCCAAAGGAGGAGTGGACTGCCAAACCAATGGCATCCAGAGGAAAGGAGGTTTTTTTCAGCTGTAATGATGTTGCATTGCAGAAGTCGGTATGTCGTCTGCGTCATTAGGATATTTATGTTATGCAGTATCCTCCTAAATGGGCATTAGAAGCATTCTTTTTCTTTCCTGTGCGAGGGAAGGAGTTGTTAATTGTAGTGCAGACTGTGTAAGGCCTGACATTCGCTCTCTTACTTTACACTGAAGTGAACGGGATGTCATGCATATGTTTAAAACGCTTCCTAAACATCTTCAATTTGGCTGGTTTTTAGGGCAGGCCTTTGACACTTAGAAAGACAGGATTCCAGCAGGCTGAGCTGAAAATCATTGAAATTAGTGGTGAAAGGACTTAGAGCTGAACCAAGTGGTAAGAAAGCCTGTTTTCTGTTAATTCTACTGAAATCAACAACCTCTTTAAGACAGATAGAGATAACATCAGTACATTTAAATGGCAAATAGATCCATTATGCTGTTTTGGAAAAAAAAGAAAGAAGAAACCACTCTCATAAAGCAATTCCTAACCCTTATAATTTGCTACCTCAAGTTGTAACTTCCTAAAATTTAGAAATCAGCAGTTAAATCAACTTGACAGTATTGACTCTGCCCTAGTATCGGCAGTTAAAGCTTCTAATGTTCACTTTTTCCCTTTCATAGTTCTTTTATAATGTGTTATTTTTGGATCAGTGCCATTTTTGAAGTATTTTAAGTCAGAAATCAGCTGAATTTTGGAAATGCCATTATACTGTATTCCTTGTACACATGCTGCTTTCCACCCACTCCCCCCGCCCCAAACAAGTGTCTATCCTGGGTTATAGAGAAGATGTTGTCTTTCCTCGTGAGATGATGTCCTCATACATTTTGTCTGTATTGTGGACTGGTTATAATATTATTTCTGCACTGACAAATTGCACCTCTGTTCACAGGCATTGAGACTTGGAAGACTTAATTTATAGAGTATGATTGCATTCAGAAAGCCCTGCAAATGTCTTGCAGTCTGATAAAGCAGGCAGTTGTTCTAACGTTGTAGGCATTACAGACGCAGAGGTCTGTGTACCTATAGCCATACTCATAGGAAAGGCCTTTTTGGTATGTATTGCCAAAGAGCATGGGATGGGAGGTGGTTGATTTTATTATTTATTTTTTTTTTCCTACTGCTGATGTATCCATGTCTTGTCAGTGATTTTATTCCGTGTTTCTGCTGTGGAGCTTCCCCTGGGCCATTAGGTGCAGGTGTGAAGTGCTTGGATGCAGTCATAGTTTGTAGGGGAGTTTGGTGTGAGGGGCTGGTGGGTTTTTTACCATGTATCGGGTGGCAGGTAGCAGTGTGGGGTTTTGAGCATGCCATCTGGAAGGGGTAAAACCCAGGGCATCGTGCAGAGGGTGGGAAAAGGCACTGAAGTAGATGGTAGGAGTTCAGCATATTTTGGGGGTTCTAAGCTTCTGGCGTTTGCTGTATGAATTTTGCTATATTTTGGGGCTTGTCCTTGAACTGACTTCAAGACAACATTCCTGGGGGCATGAGATTTCCTGCAGACTCTACAGAATGAGTTTGTTTTTATTTTGCCTTTTTCTACTCCATTGTTTTACGTGCCAAGTGCATTTGCAGATGGAACACAGAGTGGCAGTTTGCTAGCAAGATGGTTTAATTACATCCAAAGGCTTGTATTCACAAGCTTTGGTGAGACAGACTATGTAAATGCAGTGTAAATGGTGCATACAAATTTTAATGAATTGACCTCTAGCTCTAATAAAAGGAAAAGATTAATTGCTTTATCGTAGATGCTACAGTTTATTTAAATTATGATTTTATATGTGTGACTAATCAATAACAGGAATAGAAACAAGTATTTTTAAAAAACAACCCAGAGCATAGGTATATTTCATCTGTACATCTTAACTAGATATGTGCATGAACTCATGAAAGCATTGCACTGATTTTAGCTTTTAGCCAGCTAGACAAATGCAAGGGAAAAGGTAAACAATAAATGCTTTCAAAGAAGATCCTTTGTAAAAAAGACAAAATATTTTCATTTTTAATATGTGCACTACAACTTACAACACCTTAAGAGGTTAAAGAATTTTCTGTGTAGCTCTTTTCTGCTGAGTATCCCAGCTTGTTCACTTTTTTGAGTTTTGCTTCCTATACAGTACTCTGCTCTCATAGTTCTGAAAATTCACATACAAATTTGTATTTAGATTTCTTCCACTATTTTTAGCAAATGCAAATAAAAAAATGTAGTTTGCCTATCACTTTCTTTTATAGAATGTTAATTTTAAGCACTGCTGAGAAACATTAAAGTATTTTAACCATTTGTGCCTCTTCCATTTCAACAAAAAAACAAAACTTTTCCCACCTTAAAGTTTATGGACATTCTGAAAAATGTACATGTTAATCTTCAAGAGATTCTAATAAACACCTTATATAATGGGAATTACATAGTTTCTTAAATAATGTGAATTTTGGTGTGGTGGTTTTTGTGGTTTTTTTGTTGTTGTTTTTTATTATTATTATTATTTATTTTTCTATTTAAACGTACAGTTTCACATAGTCTAAAGACAGCGTCATAAACCTTCTTCGTTGTGGTATTTAAATAAATACAGTGTGGCATTACTGTGTCTTTGGAAACCTGACCTGAAATGTGATTGGTTTTGATGTAACTGAGGAAAGAATGCAACTTTAACATAGTTTGGGGGCATTTTCAACTAAATGTGGATTGAAACAAAAAAGCATAACTGTATATATTTACATTAGGGTCTTTAGGTTCTAACCAATTATAGTCAAAAAAAGAAACATTTTTTTCCCCCCCATATATGCTTTTGGGTATCTGTCAAAAAGGTAAAGCTCTTACAAAAAATCTACTTGGCTCATGGGGTTTCTGTAATTTTCTGTCAATATTCTATATATGTTATCTAAAATAGAAATTATTCCCCTGAACATGAATACAGCCTGGATCTAAATGCCTGCTAGTCTATCTCAAACAGATTTGGTTTTGTACAGTAATAAAAGTAATATTTGAAGGTCAGGGTAAAAGGAAATACCGATTCAGTTACAGGAGGTCATGTTCTGAGGTGCAGGTCCTGCTCCAAGGCAGAGGAATTAGTGGCTAAGTTGCAGGTGATGTTTTTACTTGAATGCATTAATATTATAAAAGTAGGGAAAGCAGGTAAGGGGGGACAAGAATGCTCTTAAAGAGGGCACAACTGGAAGAATATGTAATCTATGTTTCAAAATACGTACTTCTCAAATATCTTGGAATTTCAATCAATAGCTAGAATAAACCAGGACAAAACACTTTTGATTATTTTTTTTTAATTCTATTTGTTTTAAAGATGCTGCATAGGGATAGGAAAACATCAGAGGTTTATGAGGTGTGTTAACCTGTGGGTAAATACTGATTTGAACCAGTCTAATATTTTGTAGCTGACCTTTTGCCCTGGAGGAAGAAATGCAAAGTATTCATTAATCATGTTATATTTGCAGGTGATCTTTTTAGATTCTAGTATCTTATTAAATCCTGTGTGGTGGTGTGTGCATTTAGTAAGAGTTTCTATGTTAACATTTTGGCAACCTTTAGCAGAGAAAATATAAACAAGCCCCCCAACCAGAACACCAACTACTAATCATGGTGTTAGAGATGAATAATTTTAATGATGTGAAAATATTTCAATAATTCTTAATACTGGTCTCTTAAGGTCTAGGGCTAAATTGTAGAACTTCCTCTCTTCCCAACTAATTTCGTTTAAGGAATTATGTTGCTGTCACTCATTTAACTGTTCTTATTGCTCATGGAACATTAATGGAAAAAAAGATAAGGCTAGTAGAACTGCAGTCAATGTATACTGGGACTGTTTCTTAAGTGAAAGTGTCATCAAAACTATTCTGTTTTGTATACAATGTATACTAAGAGGAAAGTGGTTGGGGGGCCTCTTTTTTTTGTTTATTTTGGATTTTTGGGGGGGGTTGTGGAGGTGGTTTTTTTGGTTGCTTAGTGGTGGATTTTTGGGGGTTTTGCTTGTTTGTTTTTGTGAG
Source organism: Falco naumanni (assembly GCF_017639655.2). NCBI lineage: Eukaryota > Metazoa > Chordata > Aves > Falconiformes > Falconidae > Falco > Falco naumanni. The sequence continues at coordinate 7,788,622 of NC_054066.1, forward strand.
AGCTCAGACAATTAACAGAACCAGGAGGAAGGGAATGCTGGACTTGGCACTTTTAGTTGCAGAAGGAGTTCCCTTTTCTTGAAAAATCCTATTTGCTAGTTCATTATTGGTAAACTGTAAGTGCCTTCAATCAAGAGATCACCCTTTGTTTTGTACAGCATGTGTCAGTCAAAGCCTTTGAGTCATGTCAGAGTACCAGTGCAGCATATTGATGTGTCTGGATGTTCAGGCAATTCACGTATTCAAATAACTGATACAGAATGCTTTTAACTGTCCTGCAAACTGGAATCCCAAATGGCGTACAAAGCTCTGAAATTGCATCTATCACTTCTCATATTTCAACATTGACAAGACTTTTGGCCTTCATTCTATTACCTCAACTCACCATCTCTCCTCTAGTCATACAGTCATTACAAGATGAAGAGATTTGAGTTCCTTATTTTCCATTTTACCTTCATCTGACACATCCCCAGTTTAATCTTTCCATTGCTTAGTCAGTGCAAAAATGGACAAAACCACTGTGAAGATAAATATGTTTTCTTCTGAAAGCATATATATTGCAACATCTAAATGAACTCAAAGTTGTCATATTAGTGGTTTGAATTCAAAGTAATTACACTTTACAAGGACATCTGATCATTTTTCCTGAGTCCACAATTTCCTAATGATTTAACAAAGAAACAAGAAAGACAAAGAATGAACTTCAGTTTGCCATAAACATATGTTTGCTTTTTCCAAATAGCCAGTGATCAAAAGAACTTGTTAATTGTCCAGCTCTTCTGCTGGGGTGAGCGCCCTCTCTGTTGTTTTATTGCTGCTTCCTTCACACAGAAGAAACCTTGTGGAAGAAGCTTGAAATTCATTCTAGTCTGGGAGTTTTGCAGAAGACAGGGCAGGAAAGAGTTTAGGGGGGTGTGTGTGTGTCTGTATTGTGTTTGCCTTTATAGTGGCATTATTTTAAATAATCCCATCTGGTTCAATTTTATTTTGCTTTCAGTGTCATCTTTTGAGGTGAATTCTGTTACTTCACCAGATGTTTTCCTCAGCATCTGGCACATACAGCTAAATATGTACAAAAATCACCTTGCATCTGGACTTAGTGAAAATATGGTAGATATTCCTTAGCGCAGTGTTCCCTCATGCCTGGGGCGGTACATTCTTCAAATTGCAATTTGTTTAGGCTAGCACCATTGTATTACTTACATAGGAGTTCCAAAAACCTAACATCCAGATTGTGGCTGTGGGAACAAAATGCTATTTATAAGCATAGCAAAGCTAAGCCTCTTACAAAATAAAAAGGAAGAGAAAAACATGTCTTCGTACTGTCCAATGAATAGGAGGTGGTTCGTGAGAAAGATGCACATTGAAATGGTTCAGGACTAAGACAATCTGATGATAGCGTGGTATGTCCCCTACTTTAAAAGTGTCTTTTTGTGTAATCTTCCGCTCTACTTCAACACCAGACATCCTAATGTTCAACGGCTGTATTTGAAGGACAGATTTTTCAGAAAATATTAAGATCCCATTTAAGCATAACTAAAGCTGGTTAAACGGGAAAGAGGTGGTGGCTTTTATCAGAGTGATTAAAATGTAGAAGTTTATTTTTTGTCTACAATGTACAGAACACAAAAGTAATTTTAGGTATTTTTCCAAAAAAATAAAATGAGAAGTTGACTGAGAGTCCGATGTTCTCACATGCTTTTCTGCTTGCCTTTGTATCTTGAAAAGAGTTGTTTCTCTGGAAGTCATTTCTCTTGCATCAGTTTTGCAGCTGAAAGCAATTCCTTCAAAAGTGTCTAATTATGTCTGACAGTTGGGAAGACATTAAAAATATTTTGAAAATCGGCTTTTTATTTTGGTATCTTAATTGGACAGATGTCTTTAAGTGTTTGGTTTCTTATCAATGACTTACAGTACAATACATATATCATTTTGGTTCAATGTTTGACTGTTTTTAAAGTACTTCAGGATCTTTTCAGTGGCTTTTGAGTAATAACATTAATGTTGGTTGTATGTCAAATAATTGCTTTTTAAAGATAAAATGAGCTAAATGGATGTAAACCACAAATCAAATTAATTAGGCATACTGTTTCTTTTCTAGTGAACAAACACAAGCCCTGGATTGAGACTTCGTACCATGGGATCATAACTGAAAACAATGACACTGTAATTCTGGATCCTCCCCTTGTTGCTTTGGATAAAGATGCACCTGTTCCCTTTGCAGGTAGGAACATGCGTTAACAGCAGCATTTGAGCTTATGGATTGCATTATGAAGTTACTAGCATTTGTAAGGCATGAATTTGCAGTGCAGAGATAACGTAATCTGAAGGACTGTTTAGTATCTGAGTACTTAGGACTTGACCGCTGGCCTGTAGACCTTGAAATGAGGTCTCTTTTGCAATGAATGTGCTGCTCATTTGCTGTGAAGCAGAAGTGATAATAGAGAGCATAATACAGCAGGCTTCCGCTATTAACATTTTTAATGAAAACACAAGAATTGGATAATTCAATTTTGATTTGCTTTTATAGAAATGAATCATTATAGTTGCCTAAAGTAAGAATACATAGTTAATTTTGTTTAAAAAATAACAGCCCTTCCTTTTTCTCTTCCTATTCTGTTCCCTGGCTATGGACAAAATATGTGACAAATATTTGAAGTTGCTCAAATCTTATGTTACTCTGTTAGTACTTTATAACTGTCAAGACTTGGATAGAAAATATAGTGGAGGTGTTGAAGATTTTTGCTTAGATTGCTGTATGATAGATGTATGTCATATAGAAGTTTTTGTATTAAGTCTATTTTTCCTGATACTTATTCTGTCATGAGTTCCGTAAGCAGAAAAGAGTACTTTTGCATGTGAAGCAAGTTTTCGCTTAAATTCCCTGTTCCATTAAAAATATTTTTTGAAGAAAAGGGATAATATTAAGGCTTGATAGCAGTTCTGAAGATCCTAAAAAGATGCAGTTGTTAAAAAAGATTATATTGTTTTATGTTACATTATTGTGGAATACAGTCATGTTCGGTAAGCAGTAAGTCAAAATACTTGGTCCAAATAGCAATTTACAGCATCGTGTAAGAATTGTTATTAGCCTTTTTCACCAAACACATATACTGGCATAAACTCATACCCTGCAAAACAGGGATTCACAAATGTTTTTTATATATTGAGCACCATTTCAGTATCAAGATTGGCTTGTCACTCCTGTCGCCCCATGGTTCTTGGTTGCACAGAACACTTCTTTCTCAACCATATATGCACCAGAGATGTTCAGTGTGGGGGGGACTCAACTAAATTTAGTCAGAGGTAAGAGCCTCAAATAGCATATATGTATGGATACAGCAACCTCAGCATGAAACATTTCTGTCTGCTGATCAGTTCCTATGGCACCAACTTGCTTGTTAATAGAGGCATAATCAACGTCCATTCAGAGGTAAGTAGACAGCCTCTAACTGCGAGGTGCTAATTATAATCAGAGTAGGTTCATACTTCATACAAAGATGCTCAGCATAAGGTGTCCTTATCTCTGTTACTAGTTTTTGAAAGGAAAGCTTACTTATTTCCAAATTATTTTTTTAATGCATTAATCAAGAGACAAATATATGTTAAAACAAAGAAAAAGTGCAGAATGAGAGTTTGAATGGTAAGCTGTTATTCATAATGTATTTTAGTACCCTTTTTTCTTATAATGGTAACTTTCTCGTAGGCATGCAATTCATTCTTTCAAAAGTGTATGAAACAGTAATGTAAACTTAGATGAAATCCTTGCTAAAGTAAACCTCTCTGTGAGATCTTCAGGTGCAGTTATTTAGGCATGAAGATTGATTCCTAGTGAAAAAAATGCCCTTTTCATTTTGGGGGGATTTTTCAGTTCCTATGAATGTTTCATTTCATATTTGCTTCTTTCACTTGCATTCCCTTGGGATGCTTGCTGGGATGTTAATCACATGTGCTGTTTCCACTGATAGTTTTACAAACACTTTACTGACTGGAGATTTGCTAGCCTGATTATTTTCCTCAGTTTTTACACTGGGACAACAATCAACATGTTTTCCATGAATTAGTAATTTGCTTGTGTAGAGAATCAACCTTTGAAATACTGAACTTGCACAGAGGCTTTGGCTTTTGTGATAAAGATTATATTAGATGGTAGTTTTAATTTAGTTTCTTCATTTATTTATTTGAATTATTTATATCTTAAGAAGTGTTACGGATTTTAGGAGGGGAAATACTCGGTGTGTATTCCCTGATATTAGTAGTTCATTTCCAGGTAACATTGTACATTTATCCTCATGGTCTGCAGTCCAGACGTGATATTATGATACTGATTGAACCCTTAATTCCCTTGAAGGGCCTGGGTTCCCTGCCTGTTTGGAAAAAAACCTATATTTTTTTTTAAGACTTGCCTTTTTAAATTGTTGGAGTAAGTTCTTATTTCTGTTTTAAATTTCTGCTTTAATATCATGTAGTTTTATTTCACTTCATAAATTCATTAATTTTATTATAGAGATTTAGGGAAAATTCAATTTGTGTAATGCATTTAGTAGGAGAAAACTGAAAATAGATACAGCTAAAAATTAAAAATATTTAGTGGCTGTACATTTAATTGTATTGTGATGTGGATTTTCCTCTATGACCGTATTTTGTTTTAGTGGGGAAAACTTATTCTACATTATAATATATCAGTCTTCAATTGTACCAGATAATCAGAGCTCCAACAGTTCCTTTCTCATCACCCTATTAATATTTTTGGTTATTTGTCCAACTATTGTTGAAAAAAATATTAAAACGTAGCCTTTTGAAACATTTTCCATTGTTTTGCCTTTTTTTTTTTTAATGTACCTAGATTTAAGAATATATTGGGGCAGTTTCTGACATGTGCTTAGATATCTACTTACATCTCCTTGAATGAACTATATTAAGACTAAAGGTACATGGTTTCTTCCTGTGGAACTACAGCTGCTGCAATAGCTTACCAGCAGATTGTTGGCTGTTCCATCAGTATTTATGTTAGCTTATGTCTATATTTTTAATTCAAAAAAATGACATCAGTGTGTATTTGACTTTAAAGAAAACAAACCACAAAACCAAACAAAAGAACTCCTCCAACAATCCAAACCCAAACACAGAACCCCAGCCCAGCTGCTATATATCCTTTCAGTTTTCATACGGGTGTAAGTCCTGTAGAAACAAAACTGAACTAACGGCAAGAAAACTCTCAAGTTAACTACCAGGTTGATGTTCCTGGAGAATGCCTGTATAGCTGCGTAGCTAGATGTTATGTGGACAGTGTAATCTTCAAGCTTTTTAAAATTTCTTCCTTTTTCAGTGGTCGTCTTCCATCAGTGACAGGCTGAGAAAAATTTACAGGGTTTATCATTGAAAGGGGGGACAGGTTACAGTAGGTGAAATGCATCCTGATTTCATACAGATATTTACTAATTTATATCTATATATTCCATGTTTATATCTGTATCTTGCTATTGGGGGTCTAGTTCTTCTGGAAACATGCATAACTTCTGGAAGTAAGGGTAGGTATCCTTATATTTATGGCCAAGGCAAGGAGAGCTTCAGAAAGGAGGTGCATCAGTGTCAAGCTAGAATGTATGTCATGTCAAACCAAGCGTGCCGGGGCCATGCATTGGAGACTATAAACCTCTCTGAGGTTTTGCTTCCAAATTGTCTGTGCTATGCTTTATAAAAAAAAGTTGGTGTTGAGGTCTGGGCTATCTGTAGATAGGCTGGCACTGCAGTCTCTAGGGTTATGATGACAAGACGTGCTCCGCTAATTGCAGATACCAGCGGTTAATGAGGTTGCACTGTTCTTTCTGTGCAGGGAGGCACAGCAGCACTGGCCTGAAGGAACCAGGAAGGGCTTTTGGTGCCATTTACTATAAAAGCTCCCAGTTCAGTACGAAGAGCCTGGAAGTGGGGCAGGTTTTCCCACTCAGAGCTGTGTATTATCAGGGATGCTTTGAGCAACGTATGCATCACCTTGCTTCTGTTAATTGCCATAGTGCACAGGTAGTTTATGCATTTAATATTTTTCACCTGAGCAAATAATCTTTCCCCTAATAACTACTTCATTAGGAAGCACAAAGGCAGAACTAAGCTATTAAGGTGCATTTGGTATTCAATGGCTTTTATCTGCCCTCAGTACTTGGGGTTTTTTTCAATACCCATTCTCATGTTCTCATATTTTTTAGTTTAAATGTGAGTTGTAGCACAGATCTACTCCAAACTATAAGCAGTATTTTTGTTTTCTCTTCTGGAAACTTTAACATTGTTCCTAATACCTGTGCCTTTTTTCCTCTCCATGGCTACTAAGGTAAGTCTTTTATTAACTGTCTTGTCAACCCCTTCTAGTAGTACAGACATTATGGTGCACGTCAAACCCCTATTCGTGGAGCGGTCACCAGAGAAAATTACTATAATCTGCACTTTTTCCCCCTCACCTGTATCCAATGTCTAAACGCAAGAGTGATGACAGGAGAAAAAAGAATCTGTGCAGTTATGCTCTCAACAGGTCTGCGTTTCCAGGAAGGACTAATGAGAGACTAGCAAGACTAAATGTGCCTGTGAAAGTGCTGGCTATCAAATGTGATCAGCCTATTTCATAACTGGAGCATGAAGACTTTCACAAGATTGTAATGAATGGTCTTTGCTATCTCTTTATCGTATGAGTTTACTGCGAATTGGTGCAATAATTGGAGAATATGTAAAATCATGGTTCTTAAAATTGTCATGGTATGAAGATAGTTCACTTTCTTTTTTTCATGCAAGTACATTATTCAGACCCATAGCTTTGACGGAAAGCTTGAAAATACCATTGCAAATGGTTAAGTGCAAGAACTCATACAAATAGTTTTCCAATACTGTTGATCTTTAAAATAAAACTCACCACAGTAGTCTGGAGCAAACAAAAATCCCCCCAAAACATGAAGAAACTGCAAGGTTATGCCTTCCATCCTTCTCTCAAACAGTATTGTGTAGGTGCAGTGTGGGCTTATTTATTATCTAATTTAGGGAAATCCATTGGAGAAGTCTCTCTGTAAAAATAAATATAGTAAAATCCACCCAAAAGAAGGAATTTAAATTTAATTAGACTTGCACCAACCTGCAGGGTCTGCCATACAAGTCGGCTCTCACATGCTTTTACAGACTGAAAGTTGCTTCAGTGCTTTGACTTTCAGGCTTAGGAGTAGCTTGGCTTAGAAACAAGGTGAGATCAACTGAATCAATTTGACAGTGTTCTGTTTCTGTGGTAGTAAGAAGCCCTCACAAAATGCTGTAGGAGTTTGGAAGGGTATTTGGAAGGGACATCTGTCTGCGTTTCAGTAACAGCAGCTCCGTTTCATCAGCAATGTTGTGCTACAATAGATCTGAAAGGAACTTTAGGATGTCTCCAGTCCATCCTCCTGCCTAAGGCAGGACCCATTATACCTGTGTCATTCCTGATAAATAGTTTTCTGTCCTAATCTTAAAGACCTGTAGTGACAGAGATGCAACAGCTTCCCTGGGCTATCTATTCTATGCTTCACCATACTCACTGTTTCTTACGATGCTTCACCTGAACTTTCTGTACCGCAATTTTAGCCCATTAGTTTTTGTTCTATCTACCGTGGCTAGGCAGAGCAGATGATTCCCATTCTTTTTTGCAGCAACAGCTTTTTATGTTACTCCCTAAAAGCACGGTGAGCATCTTAAACAGCACAGGGGTGGGGGGGGGCGGCGCGGCAGCTTCAGCTGTCCATTGCATTATTGATACAGACGTAGAGCAGAGAAACGGGAGGCAACAGTGAAAGGACAAATGCCCTTTTCACCTTGAAAATGAAAAGCCCAGCTCTTCACCGTGTCACCAGTATTAGCCTGTTAAGCTTGCATTTGAGTGCAACGTGTGGCACCAAGGTTAAGCTGGATAATTTCACCACAGTGAGTTGGGCCCATTAAATCTTAAGTTGCTTTTATGCTCTTGATAGATTTACACATAGCCTTTTTAAAAAAGGTCAGATGTGTGTCTTCCTGGCTCCACACAGACAGGTACTCTGTATCTCAGAAGCAGTTGCAACCTTTGTAGATGAAATCCCAGTCCGACTTCATTTTGGCTGTGCTAAAACCACTGTGAAGGATAAAGAGATAATAAAAACCAGCCAAGAAGAATGTCTGAATATTCACTAAACTACAGGCTGCATCCACAAATTCTCCCAAATCATCTTTGTTATTTTAGCAGTTCAGAGGAGTCTGTACTCTCAGCTGTACAGCAGCAGATCCAGTAGTTGTCAGTCGACTTACACCCAGGGGCTGCACGCAAAATCCTATTTCACTGCTTCAAACTGTGAAGCTGTCTGGCCGTGTTTGTTTGTTGTTATTGATAAGCAGTGGCATTAATAACAGAAACAATCTTTTTGGTAGAACATTAAAAATATGGAAATTATTTTTCAACTTGTGACTCTGAATGTTAACCTTTTTAACTCACTGTCAGCCAGACTTAAAACACGCTGTCAGTTTGTGATGCCCAGCATTCATTGGTGTTAAATACTTCACTGTGAAAATGATGCAGAACCAAAAAATCTGAACTGTAAGCAAAGCCATGCAGTATTGCAGTTCTTTATAATAAATCACCTTCTGATTTTTTGAACTTCTGCTTTTGAAGTTTACATTTATTAATGTAGCTTAATTAACTAAGACTGTAGCCTCTAAAGGCAAAAGAAAGAATCTCTTAATTGTGATCATAACCTCAGGTAGAATAAAAGATTGGCAATAGCACAGTCAATCCCAGAGATGCTGGCTTTGACCTAAGCACTGCTGCTCATCATCCAGCAAAATAGAGTTATAAATGCTCAGGCTTCAGATTAAGAATGGACCAAAAAAATCACTCTGACAGTGACCTCTGTTGGTTGATCCCTGAAGTTTAGGGATGAAGGGTTTGTGGGTTTTGTGTTGGTTTTTTTTTTTTGTTTGTTTTGGTTTGTTTTTTGTTGTTTTTTTTTTTTTGTTCTTGAAGCTTTTGCCAATTAAGTTCAATTGCTTTTCTTAGTCATTTTGACAGTAGTGAAATAAAAGTAGGCAACGTTAATGTCTCGGAAGAAGACGAAAGGTTCAAGAATTCAGACTGTTCTAATAGAGCTTTTAGTAGCTGCAGAGTGGTCTGTCATTGCAGGAAGTGGTTAGGAAGAAAATTAGACTTTAATGCGTGTACAGTGAATGTAAGATGCTTCTGGCAGACAAAAGCAGTAATGAATGAGAATGCTGAGATAAACTTTATTGCACCTAAATATGCTAAATTACCCGAAGCCAGAAAAAAAGCAAGTAAAGTAACCAGCTAATTATGGTTTGATGATATTCACTTGGGCTTTTAGACTATTTATGGAAAATAGTGATGTGAAATAAATTGGAACGGTTTTGAATAGTTTTCTTTATAAATAAGGCTTGATCTTTGGAAAATTAGGGCAGAATATTACTGTGGATATGCAAACATACACATGCGGACAGGGACAGAATCTGGCATTTTATTGTGCTGAAGTAAATTACTACCTAATTAAAAAACTGTTTAATTAAAACAGTTTGTAACTGAAGTTGTCAGGAAAATAGTCAGTTGTTAAAAGTTTTGGAATGTTTGGAACACTGTAGATAAACCTAAATGGGAAGTACTGGATTTGCTAACCTATAGGTCCCAAAAATGGTAGCTGCTAATATGCTCTGACTATGGATGTAGATTTTGTGCCACATGCCTTTAAAACTAATGAAGGCTTGCCATATGAGTAGCATTACATTTAATTAAGAATACAAACTCTAACAACTTGTTAATGTTGAGCTTTCAAAAAAAAAAAAAAAAAAAAAAAGGAAAAGAAGACGACACTACCAATGCATAGAATTGTTCCATTCAAAGTAGCAAAGATCTGTGCCAAATTCAGATTTATTGTAGGAATTATTGTTATTCAGCAGCCCTGCCCATGGCAGGGGAAACGGAGACGTGTGCTTTCTTAGACCTTCCTGCTAGTTTGTTAAAAACCTTCAGCTTCACCTTTAAGATCCTAATTGTTGTGACAGATAGAAATGCAATAGAGAGTCATTGACAATTCTGGAAGACAATTGTTTTATTTGAACTGAATCCAGAATCAAATAAAAAAACTCCAATAGACTAAAATTCAATATTGTAGGAATGATAAACTCTTTCTTAACCAGATCTATTTATATCAGACAAATTTTATAGGGAATTTAAAAAGAATAACAGTCCATGCTTTTCTATTTTATTCTTTGATATTATACTGTTAGTCATAAGAATATTTGTGGGTTTGACCCGAAAAAAATTTTACTTTTTGCAAAAATTGGTCAGGCTTTTTTCTTCCACAATCATTGAAGGCAAATAATGAATTTTGCTTTTACTTGCAAAGCTAAATATCCACTCAATATTTTTTTTCTAAACAATAAAAACAATAATTTTTTTCTAAATGCTTCTGCTAATGCATTATTAATGGAATTTCAAAGCTTGTTCTAAATATTACTTTATTTATAAAAAAATACTTATATGACTGTTAGAAAGTGAAGTGAAAGCATCAATAGATGTTTTTGATTTATCGGCAATTCTTGATTGATTAAAATATTGGCACTGTATCTCAACAAACTTGTGAAGGTGATACAGGCTACATAAAACGTTGCTAATAAACACCTTTTTAGAGACATTTCTAAGATATAGTAAATCTTGAATTGGTAGAACTAAACTCAGTGATACTGTAGTAATTTGTCCCATGTGCTGATGGCCCATCATGTAAGGATATAGCTGCATAGAGTGACACCAAGCAATGTGATTATCCGGTTGTATTCGTGTATTTTTTTATAGTGTGAACAACGTACCTGATTCTGCAATTATGATATAAAGTAATTTATTTCCGTGACCTATGTCAGTTACTTTTTAATTTTCAATAAAACATTTTCAGAGCTGCAGGAACTACTTTATGTTGTTGAGGTAGTACTTAAATAATTCTTTTCTGCAATGGAATGTTTTGGAGTGAATCAAGACATTAACTTGATTTTGAGATGTAAGTTTTGCTATGTAGGTAAGGACAGATTCTACACACTTCAGCAGTTCTCTAAAATCAATACTGTTTCCTCAGCTATGAGTTTTGAATTCTGACTTAGAGGAAGGACAGCGTCGTAGAAGTACACACTATTTTCCCTTCTGTGATGTTAAGTGACTTCAGGCACTTTAAAATGGGACTTCTGTGATCCAACTACACTCCCAAATTGACAGAACAGATTTGCCAGCAAACTTACAATTTTTATTTAAGGAATTACTATTATTATTAGAATTACAATTTGGTAGTTTCAGTCTGATGCTGATTGCAGCACGTGTGTAGTTTAGGTAAATAAAAGCGTTGCCTCTGAATCTTCTGTGATAAAAAGAACGAGGAGTAATTCTCTTATGATGATGAGGAGTAATTCTCTTATGATGGTGTGAGTGGTATGTTGAGGGCTGCCCTAGGTTTAAACAGCCTCGTATCTTCTTAAAATCAGTGCTTGCCAAAGATGTGTAAGCAGGTGAAAAGTGTGACAAAACTCTGCTGTAGTTAGACCTCTTTGTCATTATGCTTGCAGTAATAATTGCTTACATTCTTACAATTTCAGGTACAAATAAATATTTTAAAACATCTATTGATATAAATATCGTTTTTTTGAAAAATGATGACAGCAGGCATAACTCAATGGCATGAAGCTGGACAGTGAAGAAGTTGAAACAAGCAGGAATGATACCCGCGTTACAGTTTTTTGTCTTGTTGCATAGTTTGTTTCTCTTCATTATTTGGTATTCAAAAAGTAGAATACTTGACCTGTCCGTGTTTGCTTGCAAGGGTATGTCAACCTGGGAATTCAAAATCTGTGGCCATCTTTATTTCTGGTACTACAATAACATAAAGGACTCTCAGAGGGAGGCTGAAAGAAGTGGTGTGAAGATGCGGGGGAAAGAATAAACAATTATTCTGAGTAAAATAGTACAACTTCCACTCTAATATCTCTCTTCACGCTTTCATTCCTTCCATGGTCTGTCCATTAATTCAATTACATCTACCTTCTTCACATAACTATTTCCTTCATTGTGTGTGTTCCTATGTTGTCATATTCTTAGGTGGATGATAGATTTTTAAAAAATCATTTGTGAAAGCATGAAGTGTTATTTATGCAGACCTAGAAAAATAATTTGTAATATTGTGAAGTGTTAATGACATAACAAGTGGACTTGGAATTTTCACCACTTAGAAGTTTACTGCAACAAAATGGGCACTGCAGAATTCCAGTTTTCTTTAAAAATAAAATTAATAGGCTAAACTGGTTGGGAAAATACCATGTTAAAATATATTCCTCAAAATGGAACTCTTTCAGTTAGTGTAAGGCAGCAGACTTTTGCAGTTTACTTGAAATGGTTTTTAAATATTAAAAAATATCAAAAGAACAGCCTAAATAGGTAATTATTTAATCTTTAGAGTTTCTTTTGCTTATTAGTCAGCAATTCTCTTATGGAAAGAACAGTTGAAAACCCCTACTTTATATCTGCTGCTTTCCTCTCACAGATGAAAAAGTTATTTTTCTGGACTAGAATAAACTCTCTCAATAGCCCGTAAGTGCTGTTGCTCCCTTCGCTTGCTAGGGTAGCCTAAAAAATGCATGTGATACTGCTTTTATGAAGCAAGATGGGGAAGGAGAATATAAAGAATTCAAACTCTGGACAGGTGTTTTGGGACATTGATTTTCTACTCAATTCTCCTGCTTCTGGCTGTGTGAAGTGGATCGAACCAATTTTTTCTCTTGGCCTAGGGTTTCCTCCACTGTCCTTTTTTTTTTCTGTTTAGAATATTAAAAAAACCCCAAACCTAAGTGCTTTTATCTTAGTGACTGTGCAGCACTGAATGGTCTCCTTGTGCAACATCAAGCACAAGGAGGATTTGCTGGTCTCAGCTGTCCCTATTTTCTGTTCCATAATCTTTTATGGTATAGGTATGTAGTATGTTTATAGTAGGTGCAACAGCTGGATTAGTGTGGGTGTTGAACCTGAGCTAACAATCCTGCTAGAGCCATACATCAGTGTGGTTACAGAGCTCTGTCTCTATGGCTGTCACAGCAGCAGTTAAGGCGGATGCATTGCCGAGACAGACATTGTGGAGTTAGATATAAGACATGAAGGGAAAGTACTGGCAAATACTTTCTCCAGTTTGGAGTGGGGAAAAGAAGGGGAGAAAATGTGTTCTTCCAAAAAGGTTGAAGAATGTCAATACAGGATGTGTCGAGTAGACATGTTGACAGTTGCTATTTCTCAAAATTAAAAATAAATTTTTGACTGTTTAGTCTTGAGTTTCTGTTTTGTGAAGAAGAAATTTACTAAAAAAAGTTGGAATCAGCTAGATGTGCTTGTCATTTAATAGATCTGTATTTGTTCTTGGTCATTATAGATTTTAATATCAAGAGAAAAATATCTGATTATTTAGGATGAAAACGTAACACATGATGTAAAGGACCAAGTATTTTCTTAATTGTGTTACATGCATGGAGAAGTGTCACTGAGATGTTGTGAACAGTACTGATCCCACTGAGGTACAGTGAGGCAGGAAGAAGTTGTGAGAAATACAGTTAAGAATTTGCAGGATTTTCTAAGGAGTCATATTGAGAACAACAGGGCTATGTAACATCTAGGATTTGCTGGGCTTTCGTTCTGCTGGAATTTTGTTATATTAGGTTTCAAGGGACTTAAAAAGATTAATTGCCTGCGTTTTCAGATATCTGCTAATCCAGAGAGGCTGGATGACTTTGATGTAGCTGCAACATGTGGAAATGCAAAACACGGTCAAGTACATCTGATGTGTTCAGTTGTCAGGATCCTTATGTCAGCTGTAACACAGTCAATTCAAGCACTGGGCACAAGAAGGAGCTTGGCACAAAGGAGGTGTACGTTGCCTTTTTTTCCTAAGTGATAGGCCTCTACTATTTTTTGTGGTGTTGCATCTTGCATTTACTGCCTGTATAAAAGGTATGTCAGGTTGGTTTAATAAACTAAATTCTTCTCTCGTTAGGTATTCTGCTACACAGAATACGTACCCATTTCATTCAGGTAATTGGCCTTTACGGGTAAAATATAGTAGATAACTAGACTCTTGAAGTGAGATTTTTTTTTCTCTTTTACTATTTTTATATTTTGAAGCTTTGTTTATTTGTATGCTGTTCTGTTTATTCCACCTTTCCTGAATGAAATCAGTTCTTTAGCTGCACTGTGCAAATTTAGTACAACATGAAATTCCAGGGAGAGAGACAAAATGGAAGTCAACTCATGGCCATAGTGATCACAATTTATTTCTATTTGTAAAATTGAACCTAAATGTTAAACCACAGAAAGAAATGGGCCTGCTTTTAAATAAAAGTCATCCTAGTGAGACTGCTGAGGGGACTGGGGCACTTGCCCTTGAGGAGAAGCTGAAGGAACGGCTTTGTTCAGCCTGGATAACAGACAGTTTGTGGGGAACGAACAGTATAGCCCCCTGACACCTTTGAGGAGGGGACTGAGAAGATGGAGCCAGGCTCTTCATGGTGGGAGGAGGAGAGGCAACAGATAGGAATTGAAACAGGAGTTCAGACTGCATATAAGGCAGAACTTTTTCACCAGGACAGTCAAAGGTTGGATCAGGATGCTTAGACAGACTAAGCCACCTTAAGAGGTTTTCAGGACCCAACTGGGTAGAGCCCTGGGTAACCTGAGTTCATAGCTGCCCCTGCTTTGAACAGGACATTGGCCCAGAGAACTGAAGTCCCCTCCACCCTGAACTGTCTATGAATCCTGTGATTTTATGATGTTGGAATGTTTCTTTCAGAAATTAAATTGCAAAAGACGTGGTGGGTGGGAGGACACATGGGCTGCTTGTAATGCTATATCAGAAAGATGCTCCACTCACTTTCTATGGGTTTGAAGTGGGTGACTGTGCTGACAATGACAAGGCCATTCGATAAGGGAAAGGAGACAGGACCTCTGGAGCAGTGACGTGGCTGAAGTCAGCTAGCAACGTTCTTTATCTGCATATATTTATTCCCAGTAGAGTCAGAGGAGGAGAATGGGCTTCACTGTTTAGTGTAAGCCTTGTTTTTTGTATTGAAGCGATGCTTTTCTTTCACAATAAATTACTTTTTAAAAGGATCCTTAGCTTTTTTTATATAAACTGTTCTTTTAACTACTATAGCTACGTAGAATACACACAAAAACTGAGGCCTACAAAATATTAGTTATCAATAAAGATTCCTGACACCAGTTGTTTAACTTTATATGGCTGCTGAGCCATAAATGTTCTTTATGTGTCTTGTGCATATAAAATTCCAAAAAAAAAGTACACTGAAGACAGTTGACAGCAGACTGACTCTTACAGTTAACTCTTATGGCAAAACGACCAGATTGTATTGAGTGAACACCTCGGCAACGGTTCATGTCCAGACTGTATTATCTTTTGTAACAGTTGTGTTGACTATAAGCACATAATAGTCACGAAAGGCCACATGTTCCTTGTGATCCTTGACAGCATATATCATGTAAGTACTTTTTTATATGTCATTCTCGCAGATTTTTAGAGACTGTATCAAAAATAAGCAGATATTAATATCAGACATCTCTTACTATTTTTCAAGATGACAGTTTATGATAAATGTAATTAGTAGTTAGACATGCTAAAATACTTAAAATGCAGTCCTTAAATAGTTGAATATCACTTTAAGAAGAAGCTGTATTGTCTGCCCTTGATTCATTTGGGGACTTTGTCTCCCAGTGGGACTTAATTTTCTGGTTAATTGTTGTTGTGAATAAATTTTTGGAGAGGCTGTGAAACAGACTGGTAGGGATTCAAACTTGTCGTGCTGTTGGACATCTGTCTTTGTTTCAGGTTAATTGCAATATATTAACTTAGTTTTAATTTTAAACAGCTTTTTAAAAGAAAGATTGTATTACCAGATATAATGGACTTTTTACTGCACGTACTGTCCCTTCTGGCTTTTTTATATGCCTTTAATATTGTCATGGTTTAACTCAGCAGGCTGGTCTAACTTGTGGTTAACCGTGTGGGTTTAACACTACACGGCTGGTCCTTCACTCCCCTCCCTGCCCTGCAGTGGGATGGGGGAGAGAACTGGGGAAAAAAATAAACTTTGTGAGCTGAGATAAAGACAGTTTAATAGGACAAAAAAAAAAAAAAAAGGTAAAACAATAATAATTATGAAAAAATATGCAAAACAAGTGATGCTCACCACTCACTGACCAATGCCCAGACGTTTCCCGAGCAGTGGTCCCTGGTGATGGCGAGCTTTCCTCCAGTTTATGTGTATATATATACATATGTATATATAATACATATAGAGAGAGCATGACATTATATGGTATGGAATATCCCTTGGGTCAGTTTAGGTCAGCTGTGTCCCCTCCCATCTCCTTGTGTCCCCACCCCCCCACCCCCCCCCCCTGCTGGCAGGGCAGTATAAGAAGCTGGAGTCCCTGACTTGGTGTAAACATGGCTTATCAAACCATTGGTGTGATACATCAACGTTATTCTCATCGTAAATCCAAAACACAGCACTATGCCAGCTACTGGGAGGGAAATTAACTCTATCACAGCTGAAACCAGGGCAGATATTCAGATATGACAGAAGATTCAGTGACAGAAGATAAGTTGTTCAAAAAACCAAAACCAAACTCAAGCCCCTAAAACACCCCCAAAACAAACAAAAAGCCTCCAAACAACCTTGATAATCTTACTGCTTGGAGTGTAACTTGATTTGTTACATTTTATCTTTTGCAGTTAAAAGCAGAAGGAAAAAAATCAAGCTTTTCACTTCAGTCAGAAAATTTTAGTTCCCCGAGTTGTTCAGACTCGCTTCATACCTGATCTTTTCTTTAGGGAAGTGAGTCTTGAGTACGTGGGTTGAAGAAAACATTTTATTTGAATTAATTACCCTCAGCATGTTATGCTGAAATATCCTCCTTACTAATTGACTTGTATAGCTTTTTTTATTTACTTTCATTTAAAGTTTAAGCCATAAACAAACCAAAGGTGTAGAACCTTCTAGTCCAAAATAACTTACTGGGTTTGAAAAACCACGTGAACAGTGTTGACTAATATAAAATGGCATTTTTCACAGAATGCATTATTTATTGTCCCCTACACATTTCTCAACTATTCATGGTAGGGAATTTTAAGTTAAATATCTTAAAAAGTTGCTGAAAATTTCCTTTAATTTTTCTTTGACCTACTATAAGCCTCTTTCATTATAAGACCAGTCCAGATTTTTGTGGTATTTTTTTGTATCACTGTGTTTACAAATACATGGATGTTTAAAGAAAAGAAGTTGCACAGATCTGGGTAGATTTTGCTGACTTGTTGTGAGTGATAGTCTTATACCAAGATGTCTCTACTACTCATTTTTTATTATGTGTTTAATCTGAAAAAATAGGGAGAGGAATGAATGAACTTCAATAATAATGCGGTGGTCCTCATTAATTACTGCTGTGCAATTATTGTATAAAATGCATGACTGTAAATGCATAGGTTTATATGCATGGTGATGCACTACTCTGAAGAAAGATGAGATACTCCTTTGTTCTTGTTAAATAGTACAAACCTTTTTTTTGAAGAGTGTCATACTTGTAGCAACACCCAAATGTCATCTAAGTGCCCATTGGTCTGGGTTACTGGGTGAAAATGCCATCAAAAATTGTACAGGTACAATGACACCATAACACTTAAGATACCTTCTGGAGTGAATTGTGTCAAAATTCCAAAAGGATATGAAAGTGGATGCTGGGTAGGAATATTAATTTAGTACCAAATATATTGTATCTTTAGCTGAAAAAATCAATCCCAAACCAAAAGAATGGCACAATTAGGAATACCTAACCTTGGTCTGGGTATCTGGAGAATCCCTTACTGTCTTCACTGATTGGGTTCTTTGCCAGTCACACTAGACTAGTACATAGGAATTTTGTTCAGTGATTTGGAAACAACTGCTCCATGTAAAAGTGAAGCCTGATGCGTCTGTATTAAATGGATCAAGTCTTTATATTATTTAAAATGTTCTCTGGTGTCAGGATGACTCTTGTTTCTCAGACTGAAAGGCAATGTAGAGAAGACTGTTCATGGGTTAGAACTTCACCAGTCTTCGGGCAGTGGGGTGTGGGAAACTGCTCCAGGGACTGGGTGGCAAAGGCAGGCTCTGGACAGCTTCTGTGATAAGCCACCTAAAACTGAATGTTCTGAATACTCACCGCTGTTTTCAGAAGCAAGTGTACTGGATTGAGGAAAGATATGCTTTGGTTATGGAGGCATTGGGGATTTTGTTTGAGTGAAGATTACATTTTCATGAACTAGTTATACCTATCTAACTACATGAAATTGGTAAGATAATTTGCGTGGAGAAATAAGATTATTTTGGTAAAATTGTCTGAACTATTTGTAAAATTAGAAAAGTAATGTATTTAAAATTAAATTGCTTTCAGAATCCTTTAAGCTACAAGAGAAAAATTGTTCATTGTTCACAATTGACATTGATGTGGCAATTCTCTTGTACTTGACAGATTATTGCCATACTATCAAGTCGTTAAATGTTCCTGTGACTTTCTAAGTTCCTTGCTTAAATCTGTAGCTTTTAAGTACATTATTGCAATAAGAATTTATTCTGTTCTATTCTATTTAAAGGTAGTTCCCTGCTGATCATAATCCTCAGCCTGCTTCTGTGTGGTTCTTGTTTGGTCTTCAAGGAAACTAATGGAGATTTTTCTTTACAGTTTATTTTGTGCCAATAATTGGCTTATTGTAACATGCAAATATCTCTATTTGACCTGTAGTGGATAGAAATCTAGAACAAATCTGCTTATCTTGTTAGTCACCTGTGTGGTTTTGTATTGTGTATCTTTGTTGCTCTTCTGATCAAGTAAAACACAGCATTAATGATATGCCATTAGAAAGCAATGAAAGACAGTAGGGTTAGAGCAAGCCTTCTTATGCTGTCAGAGATCTGTACTGCCAGGCTGTCCTTGGCAATGGATCAGGTTATTCTGAGTAACAATACTTGGTTAGATGTAGCTCTTAAAAGTTGTTGTTTGTTGGCTTTTTTGCCTTGCAGTTCTATCTGTATTTGATGTAGTTAACGTGCATGGAACATTTAATTAGATTTTAACAAAAACTTATAAAAGTCAAACATGGTTTTAGAAGTGCCTTGGAAATGCTTAATTAAGCAGGGAAAGACACAAACTTCCAGCAGAAATATGTATTTTTTCAGCTTCGAGTCAGTAGCTATTTGCATTAAAAGTATTCTGTTGATTTACCTTAAAAGCTCTTCTGCAAGACAATTAGAGACAAAAATGTTTTGTGTAAAGACTGCAGAAGTTAGAAGGGAACATCTATGCGAGTTTTCTGTACATCACAATTCTTATTACGAAGTCATTTTATACTGAGTTAAGGATAATTATGCATTCAAAGTAAATATGGTAACCTTTCCTCTGCAGTGAGGATATGCATGAGCATAACCTAACCTAAAGCTTTGTTAAACCAGAAGGTTTTATTATAAACAGGTAAAATAAAGAAGTAGGAGGTTGACTGAGAACCGGTACCCTGCACTCATGTCACAGACACCTTTCAGGTAGAAAATTGCTTACTGTCTACAAGCCAGGAGGCTTTTGTGAAGTGCTCGATGTTGTCCCAATACTGCTCCCAGTGGAGAGAGATTTTCTCTTTTGGGGGTTTTGTTGTCACCTCCATCACGAGGGGAGGGCCAAACAGAAACGTAGGAGGCTTCAGAACTTTTTGTGAAAACTGGATAGGTAATTTGTGTTAGTCTTTCACAGTATTACATGCTCTACCACCTCACCAGCATGGCAGAGCCCTCATTATCATCTGCACCTGCTGTGATGTTGAACACGAGAGCTGCCCAGCTAATTGGCTCAGCAGTTTAATTTAGGGGGACATGGTAGTGTGTTTCAATGATGTGAAATCTCCAACCAATGCCATCTATGCAGCTTCAGTCATCTTTTTGATGCCATAATCCGTTTCTGTGGGTAGTGGTGCTCTTACTCTCTTGGTTCTCACTGTCTCTCCACCCTCTCCAGTATTAGTTTCAGTCTAATAGGTTTTAAATTGGCTTGTTTTTTTTATGCCCTTCTATGACACTGAACTTGTAACATTCTGTTCTTACTAGAAAACCATAAAGGCATCAATAGATAAAATATGGGTACGTATGTAATAGACATTTATGATGCACGTTATAAAACTTCTGTTGTGTAATAGCATATTTTGGACAAAACTAACCTGTGTATGCATTTTGTATACAAACACACGCTTGTATTACACTATTTTTGTTATAAAGTAATTCACATCATAGGTCAGTTTTCCTCAGTTTTAGCATTGTCTTGTATGTTAGGATTAGAAAGTAATATAAAGATTGACAGCAAAATAACTAGTTATGCAAAGTGATTGATTTTTAGTTATCTGATTAAATGTGACTCCATTTTATTGTGGTACAAATAGTATGGTGATAAAACTGCTGCAAACCAGACTTATATTGCCTTTGAAAATGTGAAGGAGTTGGATTATAATTTTTTTATTTTTCCTCGATTTAAAAATCATGATGTACTATAATTTACTTGCCTTTTCATATTAGTTTTAAAGCAGGAAAAATATTTTGGAATAATGAATGAGCACAATTACCAGCCTATTATAGAGATTTGTCTCCATAAGAAAAATACATTTAAATTAAAATTTAATTAATTTATTTTAAAATTATTTAATTAATAATTTTTTAAAAAAATCAAGCATTTTAAATTAATGTATTCCTGTTACATTACAAAGACATTTAAGGGACTGTTATTCTGCAGCAGTAGATACAACTAGTAACCACAGTACTTTACTTCTAGTGTGTTGTGGTGCTGGTGTTGTAAGGTCAGGTGGATCCCTTTTTAACCAGCTGCTAAAAATAACTTTTTTGAAAGGCATGTTGGTATTTGATTGATTTGTTAGTACATGTGACAAATTTAATGGATATTTCTGACATGACCAGTTCCTTACTGAGATGCTTGCCTTGGAGAGGTTCCAGGTGTACTAATGAAAAAAATTACGAATGAAGATAGGAACAACTAATGTATTGGATATGGAATCCATAGAACAGGCATTAAATGAAAAATGTAACACTATAATTGATAAGCATGCTAGAACTGAAAGGATGACAGTAATTTATCATCATCTTCTTGATGCTTTTGGACTGGGACTCTTTATTTAGGATGGCAAAGCTCCTACATCTCAACTGGCAACTTTACTGGAGCTGGGGGGCTGTGTTTCAATACAGCCTCTTCTCCCAACACTTCACTCCTGCAGTGTTTCCCTAAAAGTGTGGGGAGGCCAAAGGGGAAAATTATGTAGCTGTGTTGACTTCCATGGATGTTTGCCCATTTATGCTAGCCTGGTGCTGTCCTTATTCATGGAAACTAGCTGGTGTATGGGAACTGCATACTAGGAGCAGCGTCGTGAAAGGCAATGGAAATCATATGCAACGGAAAAGAACTGTGTGATGGAAAGCCCCATAAACTTCATATAAAATTTTGTATTAAAAAGTGCCTCTCTGAATCAAATTTGGCCTAGCTGTTGCCATCTGTCAGCTTTTCAGTGCCCTTTACAAAATACATTTTTGATCTTGGTCCAGCCTCTCTAGGGGTGTGCTGCTGTAGGCTGTCACATATGGCAGAGTATCAGTGTCACTGGAGAAGCCACAGGTTGTTGGGTATGGGGCTGAACACAACACTCAATGAAATAGTCTTCTATATATGCTTCAATCTTCAAGATTTAAGTAGAAGATGCTGCCTATTGTTCTACTGGAAAATGTGCTTTTATACTATTTGTGAAAGCAGAGAACAAAAATCATAACTCTTCTAGAGTCTCTCTAATCTGTTTGCTTTTTGTGGTCTGACATACCGTGAATTAGAGTTGTCAGAACTTTTCTTGGCTATGACTGTGGCTTTGAGCAGAATTACATATAGAAATAAATCCCCTCATGCTGATGTATTCTTAAGTTTTTATTTCAATATCATGGTATCTTCATGAGAAGAAAGGGAACAAACTGCCCAGGGATGAATGCTGCCATGTGTGTCTGCCCTAATGCTGTAACTGTGCAGGTGTAGAGGTGGCAGCCTAACTTCCTAAGAATTGAAAATTGAATTGAAAAATTAAAGACTTGATTTCTCAAAACAGCAAGGTATTTTTTAGAGTAAGAAAACTAGTTAATACCTCTGAAAATATATTTAAAGATTGTGGAAAAAACTCTTAATAAACCAGAAAGCTATATACTATCTTAAAATATGATTTTTTAAATTCTTTTGATGTATTTTGGACTGACCAACCATATGAAGGTTTGCTAAGGTTTGAAATAACATAACAGTAGGTCAAAGGCATTAGATAACTAGGTGAAGCATTGGGAACCATAGGCTTTGTACATTTTGGCATTTTTCACAATCATCTTCTAGAAGGACAACACTGACTGCCATTGTGAAGTAAAGGCTGTAGTAGTTAAACATTCTTTATAATTTAACTTAATGTAACTATCTCTGATATTTTACCCACAGTGCAATTTCTGTATGAATTAGCCTGTGATCCAGAATAAGAGACTGAAGTACAGCCACTTTGTTAAAAATAACACTTCATAAGCCATTTTTTGAAATTGCTATACTGATGATTAAATTAGTTCTTATGCTCAGCTTTAAGAGGGACTCTTATTCATAGAGGATACTAACTTCTCTTAAGATTACAAGTCTAAACCATAAATAAATATCAACAGCTTCTTATTAATTAATTTTTGGATACTTTTATTATGAAAATGTAAGTTTTTGAACTCTTCCTATATAAAAGATGCAAAAATTCAAAGATCAGAAGAGAAGTGAAAGCAGATTTAAGAATGAAGATTCAGCTTTGAATAAAAAAAAATGAAAACAGAGTCACTGTTATTCCCAAAACGAATGGGAAATAATTTAAGATCCTGAGAAAATCTGTACTGATCTTAGCTTATAATTAATTTTTGAGATTGATAAGTCAGTAAGTAAATTCTGTGAAACAGGAGGCTGAACACACAACAGGAAATAGGTGCTGCATGTTTCAGGTAATTTAGTGAATGCTATAATCATAACATTTATTCAGAGTTAGTCTGTGAAATTTTCAGACTTAATACTCTTTTGCATTGAAAGAATGAATTGCTATAATTCAGTATAATTTATTGAAAACTCAGTTTCATCCGTGATACTGCACTGTGCTTTTCTGCTTTTTGAATGCACCAAAGCTGTTTTGTTGTGCTGGCTTTTAAGTTTACACTTGAGTAAAACCACGCTTTTTAAGAGGTTTGCACTGATCAGAATTGATCAATTTTTTATCAGGCAACCAAAATAAGTAACTTATCACACTTCAGGAGGGTGCACAGAGCACAAAACTAGGGCATAGAAATTAATATTTCAGTATTTTGCACTTAAGCCATTACATGGTGTTTTGCTGACGACAATGGAAACGACTTAGAAAAGGAGTGAAAGAGAGAAGCCTTCCCTCTCTTCCATTAGATGTCAAGAAAAACTTGAATTGACTAAGAAGGGCTGTGATCTGCTGGCGTGTATTTCCACCTCACACCTCAGCTGCCAGCCAGTTCTCTCATACATTCATTTTTTCATGTTATCTAAGAATTGCAAATTCCTGTATTTTCCTCTTTTATCCAGGGTATGTATGTATAATTGTTCTTTAAAGGAAATAGATCCCACAGGACTTGGGAAATAAAAATTTAGTTCTTTCCTCTGACACAGATTTTGGGCAATCACTTAAGTGTCCAGTTTGATTACCATTCATTATTAGATGACCATCAATGGACACTTAATCTATTGAAATTACTGTTATTAATATAATTACTGCCTTTCATGTTCCTTGTACAAACCTATTGACTTTTAGTATGAAGTCCTTCCTTTTTCATATTCCATCCTTCATTTGAAGTTTTTCTCTCTTGCATACTTGTTTTTGGTTTGCAATATGGCTTTTGTCATTTCCAAAAGTATGGTTGCTTCAGTTTCAGGATGCTATCTAAACTGCTCAAAGTACAAGCATACACATTAACTTCCTGTAAGTATCTATCCAAAGGACATGTGTCTGTGTATATTTATCTCCTTAAACATAAAGAAAAAATATTCTTAGCAATATAAAACCATCTGAATATTTAAATTTTTTTACTGTGGAAACTTAAGAGACAGGTAATCCTAAAATGTAGCTGTTTACCTCATGTCTTATTGCAAATTTTTTCAATTACCTCAATGTTATAAGCATTTCATTTTAGTGTTCTTATTTTATGTTAGTCCACACTTGAAACAGAGCTTACAGACACAATTTTAATGCTCTGTTGTCTATCAAATTATCCCAGATATAATCAGTCCATTAGTACGAGAAGCAATGACTTTTCCTAAGCGAGACAAGCCATTTCTGTTCTGCACTGTGTTGAGCAGCACAGGTTAGCAGAGCAAAGCTGGAAAATATAAGCTGCAGCGCTCCATATAAATGGTGTATTTCTGAACATACAAATGCAAGAGGCTAACAATGAAATATCTACAGAATGGCAATTTTATGAGTGTGTATGTGTGTATGTGGTGAGGGAAAATAACATTGCTGCCTATGGCTCTTAATACTGCTTCTTAAATGTCTTCCTATTGTGTTGGTTTTACCCCAGCCTTGTGCCTCTCTCAGAATTTGTGATTAAGACAGAGAAATTAAGTTACTTTCAATACTTTGATTACTGGTTTTCTTCACAAACAGTCCATAGCATCTGGTCAGCACTTATAGAAGTTTTTTTTAAAGTTTAGACAATACGGTAATTCTGACTTCAGTGTTATTAAACGATGACAGAAAGACCACTAGCTCAGAAAGGTGACTTGACTCTAAATTCACTTGCTATGCTTGCTTGATGCTTAAACTTTTCACTTAGATGTGAAAGTTTTAGAAGTCAGCAAGCATATAAAATATCCAGAACCTCGTGCTGTGTGTTATCCTACCCAGTTCCTGTTCCCTGCGCTTGGAAATGTGGTATACCATAATCCTGGAAAAACCTCGGAAGCCTGAACGTTACTTCTGTTGCTACAATAGAATAACATCTTGCTGGGTGCTGAGACCCTCATGCAAGGGGCAGAGTATTCTCAGCTAGTAATTTTCACTTCAACGTAAATGTGTAGGTTTAAGAGGTATAGATACAAAGGCTTTTTACGTTTTTGCTTCTTTCTAGGTATAGTGGTCTTCATAGGTGATGGAAATTTATTTTTCATTTAATTTAGTAGGCTGTTAAAATTAAATGAGGATTTGTTACACCACAAATACATGTGTGTGAGTGTTATTTATGGTCTGTTTTCCCATCTTTTTTGTCTTGTCACACAATACTGTAATAATCATAGAATTTCTGATCGAATAGTGATCTCATCAGTAACATTAGAACCTCATGCCAGTACAACCAGGACCTTTTGACTTGCACTGACATACAGCTAAAGAGGATTACTCATATCACTGTTGCAAGTATTGGCAGTTGCTGACACTGTAATACTTTGCTGTTTGCTTCAGGAATGTTTTTCAGAACAGAAAAACAAAATGCTTTTCACAAAGACAGACTGACACTTATTCCTGTTCAGATAAAAGGAAACAACCTCTTTAGTCATTCTTGGCGTTCACTTTTGCATAATCTACAGGCCATTTGTGCACTTAATAGATTAACTCCAGTTTATTCAGAAAATGGACAAGATCCATTTGAAACTATAACAAGTCAGATTTTCATCTGGCATTGAGTTAATGCTGTGCTACTGAAAAAAGTGAGAACAACATGGACCTGGCCCAATAATTTTTTCTAGTTTATTCTCCCTTCTAATCAGGAAAATATCTTTGTTTCTAGAAGTCCCTTTTCAGGAATTTCTAAGTATCAGAAAGCCAAAAGTATTTAATGGTGTCATATTTACTATATAATTGACAAGAACAAAAAGGCACACACTGTGACTTCAGTGAATCCTTTTCTTTCAGAAATAACAGTAGGACATGCGTATGGCTTTTTTGTTAATGGATCTAACTGTTTGAAAGAGTGGACAGCTACAAACGCTCAGTTCTGTGGCTAATTTAAGTGATGTGTCTGTTCGTTTCCAAGGTGAAGTAATTGCTTCATTGGTAAATAAAGCAGCTTCAGTGTTTTAGAGCACTAATGAGTAAAAAACCTACTACTACTAAAATATGTCAGTGTTCACTTTTGGTCTGTCTGAAGTGCGTGAAGAAAAAATAGTGTTGTCTGGGGAAAACTGACTATCCAAACTACTCTTGAGAAATAAAAGCAACTAAAAATTTACTGAGCCAGAAATCCTAACCACCTTCCCTGCCTCCCCTCTTTTGCTGGAATAGCACTGCATCTTCTATTTTATGGTTGTGGCCATGTTATTGCAGCAAATAAATGATTGTTATAGCTGCAAATATCAAAAGTGTAATGGCTTTAAAATTATACATACAAAATTAAATATTAAAGAACTGTTTAAACCCACTGCTCTGTTAATGATTACTCAAGCCCGGGATCCAGTTGTCATTTCTTCTAGTGAAATGCAGTCAGCAGTTCCTTGGCTTTTTTCCCAGTCTCGGTAAAAATGGTATAGTTCTAGCATGCAACTTTCTTCCAATGCTCAGCAAATATATGGGGCTAACTTTCCTGATGGACCTTGTCTTCCAAATTGTAGTACTTAACTGAAAAATTGAATATCAAACAAAATCCAATTACCTATAAAGGAAAATTAATCAACTGCCGCAGCAAAACAGCTAATCTTTATCACTGATATGAGAATAATATCTCCGATGTGGCTGAGAATGAGCAACAGTAGTAGTAAAAGAGAAATAAACATGGTTTTGGCCAACTCTGCATTATTTTCATCTCTGTTAGCACCATGACTAATTCTTCTGAATGTGTAACTGTCTGTTGAAACCAGCAGTAATATCCAAGAAAATCTGAGTTGGGATTTGCATCAGCATGTGTGGCAACTACATGGCATAGAAATCTTGGACACTATTAATTCAAGTAGGTATCCTGGATTTGCAGTTCATTGTTCACTGGGTACCAGCAGAGTTAAGCGTTTTGCCTTAGCACACTCATCTGCAGGCTAGTTGGGGTGAGACAGTGACCCAGACCGAAAGACTCAATCTGTAGAAACAGTTTGCTTGGACATCAGAGACCTTACAAAATACCTAGGCCAGAAAGTGAAAGAAGAAAGGATAGATGTCTTTCCCTGCTGCTAAAAGACTTACCCTGTCTGTCGAGGAATGGCTTTGGGTATAAGTTGAAGACTCCAGTACTAGCATTGTGTTGCCATGCAGGCATTTTCACAGTGTTTTGAAGGGGTTGAGGTGGTGAAACAACTGCTTTTTTTGCAAACAGCTTCTGCTAGACCTGTTGAGCCGATCTAAACAGCAATTTATTATGTGGGGTTACTCATGAATCAAATAGTCCGTGATATATATCCTAGGATATTCTGTGGTGGTTTGACTAATGTCACAGAATCAGAATAAATAACCATAAATTTAAGAAGGGCATTGTTATTACAGTTCTAAAGAAATATGCGGTGTTTGCACAGTGTGAATGGAATGCCAGTCTTGATTCTTTCTGCTGTTATTTTTCTTGGTGCAGACACTAACTGATAACGTTTTTTGTTTGATTGCTTTGCTGTTGCTGTCTGTCCTTCTACAAATCCTGAGGGCAGTGGCTTTGGAAGTATTGTCCCTTATAGCTCTTGGACTGAGAATCCCCTCTCCCTTGGTGGCTATGAAAGAAAAAACAGTATTTTAGTAGAGACCAGCGATTTGTGAAAAAGGAGGCACTCTAAGAGGCAGTCATAAGCAATCTGAAACGATAGATAAGGTAGTTCAGTGGAGAAGCAAAGTAGGAAAACGCAGCAAAATCTACTAATGGGTGGCTGCTGCTCTCAGCTCTTCCTCTGTTTAAAGGCTTAAAGGGGTTCATTCTTCCTTTTTATGATGAAAAGTTTCCCGAAGCCCTCATACCATATTTTTTAATTTCCTTGAACAGTCCTGTAAATGTGGATGTGAATTTGTCATGATGTCCAGGGTGCTGCCTATTTCTATCACTGATTCAAAGAACTGATTTCTATTAGCAATTGTATCGTTTCTGACTGAACATAAAAGCTATGATTTGGTTTGCAATGTTCTTCATCTCCCTTAGTTTTCATAAGCATAAAATATTTCCCTAAGTGTTATAAAAAGATTAAAATTCAATTTGAGTGCTGAATTATGCATGGCTTTCAGTTTGGTAATATTCTAAGAATTTTTTGTTTCCCAGCTTTTCAGTGTTAGGAGACAATATCTACTATCAAATGTATTTTTAATAGATAGATCCTTGCATTAGATGACAGTTAAAATCCGATCCATTCTACTAAGATGTCTAAATATTTAATTTTACAATTTATAGTTCCAAATCTTTTTGATAAGTGGGAACTTTCCATTTATGGTTAAGATCTGGGGGGAGTAAGCATATAAACAAAATTACTTCCAGAAGGGAGAAAAATCAGTTTAGCTAATTGTTTTCCTTGAATGTGCAAGCTAATATTTATCAAGCTGCCAAAATACAAAAATAAAAATCAGCAGAGTAAATCCTGAAAAGCATTAATCAAAGTTTAGTATGATTAAGCATTCTTAGTGTAAATAAGTAGTAGGATGTGAATATCCATAAGATATTCAACGCTGCTAGAAATAAATGAATAATGTATAAAAATAATGAAAGCCTTAAGGCAGAGCAGAAGCTTTAAACAGCCAGGGTTTTGCTCTAACATATTTTTTTTGTTTAGTATCTGAGTTGAAAAGTAGACATTTCAACTTTGTTGTAGGCTGATCTATTTTTTTAATATTGATATATATATATATATGTATGCATTAATGTTCAGATTAGAATCAGTTTGCTGGAATTAAAAAGTATCAAAGGCTA
Organism: Falco naumanni; assembly: GCF_017639655.2. Lineage (NCBI taxonomy): Eukaryota > Metazoa > Chordata > Aves > Falconiformes > Falconidae > Falco > Falco naumanni. The sequence goes on from NC_054066.1 coordinate 7,817,638, forward strand.
AGATGCCTATTTTTTCATTTTTCACTTATAACTCCCTACTCGAGACCTTTCATGGGTTTGCCAAGATGGCGTTACCTATTTCTTCCAATTGTACTGAAGAAAGGAGTCATTAAACATAGGTGGTGCAGTTTTTATGCATGCCTGTGTTTTAAGATTGTATATATTTATTTATTTTTAGATGGCATATTCACACAGACAACAAACTCTGTACGTTTTTATAATCTTACCTTGACCTTCTGGGGCATGCAGAGAACTAAATAAGTTCCACTTATTTGAACTTTATTCTATAATTGCTCTCAGAATTAGCTCTTCATGTGTTTATTTGCTTAAAGTTTGCATAAATTATTAGTGTTTAAATATGTCTATTCATTCTAGTTATACATTTGACATAGCAAATTTTATTGGTTTGTAATTTTAGATTACATTACTGAATATGCAAAGCGTTTCAGCTGGATTTACAAATAAACATATTAATCCTCATGAATTATAGTTGAGGTCTTTAAGTCTTTAGAATATATTTCTGAACTTATAAATGCTTCCATTAAGTAATCAATATCATTAAGTATTTGTACAAGAAGCATATAGATGAGATATGTGAAAAAGTAACGCGTTATAAATCCATTTTGTCAGTACTCAGAGTACTAAGTGCCTCTTGGTATGAAATAAAGGTGTTTAACTGTCTATCCTTTTAAGAAATAATAGCTGTAATATTAATACACTCTAGACATATTTTAGTAATGCAAAAATATTTTTTGGTTACTACATTTGGTTGCAAACCTGCAGGTTTTGACCTACAATTGATGACTTTATATTATATCTAATAAAAATATTTAGTCAAGGAACTTTTCTACACCAATACCAAAATAATTTTGCCCTTTCATTTTAGGTAAAGGTTTAGCTTTTGTAATTGTTTCATTGTGCAAATATCTAGAACCTTTGAATTAAAATAAGTTTTAGGGTTGTAGTTCTATCAAAAATACTCTTGATTGTGCACAGCTGGGTACAAAAGCATGGATTAAGAAAATAATGTTACCTTAATCTGTAAAAATGGTACATTGTTGTTATTAGAAAATAAAATCCAATTCCTTCACATTTTTATACAGTTGTTTCAGAGTAAATGCTGTTTCAACAGATACATAAATTAGGAATTGGTCAGCTGCTTGAGTTATGGGCAAACAACAATACATAATATTCCTTCTTTAGATTTGTCTCTGAAATGAATTTGTGGGAGTGGAGAAGTAGTGAAGACAAAAACAGGTGAGAGAATTGCCACCACCCTAGGGTGTTATTCTCATTGATGAATACATCTTTTTAAGTGTAACGAATCGTTCACAGAATAAAATGCTCCCTAGAAATGGCAAACATTCTACATAGTCTTGCATCTCTTTCATAGCACTAGCTGGAAATACCAACACGTCTACAGAAAAAAAAAAAATTAGATCCGTGCCTTACCTGTAATCAGGGAAATCTCTTATGTTTTTAAAGAAGAAAATATATGGCCAATGAAGCATACTTGATTCTATCGATCTTTTTTAATTGCCAGTAGTATCATTGAGAGGAGTGTACAGAACGTGATCTGAAAGTGCTAGCATTCTGTTGAAATTCACGCTGGACTTGGATCATGGAGATAATATTGTGTGTTCTTGCCATTTGATTGTTGTCTAACTTATATATGATTGAAAATCAACTCTTAAATCATATATTATCAAATGCCTATACTGTCTGTCATGTAAGCCAGTGATTCCACTGGCTGAACTTTCCCTCCTCCCAGCCTTACCCATTATTAGATGATCTTAGGCTGTCCATTTGCTGCTGTTCAAAAGGTCTTTAAAAGCATTAAATGTGGTTTGGCTTGTAGGATCAAGTCTTCTCACTTTTGACTTTATTCAGATAATTTTCCCAAAGGAAATAAAAAACATAAAGACTGATTTTAATAGTTGAGTTTTGCAGCTATTATTCCTTTCCTTATGTGTGTAAACACAAGGATTCCTGACTTGTTGATTTCTGTTATTTATGAGCAGCTATTTATATATATGTATACACTATTATATACTATACCGCATATAGTATGTATACTGTACGATATATATATATACACACATGCTATATATACTATTACACTATTTGGTATTTTATCAAATATTAGGATATATTGTATGAATTTTAGCTACCTAAGGCTATGAAAAAACTATGTTAAAGCAGGAATACTTTGAGACATTAACCTGTATTTTTCAAGTCACATAGCAAAGATGTTTGAATTTATATTTAAAATAAAGGTGGTGGGGGTTTTTGTGGTGGGTGTTTTTTTTTTTTTTTTTTCTTTCCTTGGGAATTTTTCATAGTCACATTTATCTAAATTAACTTCAAAACGTAGTTTGGTTTTTTGCTTTTTATTTTTTTTAGTAAACTTCCTTTACTCCTCATGGACTGGTTACTACAGGATGGAGAAGAGCACATAAATGTGTAATAAAAGGACTTGGCTTTTGAGTGGTCTCTGTTAGAGGGATTAGGAGAAGAGAGCACTGATTCCAGTAAGAAACCTGAAGACACATTTGAATGCAATTATCACTGTGTCACCTTCTATAAACACTATTTGAGAGAGTCCCATGGCAGTGTTAGCACAGTCCAAAACAATCAAAAATCAAAAAATCCAATGAAATATGAAGAATTAATAGGAAAATAATAAAAATCAAGAAAAATATGTCAGCTTGCTACTGTCTAAATTATTGCCAATGTTAGTATGTTTGGCCCAGGAGGTCCCTAAGCAGCAGATTGCTGTAAGCCAGATTGACTACTATTTTCCCCTTTTCTGTTTATTCCCTGTTCTTATTTGCTTCCCCTAAGCAGCTCCCACTGTTTACTACTAGAGGAAGATACTGGGTCCGAAGGGCCTTTCCTCTGATTGAATTGCGACCATTCTTAGGGTACTCTTAGTAACAGTATGATAATTACACCTAGAGAGAAAAGAGTGAGTGTGTGCAATGAGTAGCTGTAATAATGCCAGCTGTGTATGACATCAAAACACTAAGGCAACTGTAAAGAAAGGAAACAAAAGTACAGGTTAAATCAATGTGGTGATTTCTGTTTGCAAATTGCAATGAAATAAATGTAGTGTAAAGTTTCTATCAAGTTTGAATGGAATTTTAAGATGTTTAGTATGACCTTTATTACAGTCATTGTACAAAACACAGTGGTTTTAGGTTTCATCTTAAATGTCTTAAGTGAAGAATCCAGAGAACAAGAAGCATGGGCAGAGATCCCAAGAAATCTGATCTTAGAAAGAACGTGGGTTATTAAGTCTCTGGAAGAGAAGGCTGATGGAATAAAGGAATGAAAATGTTGGTAAGAAGAAGGTAGGGATACACTTCTCTGCGTACCAGGACTAGGACAAAGAGTAGTATTTTGAAAGTACAGCAAGGGAACTTCTGATCTATTGCTATTTTTATTTTATAAAATCTTCCGATGTTGGACTAGATGGGTTAGGGGATTGTGGCATTTCTGTTACTGGAAGTTTTTAAGTAGATATTGAAAAAGGTTTACGTTAGAAATTTATTTGCTTAGAGCTATGGCTGGAGTAAATAACCTCTTAAGACACCTTCCAGCCTGCTTCTGATTATCTTATGAAGGATTTGAAATTCATCATATTAAAGGGTTAAAAGCATATGGCAAGAGTCTCCTGTATGGTGTTGAGCAATGCAATTTCCGTGACAAGAATAGAAATAGCAGTTTGAATTCTTGGTGTTTTAACAAGCAGGTTTCCATTGAAAACTGTTGTCAGCACATCACAAAAAATTAGAAAAACATTTTAATACTGCAGCCTTCCCTCAGTTTTGTATCCACTTTCCCAGACACCACACAGCAAGAAATGTAAAGCATTAACTAAAAGCTGTTTGGGTATTTCAGCACCTGATTGATTGTCCTTAAGATAGATACAATTCTTCTAAGTTTTCAAATGAGTTAGAAAGGTATTTTTGCATCATTTAGTTTATAAAAGTATCTGTTTATAAAATGTCATGTATGTCTCCATCTGCACTGGTTTTTTTTGGTGTGATTTTTAGAGAATGACTTCCTATAACTACATAATCTAGTTCTAATGTAACTGTGTTTTGTTTGTTGTGTTTGTCCAGTTGTGTCATTCTGTAAGATGAGCTGGTTATCTGTCGCTCTGAAGAGCCTATGTTCTGAAGGCAAACTGCTTGGAATACTTTAATCAAATAGAAATGTAAATAGGAAAAAAAGCCATATCAGCCTTTTCTTGCAACTTAAAATCTCTTTTCTTAACCAGCATAATATTCAGTAACACAGTACATACCTTGAACATTGTCTTGTCTAGGTTTTCCAAAAGTAAATCTTGTACTTACAGGCATCTTACAATTAATTCCCTGATATCAGAGCTATGGCTGTTGTGTTCTCTGTGTTCTATGTGCAAGGGGAAAACCCAGGTATATCCCAAAGTTCCTGTCTGTTGACTGAGGCACAGCTTTCTCTGGGAGCTTTGGGTCATTCTCAGGTACAGTCAGTTAAATCTAATGAGGACTATAAAGATGAGAAGGCTCTTGAATGTATCAGTATTCACAGAGGGACCTTGGTGGTACAAAGCATTGGTGTGGCATGCTCTCAGTGCCCTGTGTAAATGAGCGTGTCAGCTTCACTGGGCTGATTTTTTAGGTGTTAGAATCTTTAAATGTCTTTATTTTTAGGCCTTTCAGTTGTGGGAACAGCTTGGTATCCTATTTGAAAGATGTTGTATTTGCTGCTGGTCCACTGGGTCTCCATGTGAATGGTAGAATACCGAGCCATTTTAAAAATAGAGCTAAGTGTAAGCCATGCAAATTAAGGACAGCAGCAAACACTCTTCCCTTAGTGCAGTAAAAAAAGCCCTGTTAACCACTCTGTGGGGCAGAAATGTTCAGATTCAGAATCTATCCAGGATACTCTGGCTGTTTTGTGACCTTTTTATCACCTGTAGCTAAATATCATGCTCTAAATCTTGGTTAGTGTAACTTTTATGTGTGCTTTATTCAGACATATAATTACCCCTTTACTGTAACTATCTAAAGTAATTTCTTATGAACAGACTTAAATAATAATACTGTTCTTTATATTTTACTTACTATCCTTTTATGTTGTCTTATTCTTTAGTTGTTTTTTTTTTTGCTATCCTTTACAATTTTTCTTGGTTCTTCCTGAAATTAATTGATACTAGTTGGGGAGCTGATTAGATTTTCCTTATGATCATGCAACTGTCTAATCTTTCTGACAGCTGCTAGCCAACCCAATTGCTTATAAATTATAATGCATTATAAACCCCTGGCTCAGAAACCTTTACATATCTTATACAGGAGGAAAAAAAAAAAAAAAAGGAAAAGAAAAAGAAGACCATTTCTTCTGTATATAGTAAAATAGCAAGGGTAGTTTCCCCTGAGGGCTCCCACTTATATGATAGTGGTTCACTGAATATTCATATCTGATTTAGTAAATTGTTTGATGATAGCAATCAGGATGCTGACTGGTTGAGTAATGAGATTCTGATGACTGCTAGCTCCCTGATGATAAGTGCTTAAAAACCATTAAGTGCTGGAAGATTCGTAACATGTGAAGTATATAGAGAGCCCTTAGTATTTAAAAATTGTCATAATTGTTTTTTATAGTTTTTTTCCAATAAACTAAGTTTAGTTTGCCTTCCAGTTTGTAAACTCTTGAGAATAAGAATTGTCTCTTTATTTGTGTTTTTCTCATCACTGATTAACAAATAAATAATAGGGTTTCTGTATGAATGCTAGAGGGATCATGGCAAAACAGCGGTTAGCCTTGGCAAGCATGACAGTGGATGCACAAGCAACCCACACATCACAAAAGTGTCATAGCAGTTGCATGTATCCTCTCAGATTTTTGTTTCTCTTAATGGCTGTTCTGCAGAGACTGGATATATTAATACAAACATTTCCATATATACATATTTTAAAATGTTACCACAATTAAATATTTGATGCTATGAAGCCAGCCCCAGTGCTCGATTTAGTTGTTTTCTTTTTCATCAAAGCTGTTTAGTCAATGAAGAAACAGTTTAAAAAAATCTTTTTTAAAGAATAAATGACAGATACTGTGAATCTTATATATTGTTTGTCTATAATGCATTTTATCATCAGAATACCACATTGCGACAGCTAAGACCTAATTCCCTGTAATATATTTTTGGGGGTTTGCAGTTGATTTTCTTAGTACTATCTTCATTTGTGCTAAGCCACACATTTTAATGTCACATCTCGTAAATGACAGGACCCTCCTTAATTTGCTAGACAGACTGTAAGAATAGAAACAAACTACGTAAGAAAAACCTCCAAACTGGTAGAGACAATGCTGGGATTATAGGTTTTGTTTAAATAATAACTTTTATCATTAAAATTATTTCATGCTTCTTAATTCAGTGGAATAGAGAGCTTAATGTGGTCTTGTTAGGAACAGCTATTGTTTACAAGGACTGTCAGCTACTTTTATGAACCCTTGAAGCCTTGCTGATGTGGCAGCCAATGAGTTCAGTGGAGTTTAATTAATCTGAAAATAACAACTAAATTCCCTTTTATGAGATTACTAAATTAATATAAGTATTTAATTAATTTAAAATTCAAAAATTAATAAAAATACAAGTGAGAAGATTGATGGGTTCTGCCATATTCCCAGACTTTACGACTTTACATTAAGCTGGGTAGTGAGCACTGAATGTCAAAATAACAGTACTTCAAATTAAAGCAGCAAAAAGGATGAACTGCTGTGCTTTAGAAACATGAGACTTATCAGCCTTTCTTTACTGAGCAGAGACATTTTACAGTCTCAGAAATAAGTTGTGTCACTTATGTTTGTGGGTTATATGATATTCAACTTTGTTAATTTTCAACTAACTTTAAAATAATTAAGTCAGTTATCATATAACTACCCCTACCTCTTCTGTTTTCAGAGACCATTAATTACTAGTTAGTTCCTTTTTTGCTGAAAAAATATTGCATAAGGCTCATGCATGTTCCATTTTCATGAGTCTGTTTATGGCACGATTACAGAGATTGCAGCTGAAGTCTAGCCATCTTATTGAACACACTTAACATCTTGGCATGCAATCTGGGTCTAGACTGGAGTGAACCAACTCCAATAATTAAAGGAAGGGACTATTTCATACTCATTTTTGCCCCTAAAGGCAATAATGCCACAAGTTGGCTCTGCAGACTGAAGGCTGAACAGGAGTACAGCTATCAATGGCCTCTACTCCATTCTGTTGCCTGATTTTGTAGGCTGCCCCTTTAGATTGATGGCCCAGGACCAGTCTGGCTTTCATGGCTTCATGAAAAAAAAAAAAATGATGACACAGGTTCTGTTAGATTGCTTATGTTACACTCATATACCTATGTTGAGGATGATGGTATTAAATCAAACATTGCACCTCTGGAAGCTATCCTACTTGTGAGTCATGAAAAGAGATTGGAGTGCTAACAGCTTTTAGGGCTTCTGCATTGGCGGTGAGAGATTTCTGTGTGACCTTAGCAAAATATCGTTCTGTGCTGTGGAGGGAGGAAGGTAAACACTTCCTCAGTTCTTTTCCAACTAGATAAAACTCTGAATCTGTTGGTAGTCAGGTGTTAGAAAGATGAGCTAGACTTATTAACAGGGTGCTTTCAAGCCTGTAAGATGTTCCTCCACACAGTCTAATGTCTCTTTGATAGAACTGTTAGCCTGTGCTTCAGAGAACTGAAGAAGCAGAACATGGCACCTTTCATGTAGATGGCAATAACTGTACCTCGATGCCCTACTTCTCCTTCACATGGAGACAGAATTATCGTTATGAGGTAAAGCTATTGAAAAAACTCTCCAGCTGCTCACGTGTTCAGTGTTCATTTAGCTAGGTTTACAGAACAAATAATCCTTTATTAGGAATTACCAGAAAATCAAGGTACGAAGGTTAAACACTTGCAATATGATATTCAGGGATAAAAGTTTCCTGTTTCCCATTTCCCACTTAAAGTCCATTGTAGGAGACTTGGAAATACTGGCTGGTTCAGCTCTATTTGATGTATTAGAAGTGTTCTTCCCTCTGGGGAAAATCTTTCAGAAAGCCTGCTGCTAGCAGTTCTCTGGTGTATAATTTGTGAGAGCAAGAGGCTTTACACAAATCTAACCTCTGTGTTTTTCCTGTTCTATTTTGCATTGAATACAAAGGACAGAGCTAAAAAAAAAAAAAAAAAAAAAAAAAAAAGGGAGCAATAATGAAAAACTTCAGCCTACAAGATGGAAAAGGAGCAGCAGTATTTTTGGGAGACTCAGGCTACATAGTCCTTCTGGCTGATCAATCGTAACAGTTGTGTGTTACTGACTTGCAATTCACCAGCTAGGAGTGATTTCTGCTGTTTGTGTGTGAATCAATGGCTTGTTCATAGGCAATGACTATATAAAAACTCTGTAGAAATTGAGGGAGGAGTATGGAGAGCATATATTCTTCAAGGTTAGGCTACCCCCACTGAAAAGCACTTCTAGGATTCTAGGGAGAAATACCTGACCCCATTAGCTCATCCCAGCCTACCCTTTCCTTTTCCTCAAGCGTGCATTGGAGTGCCAGTAGGTCTCCACTTGCCCAGTTGCCATAATGCCAGATGCAGGAGCCTTTGGTTTTTAGTGAAGCTTGCTGCATTGATTTCTGTCATGTTGACTCTGACAAAAAAATCTCAGATAGTTCAGGTTATTGTCTGTGTGAAGCCCGTTTTTATGTTTTGTAACATTTAAGGATACTGTCATCATATTTCCAGTTAGCTTTATCACCATACTAATACTGTCAATTATCACCTGTCATATTTTTTTCTAATGTAACATTTGGAGCTCACTAAAACATTAACAGAGAGATTGTGTCATACATTTTCTTACAGGTTTTGACTTGGCCTCTCAGCCTATAATCTTCGTGATAAATCATCTGCCTGCTGTTGGCATTACACTCCTTTCCACTTTCTTATGATTTCTCATACTAGACCTGCTAGAAAAGAATAGAGCAAGGCAAAGAAATTATGCTTCTGGAAGGAAAGATTGTAAATTATAGATGTAACAGAAAGATAAAACAGAAAATAAACTCAAAAAGGAGGAAAAATCAGGCAGAAAACAGATGCAATACAGTGGTGAAGTAAAAATTTTAGAGGGGAGAAGATAAAACTTAATACCATTCTAAGCAGAGTTCTGAAAATCACTACGTTCCATTTTTTTCTTTACTATCAAGTGAAGGATTTTTTTTCTTTTGTTGTCATTGAGATATTCTAAGTTACAATATTTTGCAAAAAAAGTAGCTGAGTAGAATAACAAGGAGATGGAATAATAAAGGGTTTTATAAAATCTCGTAAGACCAACTCTTTCCTTCTCCCCTTTTTTTACATCTTAACAGTCTTCTAGCATAATATAATAAAGATACCTGGATTATAGAACTGTTCATGTGGTTCTACATCTCTCATTGCCGAAAGGCAATGTATTTTAAGAATAGTGGATTTACAGGACTTAAACATATTTCCTCCAGTTTTGGCCATACTGCCTGCCTTCTGTTCTAAGAACCACAAGAAAAAGTCATAATTCCTAGGCTACATCACTGTTTCCCAGATAACACCACAGGAAATCACAGCATCAGTCACTAAGCCCTCCTTGGAGTTTGTGACAGTCAAATTGCCTTAACACCCAACCTTTTCAAAATAAAACATAATTGATGCAAAGGTACATACCAAGCAAAAACAATAGATAACAAAGCAAAATTTTACACACCCAGGCCTATATAAAGTGGATCTTTTGACTACAGTGCATTCAAACAGCATCTCCTGCTTGTTGTAGCATTGTCTTAGAACTAAAAAGACTCATTTCCAAGCATCTTTATCCCCTCATTCTGTACTTTTCTGTAGAGGGGGATCTCTAGCAATTTTGTATTTTATCAGGGTAAAAGCCTAGGAAGAGACCATTTTTCTGCCCAAATAGGCAAGCAAATTATGGTTAATCTGCCTGTATTTAAGGTACCACTTTGTCTCTTGTTATTGTTTTGGTTATTACATATATCTTCTAGTAGGCCTGTTTGAATTAATTGTGTGCTAACAGGCAGAACTGAAACATTAGTGTCATAAAAAAATAGATATCTGCTCACATTTCCTGAAACTTTTAAGTAGAAATAATAATAATATGAAATATGTATTGCACTTAATAATAAAAAAGGTCAAATAACCTACTCAGTATAAATAGGAGTGCTGAAGGTTTTTAGTGTTTGTGCCGTCTTAGGTTATGTTTCTTGGAAAATTTGTAAACTGACCACAGCAAAAATCAAGAAACTTAATGTCAGAAAAAATAAATTCCATCTTAGTCATACCTTAGGCTGAAAATCATGGAAGTTTTATGGGTTTAAATGAAATTTCAGTTATTTCAATGAGTAGTAAGATAGCCAGAGGTGTCTAAATGCATTACAAGTCCTGTTCACTTCCAGAAAGAATTTTGATCCTGAGAGACAGCAGCTTTTCAAAAATTCAGTCCAGGTTCCAGTATAGCTTTGAAAATTTCAGTTATTGTCTTTATATTGATCTTTCTATGAACACTGTGTTGGAAAGGCACTGTACTGGAAAGCTGAATCAAGTCATAAGAGTGAATCCCCATTTAGCAAATGGTATGAAAGGCTAACTGGACCTTTTGAAGTGACCTTGTAGCAGCTCTGCTATCTCTTTTAGAAACAGATTTGAAGTGTGTGTTTTCTTCTCTCTCTTTTTCAGTTAAAAGGTATGAGTTTGGTTGCTTACACTGGATTAAACTAATAACAATGTTTATTCTGAGTTGCGGGTGCAGGAAAAGACAGGAATCTTTAGCTAGATGTGGCAGAATCCTGTTTCACGTAGTACACCATGATACTTGTATTTTCTTTCCTTTACAAAACGTGGGAGATAAGCAAAGGGTTGTGAAAAATCCTAAATGAATGAAATGTATTTGTGTGGTCTGATCTGTACTGTGTGGCTTCTACAGTTCTTAGCACATTGCTTTAGACAGGTGGGACCTGGAAAGGCAGTTTGGGGCATGTGTTCAGCACAGCATTATTCCTTGCCAAATGAGTTGGAGCAAGGGTTAAAATAAAATCAATATTTTCTCCTGTCAGCTTTTCCACTTTCATTGGGAGAGTGTGTAAGCTCATATTTGTTAGACCAAGGTAGGGATACAAACCTGATTCAGTGTTGGACTGAGATTACCTGGTCACAAAAGTATGGTATTAGCAGCTGAAGATTGATTAATTTCTGTCAAGTCATATTGACGATTTCCTAAAGTGGACGTTCCTGTCAGATCATAAACCCTACCACAGCCACACTCTGGCTTATCCTTCAAATGCAAATGTGCTTCAGAGAATCAAAGCTCAAGGCCTTTTATGTGAAGGAGAGCACGGCATCTCATGATACTAAGCCTCTGTAATGCTGCCAAGATGCAAGAGAAATACAGAAAGGATAGGAGCAGCTATTTATACCAACTAAGGACTGGAGCCCTCAGTGTCTTCTAGAACACATGGAAATAATGACTGTGACAAAGGATTGTCTAAGTTTTTAATGTTAGATGTCAAGGTTAAAGTCCAACATTCAAGTTTTGCTTGAGCGCTCGTGTATTCAAAAGTGAGTTACTGGTGTGCCTGCAGTTGTTTGTATTCCTATTCCTATTAAGAACCAATCTCACTGACCTTTAGCCCTGGTGATTGGGTGTTTTGGAATTTATTGGGTTTTAGGGTTTTTTTGTGGATATAAACAGCTATGTCATTAAACATATCTAGGAGGAAAGCTTTTCATCTTGCCTGTAACTCTGAACACCTAACATCTTTAATCACTGATGTAATAAATTATTTTAAAAGAAATTGTGAACAGTTTTATCAGCTATTCCGTGTTTGAATTAAGACAGTTGCAAAAGCAAAAAGCAGACATCTGTCTAGTCTTTGCATAAGGAATTGTGAGGAAGGAATATCTGTAAATAAAGGATATTCTGGTGTTTTCAGGTGTCTTAGCATACATCCAAAAGGCATGTTTTTCCTCAGTAGAACCTTTCTGAGTATGGGATAAATAATTTGTGTGAAATTGGGTTAGCAATAAGCAAAAGGAAATTAAGCTTCATCAGAGACTGGAGCATGTCCCTTCATACATGCCAGAACTGTCTGCTCTATAGGCAATTTGTTGAAAACAGCTGCCTTTCTATACTGCTTTACTTGTCATCTGAAGGACACAATGTATATTTTTGGTGTCCTTTTCTTCACTTTTTATTCAATCTAAATTCATTTAGCCAGTGAACACTATGAATGCAAAGGTAAGAATTTACCCACCAATAATAAAAAAAAAAAGGTAGAGCTGTGGTGAGAGGTAGACATTATATCTACATAAAACTGCTCTCTATAAAATCACTGGTTTGTATAATGAGAGTCAGTGTTTTTTAGGGATAGGGAAAAAAACTTTTAAGAGGAATTGTCTTCCTTGATTTTCTCTTGGCTAGATTCAGACTACCACAATAAGGAAGGGGTGTGCATTTGTGAATGAACCTTTAGGTAATGTTCTAACCACTAAAGATTCTTACCTACAAACACACCATTATTGCCTACAGATAAGTTTGCATACATATTTAAGAGCTCCTCCAGTCTGCTTATAGAGGTGATTATAATTATATTGAAAAATTCAAGCTGCTGTGAGGAATTTGTGGAAGCACTGCAGAACGTGTTCTGTGCCAAAAGCACCATAACGAAATAGCACTTAGTGTGGGTGCAAAAAGGCAAGCACCTTCGAAGAATAAATGTAAAAAGAATTAAATTGACACCTTTATGATCATTTATAGAGTAGTAACACTGCTTTGGCCAGCCAGCCATCTAACCCCCCTTAAAGGTGCCCAATTACTCACCTGTTTCATTTGCATTTAGCAAAGTGTTGCTGTGATGATGTAAAATGCATTCCAGCTGTGATCACCTTGTTTTCTCTCTCACCCACAAATTTCACTGAGTGGATTAGAAGTTAAAAATATTCAAAACATGAAGACTATTCAGGCTTCTTTTCCAAGAATAATGAATAAAATCATCAGCATTTGCTCATTGCAGTTCTAAAAAAATAAAATAAAATCCCTGTGTATGTCCTTTTTGGAAGTAATGAAGTGTACTTGGCTGTTTTTGGAGTAATTTGAGGAGTAGGAAATTAATTTAGTCCTTCCAGGTAGCTGTTAAATACTTGTAGCGATCTATAAACTCTTTCTGACTTGAGAGTTGGAGAACCTCAACACTCACAAACTGTGTTGCCCTCTGTGTAGCAAAACAGCTTTTTTTCCAGAGGGTTGGACATACGTCTTTAGTTCCGATTTAATTCCCAAGCTAATGGGACTCTTGTTTCATCCAAGCAGAAACACGTTGGTTGAAGAAGCTTTGACTCGCCTTCCTGTCTCGGCACCTGTGGTCTTTCCACAAGCTGGTGTGCCGCAGGGCTGTGGGGACTGGCCTTCAGCGCCAGGGTGAAGCCATCGGGGTGTGTGGTGCGTCGCTGACACCATGCACTGCTTACGGCAGGCACCAGTCCCGGCCTCCTATTTCATGCTATCAAACATCGTGGATGTTGCAAAACGTGCTGAACTCACATTATTGGGAGTTAATTGGGAAAAAGAAAAAACATTTAACCCCCTGCCCACTTGGAAATGACAAGGTTTATCACTGTTGCCTGAAGAACTATCCCTGGCAGCTTTGCTGTGAAGCTTTAGTGTAGCAAATGAAGCGAACAGAGCATTTATGTTAATTATTTTGACTGTAAAGTAAAGCTTTCTTAATAATTCACCTCACCTGTGTTCTGAGGCTGGCTGCTATTAAGTGTTCTGGTATTCACACATGTTTTCAGTGGAAACACCTGTGCCACCAACGGTTTGTTCTGGAGAAGGTTCTGGCAGAGAAGCAGCAGGTGCAGGCCAGGCGGTGCCAGCTGGTTGGGGGTGGGGCGGCCCCTCCTGGAGCACCTGGGCCCTGAGGTGAGGGGTCAGGCCTGTGAGCTGCCCTGCGGCACCTCAGCAGCTCTGCCGGGCCACACAGTGATGTGGTCACCCTCAGCAGTGTTTGAACCTGGGTTTCGTTGCACCAGGTTGAGTGCAGGTGAGTCCTGGTGTGTTTTCTCAAATTTTCTTCTCAGTATATGGGGGGTAGTGTAGGAGGAGGGTGGGGAGGAGCAGCTCTGCCCCTCAGCACCCAGGGCTGTGCTGGCTCCATGTGCCGGTGGGAGGCAAGGCAGTCTCTCTGGGTGCTGGGACCCCTCACACCATTGCAGAGCCAAGTTCTTCACGCTTATGGTGGCAGGCACTCATCTTCGGCCAGGCTGTGAGTATCCTGAGGATGTCAGGCTGGGAGGTGAGAAACAGGTCAGCTGCCATGTGGCCCATGCCCCTCCATGGGGAGCCTTCAGCTGAAGACCCTGAGCTGTGTTAGCTTTGTGTGAAGGCAAAGCTCAGGTTGGGTGGTCGTCAACAGCATCTCCCCTGGACCTGTATTTTAATCTATTAACTAGATTGTTTCTCCACTAAAATGCAGGAGAAAATCAGACTTGCTATGTTATCTTAGCAGTGCTAAGAGTGGATGAGAAAAACTGCTGTTGCATTTTAGGGATCTTTAATTAAACATAGTTATTACATGGTCATTTTAAGAAGAGAAAGCTGTATTCTTAGAAGATGAGAAAGTAGTCAGTAGTAGTATGTTAAGTACGAAGGGAATCAAAGGGTAAATGTGAGGGTAAATGTTTTTGGGGTTGTTTTATTTACTTGTTTTTTTCCCCCAGTAATTTTTTGTGTGTCCATTTTTGGGATTTTATTGGGGGTTTTTTGTTAAATAATCCTTATTTTTATGTTTATTTGTTGAAAAGGGGAAGGGAGTGGTTTTTTGAAAACAGCGCAGCTGTATAATAGTAATGATTTGTAGGTTATGAGAAAGTTTAAAAGTTTCACAGGGTTGTTGTTTCTTTTTTTTTTACTTACTTTTGCTTCAGTTTCCTAAAGATGCTATTAAAATGGATGAAGTGCTATATCTGAACCTTTGAATTGCTTCAGAGGGAAATGTGTCATAATTTTGCAGTTTCTGCAAGCTTTTCTTCGTCTTGCCAGCCCTAGGTTATAGATGAAAATACTTTAAAGAGAAGAGTTGTGTGGTGGATTATAAATGCTTTCATCTTTAATTAGAGGATGAGGGAGAACTGTTTAAAGCAGTCAAAAAATTTTTAATGTAATTTGCATCCCATTTAGTACATTGATTTAGGCAACAACAGAACAACAGATTCAGCTGTGTAGGGTGCCAAGTGACTGGACCTTCCATACTGGCATGTTGAACCAGAACCCTGTTATGAATGCTAGAATATTTGGCTTTTATACCTACCTAGAGAAATTCTTTGTAGTTTCACATGACCTTAATTTTAGTGCTCTTTTGATACAAATAACATGTAACAATATTAATGTTTAAATAATTACCTTGCACTAAATGAGAAGATACTCTGGAGTGATCTGTGGTAATTCTTGCACTTATAGTGAACATATGTGTTGGCTTGATGGGATGCTGCAATTGTTTGTGAAGAATTTGGTCAACAACATTGTTAGACTGTGACCTGGTTTGTGTTTTCCTTCACCAAGCAAATGCAAAGCTGACAAAAGTGTATGTGTAAACCAGTAAGGTTTAGAATTCTTTGATCAACACTTAATCAAAGTTCAGGCAAATAAATTTCACAGTCTGAACACTTGAATGTGTTCTGGTTGGTTTTGTTGGGTTTTTTTTCTTCAGTACCTATAACCACCTGCAGTGATAAGTGTGACTACCAGCATTTGATGTCTATTAAAATGAAGGTTGTAGACAGAAATTTAATATTTAAGTCTACAGCCTAAGATTTTATTGCCGTGGCATTTGTTGTTGTACTTGACCACCTTACATCCCCAGACCTGTAGCTTGTGGTTCTTGCTTTACGTGACTACATCTGACATTTTCTCTTGTTTTTCTCATTGCTTTACTTCAGTAATTAAAACTGGTAGCTTCAGAAGAGCAATCTCTTGCTACTGTGCACTTTGACGTTCCTTTCGACTATTTATTTTAGTCTTGTTTTTACTGAGATATTTTTGCTGAAATGTGATGGCCTGCTATTTGTATTGAGGCTCATGCAAGATAAATATAAAATACATGCTCTGCTACATACTCTGAGTAATGTGACCACTGCTTATAGGGTTTTCTTAACACTAGGATTTTTGTAGTCCATGGTATTGAACAGAAAATTTACATGGCAAAGTGAGTGTATCTAATGCAGTGTTTCCCTTTAGTCTGCAGATGGGCAGTACCACAGTAGCTCATTGATTTTTCAAGATGTAGTGTGATTTAATTCAGAGCTGCCCCAGGATCCTTCAAAAATTTCACAAAATTAAATTTTGCAGCCTTCCTGATGAGGAGTGAGGTTCCTTCTTCCAAGGGAAGAGGAACTGAGCGTCAGGAACAGGAACATGGGGGAGTTGGGCTTGTTGGGCTACTGCAGAGGATAGGGTAAGTAGTGTCTATTCCCTCAGAGGTGCTGTATCCCCAAACACTCGCTGTCCCCTTGAGCAGGCTTGCCACTTTTTACAAGTCAGTACCTGTCTGGCATAGGCTAAGCAAGCTCGCGTAAGTAATGCTTCAGTTTGCTGACAGCAAAAGTTTTCTCTGGTTAAAATCAACAAAGTGTGCTTTAGAAACTCTTGTCAGCATGAATGAACCTGGCAGAAGTCACACCTTGCCTTCATTCAGCTGTTACCTGGAAAAATCCCGTCCGTGCTGGAGCTTGTGAGACATGCTGGAGGGGGGACTCAGAAAATAACATAAATACCAAATGCAGGCTTCCTTCTCCCTCAATCATGGAAGCAATTAATGTTGGGGAAGGAAGATAGGAAGAAAATATTTGCGTTTTGTCAATTAGAAAATACAGAGTTTTAGCAAACTATCAGTACTTAGGGGGATATGTATTAAAAATGATGCCTAAAGGCTTCCTCTAAGAAACCTTTGTATGACCAAGTAGCTCAACATTTGGCTTATCAAGTGAATAATAGCCAAAGAACGGGCAGATGCTTTGCTTTGGCTAGCAGGTGATCTGCTTTGCTTCTCTGTGATTAGCTGGGTGTCAGGGTGGACAAAATTTGGATGAGAGAAGAATGGGAGGAACTGTTCAGAAGCAGCAAAATCTATAGCAGATTTTCTATATGGAAGTGACTGAATGAAGTGTAAGGTAGAACTCGGTAAATAGATGTGAAAGGAAAACATGTATTTTGAGCTTGGGAAGAATGAAAACTGGAATCTTCATGAAGAGAGAGAAAGAAGAAAAGCAACAAAACATAGCAAGTTGCAAAGTTTTTAAAACATACTGGCAATTTTTGTAATTTGCAATATACTGTAATCATGATTTTAGTCTCTGGAATTGTGAAGGATTTGAGCACAACAGGTGTGACGGCAAATGCTTTTTTCACTTAGGTAATGGGTATCTTTATCTAAATCCTCTTCTGTAAGTTAACCCTGGTGCTACTTTAAGAAAAAAAAAAAACTCATCTTGAAAAATAGGAAGGTTAATTCATAATGGAGATTTAGGTTTAATTCTGCTATATGTAAGTGCATTCGAAGGAGTCCTAATTGAATACATAACGGAACAATTGGGATGATTTATTTTAATTATTTTATTTTTAACCTACCCTTTTTAATATACTTCTCTGCTAAAAGTACAGTGCTAATACCAGAAGGCAGTGTAAGAGGTATTATTTATCTACAAATTTTTAATCTTATTGATTTTAAAGCTTTATTATTAAACACTACAGACAGTAAATGTTGGACATAAAAAATTAAGGTGCTGCTACAGTACTTCAGAAAATTCTTCATTAAAAAGAAAATACATAGGTATAGGCAAATTATGTATCCTAGTCAAACACTTTAGGTTGTGTTCCAAAGAATGGGTAACTGATGCTTAATTTTCTACTTTGAGAGCTCTAACAAATATAAAATATATAACAAGGCAATTAACAAGAACCTCAGAAATGTAATTTTGTCTTTTGTATGTTTATATTAGGTGCAAAAGCAGTTCCTTAATAGTAAAAATAGGTTCCCTGAGGGCTCTTTATGGGTTTAGTTATTATTCAAGCCTTATTGATTTGACCAGAATTATTGAACATTCTTCTTGAATGTTCTTCTTGAGCTATAGTACAAAATTACATATAATTCACAGTACTGCTATGCAGTGTTTTAAAATTAGCAGGAAACATTTACAGATTATCTTTGAAACAATTTGCAACTAATAAAATTTTATATAAATACTTAACATGATGGTATGACGTGGGTTGGGTGCTTGCAGCTTCCCAGTGATGCTGGGGAAAATGTGCTTACATATGCCACCCTTGGTGTTTATGCTTGATTTTAGGGTAAGGGATAAATGATATGGGGGATCATAAAGTACCTATTTCCAACCCTAGTATTTCTGCACATAATTCTACATTTATGTGTACCCTGTATGTGCTTCAAGTATCTGATAGACACATTTATAGATAGTTTTTCTTGTGAAATTTTGTCCTAGGACTTCAAAACAAACCATGTTCCCTGTTAATATTGTCATCCTCTTATTGGGTATAACTGAATCTGAACATACTGACAGTGTTATGTAATCAGTGGGTTTCAAACCTTTCCAGTTTCAGAAATGTTTGTGTCTGAATGTTTTATGGTGAGACCACATGATGAAACCACAAGAGAACCTCATTACTTTGTTAGGTTTTGCTGTCATAGGAGTCTGTCATATGAACACAAATAAATTCAGGCTTCTGCTGCACTTAATCACTGCTGAATTTTGCAAGGAAGTGGACGGTAGGCCAATTAAGCTTGGTTTGCCTACCATGTCACTGCAGTTTTGGAAACTTCTTTTAACTACTTTGGAGAGTGTGTACTGTTAAATAGATGTTTGTTTTTATCCCAGAGGTGACTGCATTTCAGTGAAATGTAGCATGATGCTGATATAGTCCTTGATGATCTCTTAGGAATACTTTGCTGCATGGTCTAACTTGTTTAAGATGGTGTGAAAGACACATAAGGTTAAAGCATCCTATCGTCCCAAGCAGTATTTATTTATTGTGTCCTCCTGCATCTTAGTTTTACTGTTTCAAATTCTAAAACTTAGTTATAGGTCAGACTGAAAACTGGAAAAAAAATGGGAGTATATAAGCTTGAACTTTTGTATTCCTTTTAAAAATGTGTTTTCCGTTTTTTGAAATATGCATTACTGCATGCACTTCATGCTACGAATTTACAGTAGTTGCGTCTGTATGTTGCCAAAATATCTAGTAAAGTATATGCTGTTAATATATGGAGTAAAATAAGAAAAAATTATGGACATATCTGAATTCTACAGTAAAAGAGAACTGAATTTTATCATGGATGGAGAGACATCTGCAAGCATAACATACCAATGGGGATGTTATTAAAATTCATTACAGTATCTTTTTAGATCTCTTCAAGTATAGTCTTACTTGTGTGTCAACTCTTGGTAGACAATGCTGAAATCAATATTACTAGTTTAAGTGTTGAGTTTATGTATAAACCCAACGGAAATCTTAGGGAAAAAAGTCAATAGCTTATAACTGTGTTCTAAAAAGCTTATGAAAGGATCTTTATGCAGAAGAGCAGTTTTTAAAATGTTAGCATCTTTAACAATTTTCTAGTGGCATGGGTGCTGCATATTTCAGTCCATGGAGCAAAAGATGTGGCCTTTTCTGTCCAGTTTTCTTGTCCTGTAGCACTTGGAAAATTAGTTTGATGTTGGCATTTTATGCACCAGCAAATCTCTTTGCTTTTAGAATTATTATTTTTTTCCTTTTTGACAGCGTCAAAACTTTGGGTGAAGTTTTCTTGTTTTTGCCAAGCTATAGTTTTTGAGGACTCCCCTCCCCCTGCCAAATGCAGAAAGAGAGACAAATATTTTCTTGTGTGCCCATTCGGCATGTTCCACTGAAGAACTGGCATCCCTAGGAATAGTTCCAAGTCTTATACTAGCCTTAAAGCAGATTCTGTAGAACTGGAGATATTTCTACACATACATCAAATAGAATGCATGTGTTTAAAATGGGTTTAGGTCAGGTGGAATTCCTGGTATTGTTTTCAATGGTAGCATGTTTCCTGGTTTTGTTCTGTTTTTTCCTGGTTTTTTTTTTTCTCCCATCTTATGTGGATATGAAATTAATATTATTATTTTACTCTTAATTGTAAATTAGTTCCAGGTTGACTGTATTCCAAATTTATGAAATAAAATTATTTGAAATTAAATGATTGAAAGCATCTTGAAGCTGAAATTCCAGTTATGTACAAACTGCTTCTGAATGGTGGTTCAACCTTAATGATGATAATATCACTGGAGATGTAGTTCTATCGTAGAATGCTTTAACAACCACGTTTTTCAGCTGCAGAAGCTTTAACCATAGAACCGACCAGAGGCCGTCAGAGAAGGTGGCTCAAAGAGGGTTTGAGAGGTTGTTTTCAGCTAAGTCTAAAAATAGAAGTCACCTATTCTACAATTGCATTATACTTGACATGGAAAAGTAGATTTTGTAATGCACAAAGGAACAGGAAAAATGTTTTGAGGATCAAAACGTTAGGAGATTAAGATGTTATTCACCATATCCTGTCAGTATTTGATTTATTTATGCCTTTAAATAGATGTAGAGTTAAATCTTCATTTTACTAGTATCTTAGTTGTGATCCTAATTTGTTTACTACATTTGATTTCTTTGAGAATAAATCAATCTGTATCTCTTCTATAAGAAAAAAAAAGGCAGTGCGCATTTAGATTGTTTGCTACTTAGATACATGTTGCCATCTCCTTTGTGTGACAAAAAACATTCACTTTTAACTATTTCTATTACCATTTGATAAAACGCCTTATAATGGAATTGATAACTTCCTTAAAAGACATGTATCATTTCTTTTTTGCAGTATGTGGTGAAATAAAGGTTTTCTTTTTCCTTCAGTCTTACCAGTGTGACTTGGAGACTGTATAGACAGGGTTAGAAGAAAGTTTAGATCAAGCTCTCAGAATCCGAAAGTGACAGGTGTGAAAGGGAAGGTCAGTGGCCTTTTTTGCAGATGAAATAGGTGATGTTATTGTACACTTTGAGCATTTTCAGTGTTCTGCGCTCAGCTGTATTTTGTATCATAGGAAAGTATTTAGCTAAATGCTTGCTGCTACAAAAGACTTGTATACTTGCTCATATCTCTGCAGATGGGAGCACCGTTATGAGTTCACAAAATGTTTTTCCGAGTTGAAATAACTCCGCAGCATTAAAATAAATACCTGGGGGTTTATGTTCAGGAACTTAAGGTGCATACATTGATCAGCCTTCAAAACGCAAATTTACCAAATTATATTTGAGATATATGATAAAAAAAAATGATGTTGGGCCTTAGTTGAATCAAACACTAAAAACTGTGTGACCTGTCTTTTCCTTGCACATTTGACACTGGATAAGGACAGAAGGCCACTTAATAGGAAAGCATTCATTTTCAAGGTAACATGTTCTCGAAAAAGCTCTATTCTGTGAGTATCTTCTAGGATTTGTCCCAGTGTACTTGTGCCTATCTTGCACAAAGATGAAGCTTTGCATTTCAGCATGTTTTTTTTCCAAAACAGTGCAGAAAGCATAACTTTTTTTCCTTTTTTCCTCATCTTGGAATCTTCCCATTTGCTATTTAGAAATCATGATGTTATGTCCATGGAAGCATATTTTAAGCTGTGGGAGTAATAATTCTGGAAATTAGAACAGGGATGTTGATAATAAAATTTGGATGATTTAAAAGAGAATGTCAGAACATACCATTACAATGGGATAATGTCCTCCCACTGCTAGATGAATGTCTTAGCATCCCCTTGATATTCATAGGAAATAAACGTTGAGGTGAAGCTGAAAGATTTATTTCCAAAATGGGAGTAATTTATCCTGCTAAAGCATTGTATTCCAGGGACTCTATTTCCATTATACCAAACAGTTGATGATGGAAGATGCTGTCGCTTCATAGATACTGATATTGTGGAATGACACTTGATCTTCATATGATTTTTGTTCAAAATATGCTTATATAGGTAGAATAAGAGAAATGCTATTTCCTGATCTTCTTGGATGACACATTTGCATTTTGTTTATAGCCATGCAGAATGACTTATCTATCATAATACATGAAATTTGAAATTTACTGTATTTACCACATTGATTGAAATATAGTTTAAATCATCAAAGTTTTGTCATTTAATGGCTAACAAAAATATTTAACTGTGGCATCTAATAGAAATGTCCTGTCATTTAATGCAGTAGTGGCTTTCAGTAGTTCACAAATAGCTTGAGCACTCGCAGCTGAGAAATTCAGCAAAGTCAGGGTTGCACTTCAGCCTGTGTGAGTTCTGAATCTGATTTCAGAGCTGGACAGGCCACATTCAGCTATATGATGCTAAATGATCTCCTGGTCTAAGTGCTTGTGTCACTAATGTCTGAAGGTAACTCAGCATAACTTCTGTCCCAAGGCGAATCATAGGTTGAGTTGGTACATTTCTGGGCATTCATTTGGAACAGTCAGCATGGGTTTATCAAGAGTAAATCATTCCTCACCAACCTGATTATGTTCGAAGGTGAAATAGCTTGACTTGTGGACAAGGGGAGAACAGTGGATATCATTTACCGTGACTTTAGCAAGGTGTTCAGCACTGTTCCTCACAACACACTTGTATGCATGTTCCTGTGCTGCAATCTGGCTGGCTGGATAAATAGGTGGGTATGGCCAGGCTCAGAGAGTGGTGGCCAGTTCATCCTATTCTATATGGTTAAAGTATCAAGTGGAGTGCTGCCAGTGTCTGGCCTGTCCTTTTTAACATCCATAGCAGTAATCTGGTGGAGGTTAATGAGTGCGCAAGCGGGGAGTGTGTAGATAAAACCAAATTGGAGGAACCAGTCATTATGCTCAAAGGCAGGGGTGTCATTCAGAGGGGTCTAAATTTGCTATAGTTTCATACCATGGATAACTTTCAAAAAGGCACATCTAATTCTACATTTTATAGAAGAGGGATATTATATGTAGAAGGTGGCCTACAGAACTTGTACAGTTAGTTTAGGTTTTTGTTTAAATAATACATTGTGAGATGGAAGGCCAGGCATGCAAGTACCACTCTGCTGTACCAGTCACTCAAGAAAACTAAGAAATCCAGTAGGATTCCTTTTCAGAAATATACTCTGGTTAAATATTGGACATGTGAAAAGTCGTATTCACAGTTTAAACGCTTACAATATTACATAAGGTTGCTAATATACAAATTGCTTTAGAAAGGCTACTTTTCAACATTCAATGTCATATACTGAAGGCATGACAACTTCAAAAAATAAGTATTCACTGGAAGCATATGGTACTGCTTACCTTATAATGTTCTCCTAATTAATGTAACTGTAAAAAGATGACTATGAAATTTAGATGGTAACTCTGATTGTTAAAATCCTAATTACAGCAGTGCTAACAACTGCAGTGTGGGTAATACTCTTTTATTATTAGTTCCACATCTGAGAATCTGTTCATTCACTTTCAAGGCATTTACACACCACTTCCCATGTGCTTTTTTGGAAGTGAATGTGTGTAATGATTAATGAGCCAGCTATAGCATTTATGCAAGATGACTGTAGATATTAAGATAAAATGGAGTATCCATTTCCAGTTTGAGGCTGTGGAATTTAGCGAGTTTAGAAAAATAAACTAGGTAACCTGGGTTAAATGTGTAGATGTTGAAAATTAATTTATGCAGTGCTGCTCTAGAGAAACAGCATTGTTTTGAAGGGAGAAACACCGAATACAAACACTATTACAGGTTAAGAGAATCACAGGTAGCCTGCTTTTGACACTAACCAGCTAAGTATGGTTTGCAGTTTCAAATATATGGGCTTTAGGCCAGTTTAATCCTAAGGCTAGTACATGATTGCAAATATTTTCAATTAATTCTGAAGATACAGGGAAAGAAGGAATAACAGTTTGTAACAACAACCAACTTGATATATTTTGAGATGAAAAAAACTTTTCCTTGTAGGGATTGTTGGGTGAGGGAGAGTTTACAGACACAGTTATTTTGTGAAGGACTAAAGTTATTACGGGTGTCAAACCTACTTTTATGCAGGTAAGGAGAGAAGAAAACAACAATAAAAGAAAAAAATACATTGTCTGTCTTTTTTCCATTCAGACTTTTACTGTAGTACTACTGTTGGAAAAACGTGGGCACAGCTCACAGTCTTAGAAATTTTGTGACCTGACAGACTTGAATTAATGTCAGATTGTTTAGGTCAGTGCTCTTGACTGTGTCATTGGTCACAGGCTCAGAGCAGCGCTGTGAAAGATGGTCTTGTCTGGATAAACCTGACACTTGCTAAACAAAAGGCAAATAAAGGATAGAAGGAAAGAGAGTAGGCAGAGAAAGAAAAAGGACAAAGAAGAGAAGGTAAACCAAACTGATGTTTTCAGGTCTTTCTGACTTAAAGTTGAGATGAATATGTAATCTATTCACAAAAGCTCTCCTTTTGATGAGGACAACAAAAAATCAAGGGTGTTATGAAGAATCCAAGGAGACCGGGGGAATGGCAGCTATACTGATAAGGCTTTCCAAAGGATTCCAGAAAGAATTGATATGTAAATTGCTATACATCATCTTTGCAGATTGTGGTCCAATGTTGGACCTAAATCATAGATGCCAATTTTAGATTTCATGCTCTTCTGTTTAGCATTGCTTCTGTGGTTTTGTTTAAACAGTACCATCATTGCTTCCAGTTGATACGACAACTTACATGAATTTTAATAATTTTGAATATGCTTCTGTGGTAATTCCTGTTATAAAAATGCCATAGGAAAAGGCACCAGAGGCAAACCAATCACTGAATTGGTTGAAACAAAAATACAATGTTTATTTTATTTTTTTATTTATAATTAAAATTTTGCTGAGGTACAGAGTGATGACAGTGAAGGACAGATAACAGCAAAGGTTAATTTTATTTTGGAGCTTTTGGTCATAAATTCCTGTTTTACTGAAGTATTGGTATCACTAGGCTAGCATTTTGCTATTCAGTGCATATATTTGGTAACACATGATTAACAAAGAGGATGAACCTGTTGTTAATATCTACGGTGCCCCTTCCCCAACACAAACTTTTCCTTTCTTTTCATCTTCTCAGTCTCAGTGATTGTCATTTTGTAAGATCCTTTATTCTGGGCTCCAGTGCCACTGAAGAGCAGACAGTATTTAATGACCTTCTGCATCAGCAGTTTCATCTCTTGAGAAATTAAAATTGATTTGTTTTGTCTTTGATATTGAAAATCTAAAGCAGATTTTTTCTTCCTAAGTTGTGTAATAGTAGCGGCTACAGTCAGGAAAGATTGGGGAAGAGGACAAAAGTTCACAGGTACATGGCAGAGTTAAGACTGCTTTAAAATAAGCTCTGTTAACTAAAACAGTAAAAAAAAAAAAAAAAAAAAAAAAGAAAAAGAAGCCCACCACTAGATATTTTAAAATATAAATATATCCCTGAAATAATGAACACTACTTGTCATCTCTGTAATAGTACAAAGATACTACATATTCTGCCTGTGTAAATGAAAAAAAAGTTTTTATATTACATATTTTCCTGTATATTTCATAGAACCTAATTCCTATTTATTCTTATCCATCCTATTTTGGAGAACTGCCAGGTTAACATATAGTTATAAGAAACTTATGCTTGTCCTTAAAGGATAAATTACTGTTTGACCTCAAACACCTTACTGTTTTCTCTGATAGACTGCAACTTTCAGTTTATTATTTTAACAGATCAATAGGTACATTAATTCTAAAAGGAAGCTGAGACTCTCTGCCTGAAGTTAAATTTGCCAGTTTTTTTAATTAGTTTTATTCTCCCTTAAGGTTGAAATTTCTTTAGGAGAATCAAAGTCGGGAAAGTAATTCACTTGAGAGAAAGCAAATGATGCAGAAAATGCCAATATCAATTTCCTAAATAAGTCATAACTAGAATGCCAAGAATCTTGTTTCCGGCACTAGCTCTAATAATATGAGTAATCTAAGGCACTGATCGGAAGGCACATTTTACAAACTCGTGATTTAACTTAAAAAGATGACTGAGATAAACTAAACCTTGCTAGGCCGTGTGAGATAATGTCTTGAACAAAAAATAATAATAATAAAAAAGGCCTTTACCCTAGAGGAAGTAATGTTTGTTGTAGCATGATTTATATTTTAAAGTCATTAGCAAAAGGTGGATGGCCAAGTTCTGAAAATTTGTTTACGGATGTTTCCAGTGATATTTCTACACTGCATAGTATATTTGAGTTTGGATGGAATCTCAAAACAGGTCTTTAGATAAAGAAACTAGTTAACACAAGATTTAAATTCCTTTGTGTCTTCCACCTCAACCACACTAATACATTTTTCACTTCAGAGGCATAGTCCATTGCAATTTGTGGATCTAGCTGGAAACTGGGTTGCTGCAATAACTTGTGGCTCAGTGGTAGAAGAATGACTGTAAAAGTACTGAAGCTAATGTTGATTTCTTCAAAGGCAGATGGAAACTGTATATAAAGGCAAATTTTAAGGTTTCAGGTTAGCCTAAACCAATTTTTTTTTCTGCTTGTTTTCCACAAACTTCACTTCTCTGTACCTTAAGAAACATGGGAAATTAAACTTTTGTTGCTGTGTAGGCTAGAACATTTTTCATGTGGAAAAGTGTATCTGCAGTCTTTAACCTGGGTTGGCTTCTCTTCAGGATGAGGAAGAGCCATTTTCTGAGGCTCAGTGGCAAGACTAGAACATGGACATAGTTACCTGAGCATTTTGGTGGTCCTAAAGGGAGTAAAATAGCTTTGAAGAAAATTAAGATACCTTTGAGAAATAAATTGCTGGTGTCATTTGTGGAGGCATTCCCCAATGACAAAAGCAGTGGGGGAGAAAAGTGATTTTCTTACTGTGTGCTGACGTTTTTGACCTTTAGGGCATTATCAGACACAGCGCATCCAATAACACGACTCTTTGTGCCTGCCTTCCCCTCTCCGCCCCCACCCCCAAACTGCTGCACTATTTAGTCCTACCTACATTTTCGTATACTTTAGCTGAAATCCAGGAAATTAGAAACATTGGAAATCAGAAGTCTGTTTTCTGCTTTTAATTTCTTGATCACCACCTTCCACAAAGTATCCTTGTGCTTGAACAATCTCTAAGGAAAGAACAGTTGTCTCTGAAAGTCGAATGGTTCTGATCCAGTAACCCATAATGGTATTAGGCAGTGTGGAAAAGACAGAGAGTTATCGACTGGATAAGACACAAATTCTAAGCATTTTTGGTTGCTAGAGTGCATTTTTCACTAGATGCAGGATCCTGGTCTGCTACTTAAGTTTGAGCCATATTTTGGCCAGAGCAGCTGTCTTGCTCCCCTACAGTCCTTAGTCTAGAGCTGACTATTCCAGTGAAATACAAATTTTATTTTCCAAGACACATGGACATTGTGTGATGCAAATATTTTATATTAGTAAAGCTTGTTGAGGTCCTAGGTTGAGATGTGCTGAAGAAAGGTAGGTAATATTTTTTTGTACTTCATGTTATGAGAGTACACAACAGTTGTATTAGTCCGCATATCTAATTCAGCCTTTCCTGGATAAGCCATCCAGAGTGCTGTCTTTATTTGTCATTCAAATCTCCCCCTGCAGAATTGAGCAGACTTCATGTTTACATTTGTAGTATTTCAGATTTAAGGGGTTCTTTTGTGTTCCAGAAAATTAGACTTGCTATCAAAGACTTTCTGTTTAGGTAATATTGTTCAAGCTCTGCTTTTCTTACCAGCTTTTATTGTTTTCAATTCCTTCTTGGTACTTTTTGTCCCTTCAGCAGAGGGCCATCATATTCTGTCACGCAGATGTCTAAATTCATCTGTTTTAGAAGAACCTTTTTGTATTTGTGTGAAGAGGATCTTTGTCCTCTGATGAAGGTGAAGTCTTTTTTAGGTTACGTTAATAGTCCCTTGTGAGGCAGAGAAAAAATTCTTTGCTAAGAGAATCTTTTGCTGATTTATTTTCCAGTGCCATGTACTGTTACTTCTGATGTTATTTTCTTCCAGGTTTTAGAATATACGTCTGTACATGGAGCTACCATAGATTCATAGAATATATCAAGTTTGAAGGGTCCCATAAGAATTGAGTCCAACTGCCTGTTCCTTGCAGGATTACCTAAAACTGAGCCATATGACTTAGACCAGGGGTCCTTAAACTATGGCCCATGGGCCGGGTACGGCCCCCCAGGGTCCTCAGTCTGGCCCCCGGTACTTACAGAAACCCCCTGCCCCCGCTGGGGGTTGGGGGGGGAAACCAAGCAGCCACAGATGACTGCCTGCCACTGCATCTGTGCGCTGGCCCCCTGTTTAAAAAGTTTGAGGACCCCTGATTTAGACAGTCATCCAGGCACTCCTTGATCTCTGCCAGCCTTGGTGCCATGAGTGCTTCCCTGGGGAGCCTGTTCCAGTGACTGACTGCCCTCTCAGTGAAGGACCTTTTCCTAACATCCAGTCTGAACTTGCCCTCGTGCAGCTTCATTCAGTTTCCTCATGTCCTCTTGCTGGTCACCAGAGATCAGCACCTTCCCCTCTGCTGCCTGCCATGAGGAAATTGTAGACTACGATGAGGTCACGACTTAGCCTTCTCTTCTCCAAGCTGAACAAGCCAAGTAACACTGCTACTCCTCTTAAGTCTTGCCCTTGAGACCCTTCACCATCTTGGTCAATCTCCTCTGGACACACTCAAACAGTTTGAGGTCCTTCTTATAATGAGGCACCCAAAACTTCACACAGTACTTAAGGTGGGGCCACAGTAGTGTAGTGTGGAGTGGGACAGTCACATCCCTTGACCAGCTAGCTATGCCATGCTTGGTACTTCAGGACATGGCTGGCCTTTTGGCTGCCAGGGCACGCTGCTGGCTCATGTTCAACAGATCTCTTTCTGCAGGGTTGCTCTCCAGACTCTTGTCCCCATGTTTGTATGTATAACCAGGATTACTCCATCCAGGATGGAGAATCCTGCACTTGACATTGTTAAATTTCATACAGGTGGTAATTGACCACCTCTGTAGTCTATTCAGATCTCTGTCTCATCATCAATTTTCAAATTAATATTCTCCCATCTTTCATCTGCCACAATTCTAAAGGCACTAAATCAGTGCAATTATAGATGACAGTTACTGTGTGAAAGATACCCGGTATAGTGCCTGAAGTACCCAGCAGCCTCATAGTCCTTTTAGGCTTTTGTCATAACTTCGTGAGGCACTGGATGAATGCTAGTCATGGTTTACTGTTGGAGACCTGGGATACAGGGCTCACACCTAACTGCCACCCAGTGGACTTTCCTGTTATTTTTCTGGAGTGTAGTCTCATGTTCTGCTCATTTTCATTTCAAATCTTTCACTTCTGAAGCATCTCACAATGTGTAACTTACTGGAGGGAAACTGAAGTTCATTGTTGCCCTTTTTTTTTCTCCTACAAGTTTGTGAATGCTTCTGCTGTCCCATCCAAGATCAGTATACAAATATAATAGCAAAATCTGGACCCAATATCAGTTGTACCTGTTGTGCATCTCTGTCCTCTTCTTGATCAAATATGGATACTGCTACAATTTTATAACTACACAAATACCATATAAGTGTAAATTACTTGGAGTGTAGTTCAACTGTGCATGCTACAAGGCAATATTTAACATAGTATTGCAATGCAGCCCATCTGATGCAGTGATCTAAGAACAAAAATAATGTTTTACAGTAGCCTAGAAAATTCTTCTTCAGTCTTTTCTCCTGTTTTTGTATATTTTTTTCAGCTGTGAAACAGTGCTTTTGATATGCTTGCTATAAAATTTCCTTCTGTGAATCCTATCTTCTTCAATACTCACTATGTAAGATGATGTTCCCACCTCAGAAGGACCTATAACTAAAGCCAGCAAATGCTAGCTACATGCATAAAGCTTATATAATTTACTAGAAGGAAATAGGTCCAGTATTTTTATATTTACAGGTAAAGATATTTTAAAAATTATTTTCTATTTTTTTGTGTCACTACAAAATCTACTATGAGTGGAAAAAAGGATTTAAGAAATCTAAAAACAAAATGTGACTTGCCTTCATGTTTCCAGATGTTTACATTAAAAGAAAAGTGAAACTGCTTTTACTTCTGTTTGAACTGTTTTTGACTGTGGCTTAAAGTTTAATTATATTTCAGTTTTTAAATATATTGGGTTCATACATTGTTTTTGAAGAGGCTGTATGTTGGATCTTTACTTTGAAGAAGACATGTATATGCAGTTTCATTATTTTACCATCCAAGCAAAATGCCTTTAGAAATCCAAGTAACTTTTTTTTTCTAATTATTGCAAATTAAGTTTTATTATGAAACAGTGTTCAAGATACTAATCACTTAGCATTACAAGGGCAACCAGCCTAGTGGAAATAGATTAGACGTGATTTATAAAAGGAAAGCGTAAATAGGCTTTTGGAAGATAATCCTGGTTATATATGTGCAGCAACAAATAAAATTCAGGACTGTAAGTATTCATCCCACAGGAATAAATCAGGACAAAAGGCAGCTAATTGGAAGGATTTGTAAGGTGCGCTAGTGGAAAAGAATTTTCATAGCTTTATAGCTGAAATCCAGATATTGTTTACAGAAACTTCAGTTATTGACTTACAGCTAATTAGCAGCTAGCAGACCAGACAATTAGCTGGAATAGAATGGAATTTGAGAAACAAAATAGAAAAGTTTGTAGCACAGGTTAAAAACAAGATGGTATGTTTCAGTTTCTAGAAATACACTAACTTAATTGTTAACCTGATGTGAGTGTTCCATGTGTTTAGTCTTAGGTCTTTTTCATTTGCATATATTGAAGCATGTATGTATAAGTAAACATATACCTATTTAAAGAGACTTTAAATGAGAGAGTCTTGAATTTTGGGGAAAGAATTTTGTGATTGCTTCCTGCCCCTCCTCCCTCTTTCTCCCAGTGACTACAGCTTCCATTGAAAATTAGACTCTTTAATCAGGTAATTTAAAAACCTATGGATTCAGAGCAATAGATAGAGATTTTTCTCATTCCAACAGTCAGGGAGGTCTGATGGCAAGTAATATGTGCCAAGTATGGGAGGCTGCCCTGGAGATTAGAGAGACCCAGGATAGCTGGTGGATTGTCAAGGATGCCCTCCTGAAAGCATGAAAGTTGTGTGTTGTGCAGGAGGTAAAGGAAAGTGTAGATCTGGTTTTGCTGATGTAAATATAAGCTAGTGTGCTTGAATTACTTCTGCAAAAACTGTCCAGTACTAATTTGGAATTTCCTGTACTGAGCAAACTAGCCATGATTTTGATCCCACTGGTGTGGGATCACACAGGAGAACCACTAGGTCAACTAGTAGTAGGTCACAGAGGAGAACACCTGGACCAGATAGATGGGGTCAGGCCTGATCCAGCATGTGTTCAGAGGCCTCCTCTGTTTCAAAATATGCTTACTTGACTATAAACCTGTCCTTCCCAAGCGAAAACCTAATGAGGTTAGTATTCAGGGCCTGGCATGACTTCCAAACAGAGTAAGTGACCTCTGGACATTTGTTGGATGCAGACTGCATTCAGATGTGTAAGAGAATGGATTTAATTGGGGGTGTAAATAACAAGGTCCCACTCTACTGCAAGTAATACACAACTTAGCTCGTGTACATAAACTCCATGAAATGCAGTGCACAACTGACGGGAGTACACAGCCTTTAAAAGGTAATGAACTGAGTGTGAATCAGAATCTGGTAAAATCTATAGCAGCACTCCAATTACATGAAGTCCAATATTAAAGTGAATACAATTAACAATGACATTCATATCCCATATGGCACCAGAAAAACAAATGAACAAAAAATGTAAATAAATGTAAACTTTCTGATCTGTGCAATGAAGCTCTTTGTTAAAATATCTGTGGGAACAGCCAAAAAATAGTAAGAAATACTTTCACTCTGTGAAAAAGAGAGTCCTTACTTGCATGTTGGGAAAACTTAAAGAAACCCAGAAACCAAAGACAATTCCAAGAAAACCCAGGAACAGTTTAAAGTCTCATGCCCAGTTTAGGTGGTCATACCTTTAATATATCCTTCTGTGCAATTGCTTCATTTGCATGACCGGTTAAATTTTTTACATGCGTTTTCTCTGAAATATTGCTCAGTTAGGTTAATGATAGCTAAATTATGACCTTGGAAAAAGTAATATGTGTGATGTAAACCATCCTAATCTGTAAATATATAATTTTGCTAGAAAGCAACAGAAATAAATAGTAACTACTGATACATAGATATATGCATATGCACTCAGAAGATATTAGTTGTCTTTTCCCCCCTTTTTCGTGAGCGGTGGTAGGGTTTAGCTGTGGTTATCAACAATGACTTGTGCTATAAGTCCATGCCTGTGTCCCGTGAACCTTGTATTTCCTCATGTAAGTAATCTTTATTTATTTATTTTTAAGGATCAAATTGCTCAAAAAACATTCAATAACTATATAAGCTTGGGAAAGGTGTAGACTGTGATGCATCTGGAGCTGAATAATGTGATATTTTCAATTAAGCTCAAAAAATGGAGAAATATGGTAGCGGAACTCTCTTCTAGGAACTAAATTTGTGGCTATTGAATACTTCTAGTATTCAGTGTGAAGTCACAGTGGAAGCTAAATGGTTCCTCAGTCTTATGGAAGTCTTAAGGAAAACAAGTTCTAATCTATAATAAATTTTTATTTATATTCCTGATGATGATACCACATTCTTAACATCTGCTATTGGGTTCCTAAAGCCTTAGTGGAGATCCCAACTGGCAGCATAGTATAGCAGAGGCTAACGCCCGTTTTAAAATTTCTGTTGTAGTATCAAAAGTGGGAAATTTTGACACAATCAGAAAAGTTAAATAGTAGGCAAGCACAGACCCCCAAGAGCATAAAGAAAAAATAAATTTCCTAATAATCTTTATTCTTTTGTATCCCCTTTGAAAACAACAGCTTTTGGGGAGAAGAACAGACTCATCTTGTGATGCATATTACTCAAATATAACTTCATTGAAATACTTCCCCCCCCCCAAAAAAAAAACAACAAACAAACAAAAAAACCCCAAGCAAACAACTAAAACCAAAAAAGCAAACTAAGAATACACTGACATCAAGTAGTTCTGATGGTGTATATGTAATTTGCAAGTACATTAAAATAGAGAGTAGAAGGAAACTACTGATTGTCCAACACAAAGATCTTATGTAAACTGATGTGATCTATGTGCCTGCCTGGTCACTTGTTGAGAGCTGAAAGTCTGTTGGAATAGATACCAAAAAAATGACAGTAATAATACTGTTAATGTTCTTCTCACTGGCAATGTACAAAGCTCCAGGAATCTATTCTTCCTGAAAGGCATGCTATGTGTGCACTGACATCTACAGAAGTTAATTGAGAAGAATAAGAGGAACCATCCTTCTCATGGGGAAAAAAAAACCAAAAAAACCAAACCTGATGGAAAAATAGTGTTTTACCCTGCAGGAAATTTTGTCACTTCTTCTTGTCCCTCAGAGCAACAGAGATAGTGGTGGTTATATTTTTTTCGATGTGTTTACTTCAAGTTATTCCAAAATGAAATGGTCTGTGTGGATTAATTAAGTCAATGTTCATCTCTATATCAAGTTAGAACTTGTGTCATTGTCTCTCCTGCCTTTCAGTTCTCTGGACCACACTGTCTGGAAACATTAGTGGTGCAGCCACAGAGACAGGCCAGCGTTTCTTTTTGGAGATATCGTTCTGCTAGGGAGGTTATGGGGCCTCACCAAATAGGACTGTGAAGCTTTTCTCAGCTTTTGCTGTATCCAGATGAATTTTTTTAGGATCAGCTGAATGGGAAGTTAGAGTAAAATGACTTAGTGTTTCACTGACTTGCACTTCATGTTGGCATTTTGGGAACTTTCTCCCCAGTCAGAATTCTGTATTAAATAGCAGTCATGTTTTCCATTTAATTTGTACAGATGTGATTGTGTCAGAAAAGTTTGTTGTCATGCCTAACTGTCTTGCAAACAAGACTAAGTACTTCATATCACACTGATTTTCTCACATCTGTGATGTCACCTAGCGTGGTATTTGAGTGTATCTAAAGGAATGAGCTCCCTTTCTTTGTTTTTTCTCCTCTCTTATTCCACAATGCATCTTCCCTTTCCTCTTAAAGTTAGCAATAAAACTTGAAGTTGTGAACTAAGCATAGCCAAAGAAATCTTATTTCTTTTGATTCCTCAGACTTGGTTACCTTCAGGCCAGAGGCTGTGTATGATCACAGGAACTCTCATGTCATGATATTCTTCTCTCTGTCTTATGCTGGGTAGATCGCAAGTTGGATCTGCAATGGTAGTTGTTTGCCATTTGCTTAATATCAAGGTACAATTTGATAATGCTTTGCCACCCTGTGTCTAGAACTGTGGTGCAGCTAAAATTTACAGTGCTTGCAGCGCTAATTCTACACATGAAGCAAAAATGTTTAGAAGCATTTGAAAATTGGAAGTATTCTTTAGGTAGCAAGAATACAGGCAGTGTCATAAAGGATTGTCCTGGTTAGAACAAACTAGATTACTTTTTTTTTTTCTTCCTCATTATTTAAAAGCCATGTTTTTTCCAAGGAGGTGGTGGTTGTGTGTCCAGTGTGTATTGTGAAATGTTACAGATTATAAGAGGGCTTTTTTATCACATTGCTTAAGCATGGTTTACAGTAAATGTTATAAAATATTGTATTTTTCTATATATTGTAACAATCATGCTGTTGTCGAAGATCTCTTTCCAAGTTATGATAAAGTCTACAAGTTTGCCTACTTGCACTGAGAAACAATGTTTGTTTCCAATTTTGTTATACTTTGATGCAAAATGTTGTTTTATTACATTTATAACTTCCTTGACTTAAAAAGCAAACATTTTAAAGACAACATTTCTCAGAGAGCTGCTACCAGAACTGTGCATTAATAAGCATCTAAATTACATATCTTGCCATGTAGAACAAATTGGATTTCTTTTCATTAATATCAAGGAAGCAGAAAACAAGCTGAATCCCAAGTGAATTAAATGAGCATAATTATTTACCATTTCTTTTGCTACTATAAACCAGTCTTTATTCAATTAAACAACTCATAATCATGTACCCACTATGTCAGTGGAGTTCAGAACAGCAGGTGTCCAAATCAGAGCAGTTTTTGTATACATTGTATACAGTAGTTTCAGTTGTCTGTTACTCTAATCATTGCAAGTGTTCTAGTATATTTTTTTTTAAGCATAAATGAACAAACTGCTAGTGGTTTTGCAAAGTCTTTCTCCTCTGCAAGTTGTTTAAATGCTCTGGTACAATCTTAAAAACATGCATGTTTCTTTTTATGTTTTGTTGAACTCTATTTCAATTCTAGATTATGCTATTTTATTTTATTTAAAATATTTGTCCTTGTAAGGAATGTGGAAAAAATGTGAAACAATGAAGTTGTGATTTTTTTGTTGTTGTTGTTTGAGAAGCTTGATGGGTACTAAAAATCTCATAATCCCCCTAGATCCTTAATTCCTAACTACTACTGTTTCATTCAGAGCTTTGATTTACTGCTGTGGTGTCTTTACTGATATAATCAGTGTTGAAATGGTGAGATAATTTATAAAATACAGAACAGAAACACTAATATTTAATCCTCAGAGGTTTTGGGTTTTTTTTCCGTGCCTTCCAATGATATGTTTCTAAATGGTGCAAGTTCTATTTTATGGGACACTAGAGAAAAACCTCTTAATTTCTGCTTCTTCAATTGGTATGAATGGACTTGTTAATTTTTTTGAGAATGTTTTCCCAAAATTTCTCATTTTTGCCTTGTACCTTAATGCTTTTAGCTGGTAGTTAATTATTTTTTCTTACAGTATCACTCTAGAGATCCTTGATGGATTAGAGCTTCAGTGCAAAACATTAACATAATAAGTCTCATAATGATACACAAAGAAGTGTCCCAAAATGATGAAAGCAGTTTTCCCTTAATATTGTTATAGGCAGAGAAAAATTGTGTTAGAGCTTTTTGGAAACATATTCGACTACCCATACTACAGAATCACATTTAATTTAAAGAGAGCAGCTATAACATTAGGTGAATCTGCTAGGAGAGTGAATACTTTCACTGTAAGATGCAAAGGAGATGAAAAATCTCTCCATAACCTGCAGCCCTCCTGAACAGCTAAGATTGCAGTACCAAAGCAATACAGCTCTGCCTTGGAAAACAGTGAGATTAAGAAATGCTGTGGTTCTCTACAGGGACAAGTGGAAGACTTCTCATTCTGGTTGCTCAGAAGGGAAAGAGGAAAAGTGACTCACTCCTCCCAAATCGGACCAAATCCCTGCAAGTTATAGCATTTGGATGAAATATAATTCCCGTTTCTTGATAAGGATACACAGATAATTGCTGTAAAATATTATTGCAGTTGAGATGATGTTCGTTGCTTTTCCAGCTGAGGTTACTGCCTCCACAGCTGAATTAATGGAAAAAATTGTTTGGATATTCTTGGACTCCTGCAGAGACCAGTTGTCTTATTTTTTACTTTTGAAACCCTTTTTCCTAAAGAGTAGCTGGTACCGAAGGGTATGGTTTAATGTATACCTCAGTGATGGTGACCTAGAGAGGATGCTTGGAACAATATGGAATATATCTGTACATATATCAGTTCATTAAAATCCAAGCTTGAACAAGTTTAGGTTCCATACTAAGCCAGAAATTTATCTGGACTTTATGTGAACTTAAAAGTTTATCTGCTTTGTTATTATCTCTTCTGTCTCTTTCTTGAATTCTTAAAGTTACACTTTCTGAATTTGTTTTTCTATTCCTCTGACTTCCAGTTAGGTTCAGAAACAAAACATCCTGGGGCATGTGCCATCACCAGTTTTTACCATCTACTGTAAATTTACCTCTTTCTGAGATGTAGTATTGAATAATGTAATGAAGATTCTTTTGATGTATGAAAGGATGATTAACTCTTTTTGGTTGACTTAAGCTATTTTCTTACATGGGCAGAAAAGGAATACAAAAGCCATCACTGTAGATCAGTTTTCTACTTTTGAGTTCTGCATATGCCATAAGGGAAAGTTGCATTATTTTTTTAAGGTGAAAGATGAAATAACCTGAATCTGAGTGTGCAGCAATATATCATTTGATGTTTAGTTTAGGCAAGTGCTTCTGAGATACGCTTGTTTAAAAGTAAAGCACTTCAGGATTTCTTGTTATTGTTGTTTTGTCAATGCTACAAGCTCAGCTTGAGATGTCAGTCAAGCTGTATTCATGAACCACTGCCAATAAAATGTTTTTGGAACTGAAACTTAGCTGGCATCTCCTGGTTGTTTGGAGATGGAATCCAGCTCACATTTCCATAATGGTTCTGTTTCCTCAGAGCTATTGAAATAAATAGTAAAAATGCGTGTTTCCTGTTTGTGCAAACAGAGCTTGAAAGCACTGAGTTGGGACAATCACCCCCAAGAGTCCTCCCAAAGCCTGTGGAGGCTGTGTCCTCGCTCCCTGCTGCCAGCATTTTGCCCCAGGGTTGTTTGGAGGGCCCAGAATCACCACAGTCCCATCAGCTGGCTGTTGCAGTGTCAGGTATCCTAGGGAAGTTGTTTTGTTGCTACATCATCTGAGAAAGAGGTTAAGCATGGGGGCTTTTGTATGGCTGCTTTTGTTTTCTGATTTTTCACAAACTGCTGAGAATGCATAGTTGGAAATCATAGGAGCATGGTGGTTATGGTAGGGTATGTGGAGCAAACGGTACTGCCAACTGGGAGGTGTCTGGGTCTATGGCCACCATCAGTCAAGACATCAGCTTTGTGGTGTGTTACTTTGAAAGAGATTGCGTTAGCTAGCAGACTGCTCCTGGAGGAAGGAGCCTCTGAAAAATGTTTCAGTGTGGTCACTCTTGCTGGCACAATAAGGTCAGCAGTCCGGTATTACTACTTTGTGAGGGCCTATACTTAGATTTACCCTCTAAAGTTATTTTAGTAATATCCTTGTTTATGAAGGGTTTATGATAGGATGTTAGGGCTTCTTGTTAAGGCCTGTGGTTTAAAACCATTTTTATTGAACACTGAAAGAGGCCCTGAATTTTCAACAGTGGCTACAGTCACAGCAGTGGGGTTTTTTGTTGTTTTTTTGTTGTTTCTTTTTAAATAATAAAAGACCTAATATTTTTATAAAAGCATTTTATCAATAGCATATCAAGTATGTTTTTCATTAACAGAATATACTAGTTTCTCATTCCAATGCCTTTGCAAAGTCCTAAAGAAGACAGTGTGTAGGATCCTCAGCATTAAACAGCCTTTTGATTGCAGCTTTTTAGAATGTCATAACTATATATTTTTTGATAGTTCATAAATTGAACACTGTATTTTAAAATAAGTTTGTCAAGTACTTGCATAAAACTAAACCCAAGTTTCTTATAGGCTTATATCTGTGCTGTGTGAATGGATATGGTACTGTAACAATTTTCCATGCCTGGTAATAATTTTCTTGTATTTAACTTCTCTCTGTTGGCACCCTAGAATTTTCTTTGTTGTATGAAATTAAAATGCCACTCAGCCATCCTCTCAGACTACCTTTTCATTGTGTAATGCTATAAATCAACATCATCAATGTTTTATAATATCAGGAAAACTGAACCATAGTTTTCTGTAGGCAGCTAATTATATGTAATCCATAGACATCAGATTTCAATGCTCAGATTAAAACAGGATAAAGTTAACAGGGAGTAAGGGGGAGAGGGAAACTATTCTCCTCTCAAGTGGAGCTCAAAAAGAGCAATTGAAGCTTTGAGTAACACTGTTCAGCTTCCTGTAGGTTTGTCATGTACCCTCATCCTCAAAGAACATAGAAAGCAAAAAGACATTCCCTCGTATGGGGCAGATCTCTTACATTCTCTACAAATAAGAATGAACTCTCTTAGCACTGAAGATAAAAAGTATTGGTGAAGTAGGACAAGATCTTTTGCAAAATAGTTGGTTGTCAGCAGTATTTTGTCAGTTCATATGCTTACTTTAGTTAATAGGGGGGGCTAAAATATTTTGGGATATTTTAATGGTTATTTATTTTTTTAATAGTACACAGTTACCAGCAGAAACACCAAATTACCCTGACTTGAACTTGTTGCACTTGTGGAGTTTGATCCTACAAGCACACAAATAGTTGCAGTCACTTGACTTCACTGAAGTCTACTTAATTGAAGTCCGTGAAATATGTGAAGGGGATCACTGAAGTGACTGGAACTTTGCTGGGATGTTTGATTACCTGTTCTAAGCTGTACATTCTTCTGTTCATATGCCAGAAAAGCTGCTAAATGCCCTCTCCATCCAAACTGCAGCTGTATCCAAACCAGGTTCACTTGTGGTTGTGGAATTAAACTCCTAAATAATAGCCTGTCAAAAAAGGTTAATTT
The DNA here is from genome assembly GCF_017639655.2 of Falco naumanni. NCBI lineage: Eukaryota > Metazoa > Chordata > Aves > Falconiformes > Falconidae > Falco > Falco naumanni. The sequence continues at coordinate 7,857,174 of NC_054066.1, forward strand.
TCAGTTCTGATACTCATAACTAAAATGTATAGCATCAGCTTAAATGTCTAAACATATAAAACATTGCCCTAGAAATTGAAATTAGCACGTAAACCAACAAAATGCTTACTGACGTCTGATTATGGTGCATAATAGGGTCTTGTTCCACTGTACTAACACCTCTCTTCTTACTTTTTTCAAATGCCATTAATTTGGATAGATAAACTTTTTTCTCTTTTGGATTCTCATTTGCTAAGATTATAATTCTGCTTCAAAATTCTTTTGGGGTTCATTAGCAATTTTTACTGAAAAGTTTTCTAATATGTTCTAATAAAAGAACATTATCCAGATTCTTCTTTATCTTCATATAGACACTGAAGCCCAAGAACAGTTTTGAAGAGAATCCTCTTTAACTGAAGTATCCTGTACTGTACTTGTTCAGCTGCCGCTTTATGTTAATGTGCTTTCATTAATAAGAGCCTTAGGGTGTCATCTTTTGGTTCTATTCTTTTTGTATTTCTGATTGATGGCATTTGTAGGAGTATTGATTTCATTTAGCAAGGCATCTGTGGTGCTGCTGCACTGGTGGCATTGTGGGAGTTTCATTTTCACTTATCCTTTGAGCATCTGAGCCTTGGTGACAGAGGTTACATTTCTAGAAAAGCTGGAGCTACCTGAGTTCTACATGAAGTAAAAGCAGAGAAATACTATGGACTGCTTTAGATGAGAGAGGAAGAGTGCTGTGGACTAGATGGTGTTGTAAGGGACTGTACCAATGTAGTTGTCTGGTTTTTACCATGCTTGTCTATAAGGAACATTTTGTTAGATATAGGCAGGCTACCAGACATGTCAGAGTTCTGAGATGGCTTTTTTCTTCTTGGTGGGGGCAGAGCAGGGTCACATCAGAGTGTGGAAAGACAAACAGTAGTGCTTCCACTGATGTCTTTAAGGACTTTTCTTAGTGACTTCAAAAGAACTAGAGTTTAATGCCTTGTGGGATGTATCATTTTGGGTGTGCAAAGGCTTTAAGATTGAATGAGCGTGACTAAAAAGACATGCAACATCATTCAGTTTGGGAAGAAAATCTCAGGGAAACAGTCTGGGCAGGAAGGTAGCTGATAGTTGCATTTTGGGAATTAAAAAATAAAATAAAAGCCCAATTGACATGAGAGATTAAATTGATGGTTTGAAAGTGACTGCAAAGGAGATAAACAGAGTTGGGTAGGGTTGTCCAACTGCAACAGATTGTATTGGACTTGGACTTAGAATGGTCCCGAGTTTTAGGTGTGACTTGCTCTGTGTTCAAAGGCAAGTGAACTGCATGCATTTGTTAACTTCCTGTTTTAGAGTTGTAATGACTGTGATTACAAAAAGAAATGTGGTTTGGTGAAACATTTCAAAATCAGTATTTACCTTTACAGAAATTTACCTTTACTAATGACAACATTTACTTATAAAGTTCACAGATGTTAGAATGTAGAATTAATGTTTACTGTGGTCCACTGTAGTGAATTTAATTTCCATGCTTTCTGTTGATCTTAAATTAAAAGTGGGCACTGCTGAGTTGTCATCATATAATCTGAAATCCTTGCAGTAAAAATATGCTATACCTAGGACAAAATAAGTTAGAAAATAGTGGAAAAAATGACTCTACCAACATTTCAGACTATTCAGTTACTATAGAAGGAACTTCTTAGTTCATAGTATCCATGTTGATATAGGGCAATATTTTTTCATGTGCCCCCTAAAGCTTATGAGCTAGCATAGTCTTAAATACCTGTATTAGACTTGTTTCCATTCTGTTTGGGTATTTCTAGACTTTATTTTATACTAGTCAGTCTGTAGCTGATACCTTATCATGTTAATTCAAGTTTTTTAATTTATGTGGTAATTTCTAAGGAACTGCACTCAATTACATTCTGTAATAATTGATGACGGTTATTTGATAGTTCAAGTGAATCCTCTGCAGCCACTGTCTTCCAAATGGCTGTTTATGACTTTAATTTCTGTTGGGATATAATCTACCTAACCCCTGTGCAACACTACCAGCTGGAACATCCACATATGCTTCAGCATAATACTGTAGCCATCAGTACAGATTCCATGTACTGGATCTGTGAAATTACATTCATTGAACCACAAGTTGTATTTTGACCTCAGAGTCATTCTGTTGTTGTTTCTATTTTTGCTGTTTCTCCCAAGAAAATGTTATTAACAGCTCATCCTTTTTTGTAGTCTTGCTGTTTCCCAGGTTTGTATCTTAAATACAGATTAGCTGGCAATGTTTATGGTGTCTGAAGGTTGTAAATCTGAGATTTAGCATCTTATATTAAGACTTCTGTTTTTCTGTATAATTGGAAAGAAAAGGGAAAAAGAAAACTTGCTTCCCAGAAGCCCACTTGGAGTCTCAGAACACAGTTTGCTTTATGCTATTTTTAGTGGCTAACATTTGTACTCTTAACTCGCTAGGAAAACTTTTATTTGTTTTCCTCCTGAGTTTGTAGACCACTGCTGATTTGATACAGAGAAAGGTCTGTCTTTTATTGGAAGATTGTATTACTAGATTTACCATGGTTTCCTTTGATGTTTTGTACAAAAAAGGTAATAAGGAAAGCCTAATGATAATCAAAATTTATTTTGTTAATGCAGATTTTTCTTATCTTCCATAGAAAAATGAGTATATGCACCAGACCATTAATTGAAAATGAAAATACATAGCCATATATTCTCTTATTTTCTTGATTTAATAGATTTAGATATTTTTCTGTTTTATATGCTTGCAATTTTCCCTCAAATATGTTGCATTTACAAAGCAAGTGCAGCACTGTTGTGTTCTTGAAGTATATAAAAGATTTAGAAATTGGCAAAATAAGTGAAAGAAAATCAAAAAGCAAAACAGAGTCGAATTGTTATCATCTTTTTCTACGAGTGCCTGGAAAGCAGGCAGAGTACAAGCAACTGTGTTTGCTATGGGAAGGTTCTGCTATACTTGTAAATCTTCGCTGTTTGGTCTTTTCCTATTCGGAACTGTTCACCAACAGAGCTGACTATTTTATTCTAATTTTTATTATGTATTTTTTTGTTCTCTTTGATTTGGGTAATTTATGTTCTAAGGCATTTTACCAGTTGTTTACTAAATGCTAGGTGTTAATGAAATGGACAGTATCCTCCATTTTTTAAAATACCCTGGTCTGCCTTTCATTTAGAAACATTTTAGAGCAATCTTAAGTAGAGGGCTGGGTATTGTAATTCAGTACTTATATATAAATTGAGAATAGATGGTGTATATCCTGTATTTACAATTTTTACGCAAGGGAGCAACAACAACAAAATCAGTATAAATAGGAAAATTTTTCAGTACCTGTGAGGGCAGAAGCATTCTGTGCTTTGAATAAGAGGGGAAAAGTAGTCTTTACCTTTGTTATCAGTGAGATTTAGTTTGATATAGTTGAGATAGAATAAAATCAATATAGCTTATTGAAGTGTTCTGAGTTTTCCAGACTATGGGATGAATTCAGAGTCTAATACATCTGTAGCTAATTATTTAGTAGCTTTAGATTAGTTTTTCCATTGGAAAATACAGATTCATGCTATACAATTTAATGACAGTTTTCTATATCCAGTGGAGAAGTTTCTTCTAGTCGCAAGAGGGCAAAGGGAGTCTTAACATGAAGGACAGGGGAGGGATGAGTTTGCACTGCAGGTGGGAAGGAGGCATTTATGTCCCCAAATAATATGATGCTTTTTTTCTTCTTCCTTCACCAAGCATCTTTTTGGTCTCCATTTCATCCTTTTACAAGACAACGGAAGGTTTGCAATGTCAGAAACTCCTTCTTTCTACAGCACTCTTACAGGTTACTTCTTATTTTAATAGGCAGGACACAGTAACACAATAGATAGTTCTAGGCATATACAGATTTTCCAGATGAAAAGTTAAAAGATAGCAAGTACTTTACAGCATCGGTTTACTGGAATTTATTTCGTTGCACCTGCTGCATTACATTTATCTGTAAGTGATATTTGATGGGTTTTTGTGTCTTCATGGGACTTATTAATTCCTGAGAACCTCAGCAGCTGGGAAACTGGAGTACAGTTAATATTGCTTGTCATTGGATACATTTGAAAGTTAAGATTTATGAGAAAGAAGGTATCCTGCTTTTTTGTTCTTTGTTTCAGTCTGCTTCCTTAGAGGGGCTTGTTGATTGAAAGATGAAGTGGACATCTAGGAGTTGCTATTCTAATTTTATATTCTTAATGCCCTGTAAATGTAGGATCAATCAATAGTTTCAATGGATGCATTTGAGAGATGATCTTGCCAGGTTCATGCAGCAAGTGAGAGCTCCTAGGGAACTTACATGACAGACACCTCAAGATTTTCTTAGGCTTCCAGGCAGATACAGGTGTGTGTGTATGATGGCATTGTTCAGGTCTCATAATAATATGAGAATATACTTACTTCAGGAACAAATACAGCAGAGTTCCTGGGATCTTTATTCAGGTTTTTCAGTTAGATTTGAAGAATAAAATAAAAGATGGTGAGAAGGAAAGTTAACGATTAAAAAGGTAGTTTCCTAGTGAACTACATTTTCACCTCTGTGTGAAAGTTAATAGGCTATTTCATAAATTTTATTTTTGCCTGATCATTTTGGAAAAAGATGAAAATTTCATTTTGAGTCTCTAAATCCTAGGGAGTGCTACTTTAATGGTAAAAGTGGTAATAAAGACCTGAAACTGTTAAACATTTGAACTGAGGTCTCATTGGTGAAGCAAATATGATGATTTTTCAGGAACAAGGCTTATGCCAAACTTGAATGCACAGCCTCTAGAAATAACCATTTTTTCTATCCTCAAGGTATTCCTTAAAGAGATCATCCACAAGCAATTTACTGTAAGACTCTGTTCTCCATCTGTTACTAGTGAATGTAGCCACCTTTCTCTACTGCGATATCAAAGCTATGACATTAAATTGGAAGAGTCTTCTAGAACAATATTGCCAGGTTTTATTCTTGCAGTAGGCTTTCAATCAGTTGAGTAAAAAGGTGCAACAATTTTGTTGGAAATGAGTGCTTAGCTTAGCCAACTTTTTAACTAGATTTGATCACAAACTTCCCAGGAAATTAATAATTCCAATAATAAAGAGAATCATTATAATATTGGGGAAAGTTCTTGTGCTGCATAATAGTTTCTTTTATTAAGCCATCTGTTCTTTCTTTGATATGAGTGTATTTTGGATAGGGACACTTTACTACTCATTCCAGCATCCCTCGCTGTGGCTAGTCTATTATGCTAATTAAAGACCAGCTTTATAAAATAAAAATATCTAACATACAAATCTGGAGCTCATCTCTCCCTTTGGCATGAAGGACCAAATGGCAAGAAGTCTTTTCATGGATTTTAGTGCAGATTTTCCTTCCCACATCTTCTGTTTAATGTGAGGGTGATTTAAGGAAACAGCTCTAACAGCATAGTCTGCAATCTGTTCTCCAGTTCCTTAATCCAGTCTAGGGCACACGCATTTCTCTGCAGTAATACCTTGTATAGCAATCTGTGCTTCTCAGTGGGTGAGCTGGAGAGCTGCGGGCACTTGGGACTGTTCCCTTCCTATCCGGGGAATCCTCTTCGGCACGCTGCAGCAGGGTTCTCTGCTGCCAGAGCTAAAACTTGAGACCTAACATATCATATGTACACAGCAGGTCATAACACTGATTTAAAGACTTGAGTTTTAATCCAGTTTTGGAGATGTTTGGATTTTTGAACTTTTGGTGCAGTAACTACTTATGCCTATGCCTTTGGGGAATTTGAGTTGCTACATAGGATCTACATTTAAGAAAGAAGGGGAGTCTTTTTCTTGGTGGAAGTGGGTAGGAATCATTCAGCACCACCTTTTCAAATCCAACAAAGCAGTTCCCCCTTTCTGCTTCAGGAGCTTCAAGCTGCTCACCCCTTGGGACTGTGCCATGTTGTTTTTTTCTGCCCTGGAACAGGGTGCACCAGGATGCTGAGTGGTGAATTCCCTTTAAGTGCCTTTGCTGTTCTGATCAGTGTTTTACTCCGCAACCAGGTTAATGCTTGGTACTGTTTCCTCTGGTGTAGTAGTATCACTTTCATTCTGGCATGTTCTCCTCAAATCATATGGTGGCCTTAAACAGCATGGGAGAAGGAGGAGGACTACAGTAGACTGAAATGACCTGGTTGGAGTGGTTCAGAAAATATTTACTGAAGCAGGTGCCTGTCAGCAAATTCTATAAGGATAATCTCTTCCCTAGAGTGTAGAAGTGACTTGATTCTGATGGTATTATTTTTTGGAATAAACAAAGAACCTTCTTCAGGTTGATAGTTGAAAGGCTGAGCATCTCATAAGTCTGTGAAAGACGGCAATGCTGTGAAATCATAGGGCTTCTAAAACCATTACAAGTTTCAGCAATTTTTACATATAACAAGATTGCATGGCATAAATTCTTTTGCTGCTTCACCCTTACGCTGTGATTGAAGGATGTTTACCTCACTGCAAAGATGGAATGCCTGGTTCAGCCTAATATATATGCACTTGAAGAAACATACATGATTAAATGCTTTCCTGAATTGGAACCTTACTAAATTTTTTACAAATTTTTCCTTACTGAAGAATAAATGATTTCCTATTATCTTTTCTCCATCCCCTTCAAACCTTCCTGTAACTCTAAATCTTGCCATCTGCGTTGGGTTTTTTGCAGTATTACAGTCACATCATCATCATCTTTGATTTGCTCTTTGGGGCTAAACAAAGCAAAGTAGGGCAAATGGTATTGCTGTCTGTGCTTTAAATAAACTTTTCTTCACCTCCCCCAGCCCATGAGGGACTGTGGTGGCTGCAGATGGGCAGAGAAGGGACCATTTCCTGTGATGCAGATTTTGTGTTTGAAATATTATGGACCATCACACACCATTCCTGGGATGTGCTATGTAGGATGAGACCTTCAGCACAGAACAGACTAGAAAATGCTAAGCATTCCTCATCAGACTTTACATTTTAGCATTAGAGGGTGAATGCTCTGACACTTAAATGAATATCAGCGGGTTTTTTTGAAATAATGCAGTTTTAAAAGCCCTCATGTATTAGTAGTAGACCATTATTTGCAGTGATTTTATTTTTTCTCATTCCCCCTGGTCCTTCTTCATTAAAATAAATTAATAAATTAGAAAAAGTAGATTGTAATGAGAAAAGAAATGTCTTGAAAATGAAGATCATTTTTCTTGAAATGACAGTTTAGTTTTGTATCCTTTGAGATTAGGCTAGTGAAAAATGGGTCACCTGAACTATTACTATTATGTATCTTTCTGGAATCAGAAATTGTTCTGGATGCCCTGCTGTGAATATTTGTCAGGCAGTGCTGAGTTTTGATTGCTGCAGTTCTTTTGCTGCCAGTAAAGGAAACAAACTAAAAGAATTAACGTGAGCAGAGGAAATGACAAAGTGATTTGGAGGGGTTCTAAATAGCACTATGTAACAAAACTGGGTTTGACACTGGTTTTGAAACCACTCTGTGAATGTGAACCAAGGCAGATAGGGCCATTAGGAAATACCCTTCTAAAGCAGGCTCCTGATCTGAACTGGCATGTTAATATGAAACTAAAATAGCAAATCTTAGAAAACCCAACCAACCAAACAAAAAAAATAATTCCTGTAATGTAATAAATATTTCACGTTCTAAATTATGCCAGGACATTTATTAAGGAATTTTGTTCTTGGCATTTTTGTCTCTCTTAGGGTGCGTTTCCACCTAGTAAACTCCTCAGACAGAATAAACTTATTGGCACTGAATCTTGCAAAAAGCCAGGATTTATCCCCATTTCTTGTTAATTTCATGGGACATGAAAATAGGCAGGTAAGTAGCTAAAGAAGAAAAACACCATTTTTCTTCCAGGATTCTGTGAAAATTACATGTGATAAAACCAAGCTGGTTTATTGTCCTGGAGGTTATATATTTTTCTTCTGAACTTCCAGCAAAATGAATTAACTTCATTCAAAGGCTTTGCAGGAAAAAAAGAAAAAAAAACAAAAAAAAACCCAAAATCCCATTTTGATACCAGCAAATTTATATGGAAGGAGAATTAAATATTGTAAAAACGCTAAAACCAGTGTTCATTGCATTGAAGAAAAGTGATAAAATACAGTGCGAGTCACATCCTTTAGCAGCTGTTATATTTTACTGGGTCAATGACTCTGAAGAATGTTTATTTCTTAAGTACTCTTTTGCTGCCCCTCTTCTTCCCTCCAATATTCTTCCACATTGCTGAGGGAAAGAAAACCCACAGAACTTTGAAATATTATCATTGTGTTGCAGCACAGTTTCATCTCAGTAATGAAATAAATTCCATTCCTTTTAATAAAATGGTGTTTAAAACATTTTACATACTAATCATTAGGTGTCACAGTTATACCTTTCAGGTGTGGCAAAACTTGACAGGGAACTGTCTTTAAAGGTCAGCTGAAATGGAAACAAGAAATTAAAGTTCTGAAACTCCACTTTTTAACTTTTCCAAATCTTCACTTCTCTTTGTGGAGATAGAACCTACTTTTGCACTGTGGGAAAAGTATGTGCTAGAATAAGGTGGGTATAAATTGTATTATGAGCTTTTGTGACATTGTGACCTTAAGCTATGCAATACAGGCGGTCTCCTGGGGCCCATTGTTAAATACAGCAAGTGTGCAATGTACCATATATAAAAATATATAAAGCCTTGTGCAGTAAAGTTTCAATAAGGTTGTACGGTTTCCATTGAATCTTCCCTGGCAAGATTTTGAAATACAATAGAAAGGTTTCAGATGTGAAATTCAAGCATATGAAGTATGTATGCTGCTTGGTATAGCTCGTTACTTATAAGACTTACTGCTGTGAGCAAAGAATTTGCTATGAGCAAAGGTATTTGCTAGGAGTGTTGTTCAAGTAGTCATATTCCGTGTCCCCCTAGAAGCTAAGGCAAAGAACTATCTGAAGACTGTGGCACCAGGATGAACACCTGATGACAGAAACTTTTGTAGTACTTTGCCACTTCTCTAACTCGGACACATTAGAAGCAGACCAGTGATTACAAAGGGACTTTGTGTTCCCAGCACCCTGCTCTGATTCTGTCCGGGAATGCAGAGTGGTGTGGACTAAAGGTAGTCTTCCTTTTTCTGAATACCATAGAAATACTGAATTGTCCCCTTTTCTTCCTGGCCTAGAAGTAGTGCACTTCTCCATTAAGATTTAGAATCTAGTGTTGTTTCAGTAAGTCTCTGAGGGTATGTCACTACAAATATAATATAGTGTGATATGAAGTTCTGAAATGGCGCCCTGTAGCTTGGTATGGTGGTGTGACAAATTGCAGTACTGGGCAGAAATCTGAAGCTCCCAGAGCAGTGCAGGTATGTAACTTCTCACTCCTGTCCAACAGAAACCTGTGGTTTATTCCTGTAGGCTTGGTAGAATCATTTTGCTGAAGAAAGAGTTATGAAAATAATCAAATCATAATTTAAAATTCTAAATAGTTTTTGCGAATGTTACCTATGTATAGGAAGCTTTTGTAACGTCATGAACTTGTTTTAATATATGTTTAAAATGTATTTTTTAGTACATAATATTTTTGGTGTAACTGTATAAATTGCTGGACTTGCAATATTGTGACCATGTTGGATTTACAAAGATGTTTTTTCACTGTTGATAGCATGATATTTACTTGCAAAATATTACAGCAACTTATCTATGTTTTTTTTTTTAAAGTGTGTGTTTCTCTATATATTTTAACTTCAATACTTACGTACTTTTTTCTTTTTAAACTGTTGAATGAGATTTTATGGATAGTCTCTACATATTTAGGGGTAATACTTTGCAATGCACAAATAACCAAGCTTGCAATAAATGTGGTTTGGTCGTTTAGTTTTTATGGAAATTAGGTGATTGTAGTGACTCTAGTAATAAGTTGAAAGGGGAAATATTAAGATAATACTAATGACTTATGCAAGTGTACTGATTCCAAAGAGTCTACTCAGAAAGTAACTTTTACCTAAGATTTGTCTCTTGGTCCTTCTGATTTACAAATCGGTCTTTCAAAGTGAAATGTCTATGTGTGTATATATATGCGTAAGTTTCATGTGTATATTTAATCTATAATTTATGTATTTACAAAACACATAATTTCTATATAAAAGTGAAGCTTTGTTCCAGGGATCTTTAATACAAGGTAGGGAGGGGAATGAAATGTCATACTGAAGAAGATAATACACAATCTGTATTCTTAAGCTGCCTACATCTAATCATATTTGTGAGAATTATTCATGGTCCTGGGGCTTGGATGTTAATCAAATGTTGCTAACTGGCTCCACAACTGATTGTTTTATTCAGTTGCTTCAGGTCTTTGGAAAAAAATGCATTTCTCAGATTTAAAATGAGGATATATGTTCCCCGTCATAGACGTGACTTGTGGGAGGCTTAGTTCAATGCCAAAGTTAGTGCAGTATTTTGTGCCTTTTTCACCCTTCTTAGTACCTTTTTTCCGTGAAAGTCAGCAGGACAGAATATGATCAGGACTTGGCTTTTTTTATTCCATTTGTTGCTAATACTGTCACAGATGGAAGTACAGAAGTTAAGAGAACTTTTATTGGACCCTCTTCTTTGTGGGAGGTTGCAAGGCCTGCTTCTTCTCCTGGTCTTCTACAGAAGATCCAAGGAAGACTGTAGCAATGCTAACAGTAGTAATACGATAGTGCATCTGGATACAGCCCCATACAGCCTTCTGTGGAGTACTCTGTTTACATAAGTTTTGGTTGCAGTTATAGAGATTTGTTGTGTGTGTTACTATGTTGGGGTTTGGGAGCAGGGGGTTGATGTGTGGTTGTTTGGGGGTTTTTTATGGTTTTGTCTGTGTTGTGAAGTTGATCTTAATTTTATTCTTTCACATGCACAGTATTTTGGAGGTGATGGGACAGAAGCGTGAAAACTAATGTCTAATGTCTGTATCTGTAATGCTTAGTTCTAAAGTTTTGCTACCTGGAGTATGAATAGAGCCGGTGGAAGTGGTAGCTTCTGTAATCATTAGTATTTGGAGTGGTCCAACCTTTCATTTCAGTTTTCATTAAATCAGTACACACTAAAAATAGTAAATTTAAAAACCTACTTTACAGTGATTTAACAATGCAAGTCCTAGAAGTTTCCCCGTTGCTTTCCACTGTTACTTTCACCTCTCGTTATTTTCTGCTTTATTAGCTTCCGCTGTCTCCATAGCAATGACAATACGGCCAAACTGTATCTTCTATAAGCAGCTGCCTGTGGTTTATGAGGACTTTTTTTGAGTCAAAATATGCAGTTAGCCCATGTGTATCCTCTGAACTGCAGATCTTAGAACAGGAAAAGCACATGTGTACTGTTAGAAAAGTGCATATGTATATTTCCTTTTCAGAGAGTATTCTGTTGCTCTTAAAAGTTTTTCAAAAATAAACTTTTCTGACTATATATACATTTGTATAGCTAAAACCCAATACGTTTCCACATATAATATGGTGTGATTCAAAGAGAGCTGAACTGTTGTTTGCTTAGCATAAGGTATCTGTTGTCTGTCACAGTTTATTGCACTGTGTAATATAATGGGGATTTCCTCATTTCCTTCCCTAGAAAGCCATTTTCTGTTGGTTTCCTTTGCCAGTTCTTGTGGGCCTTCTCCAGTGCTTTTCTGGGAAATCTTTGCCCTCTTACTTACTCGTGGCCATATTGAACAAATCCTTGATGAGGAATGGGAACTGCCATTTTAAATTGTTTTTTCCACTCTATGAACAAAGGACTTAATACCCTGTGCTTTGCATTGAATAACCTTTCAGCATCTCCACCAATAAATTGTAAATGATTTCAAAGTTTGTTTAGAAGTTTAAAATCAAATGTGGTTTTTTGGCCTTTTTAATGCTCTTTTCAAAACATAAAAGGTAGGAATTAAGAGTCTCATTAGCATGAAGGAATCGGAGACACCCACAGTTCCAGTCTGTAGCATTTATTTTTAACTTGGTGTATTTCGTGATAATTGGATATGAATTTTGTGATTAGTCAGATTTTAAATGCTTGGATTCATGTTTAAGTTGACACTTAAATTTAATTTCTGAGCCCTAATTTTTTTTTTTGTCTTCTTTACTGTCTTGAAAGATGGACCATCTTGAGCTTGTGACAAAACATTGAGGTTGGCAGAGGCATATGTCTTCATGAACAGAAACTGTGTGAGAGGCAGCTTCCACATAAACTTTCATAATGTACTCCTTCATTCTTCCTTGGGTGTTTTTGACCTCTTTGGTTATGGGTATTTTGCAAATAAAAGCTGATTCTTAGAATAAAGTAGCAGTGGAAAATTCCCTGTAAAAGGAGGCTGGTTTGTGATGACATCTGGGCAGGGGAAAATAAAAGAGACAGCATCTGTGCATTTTTTATTAATTTGGACAGAAAATGGCTAGAAGTTAAAATGGCAAATAAATACTTACATATTTACATATGTTCATGGGCATATTGCCTTTGAATGGCACTTTGGAGTTTCTTATCCTTGAATATAAATGTAGCATATAAGAGAAAAAAATATAGTATCTTTACAGCAATACACAAATAAGTGGTTAGAAAACTATGCTTCAAAGTCCAGTTCTGTTTTGGCTACTAGGATTATATTAATAACTACTTTTAAGTTGAAGCTGAACGTTTGTAAATATAGCTTTTGGTAGATCTTTGTTAGATTCTAGAGGTTTTGCTAGATATAAGCTCCATGTTCCTGTACTATAATGATTCTAAAACGAAGACTGTCACAATTATGAAGTATTTCTCAGTAGTATTACTTAACAACATTATCTCCAGAACTAAATTTGTGGGTTTATGCTACTATTATGGTTTGTTGAATACAATTTACCATATCCCCTAAGGATCATCTTCTCTAGCCACGTGAACACTTCTTGTGTGTTGAAGAAAAATGCTTTTTCAGACACTTAAGTGTAGATTCCTGAAGTGTCTTTTTCTTAGTTTTTCCTTTGATTTCTTCTTCTAGACATTTAATAGACATTTGAATTTTTTTAAAAATCTTTTGTGCAGTATGTAGAGTGGAGTGTAGTTTAGTAGCTTTATTTCATCAAAGCAAATTCTACTAAATTGGGAAACAACATACAAAGTCCTTTTAATTTGATATGTAAAGCATCCTGATGGGTCTATAAAGCAATCGGGGGGTGGGGGTGGGGGGGGGGGAAGAAATATTTCTGACTATTTCTGTAAAGTTACCTGGTCTAGGATGTGGTAGGTAGCATGTGGTGACAGAGCACTAATTCAGCAAGAGTTAAGGTAATTTTTAACGCTTTTGAATAAATAATTGAATATTTGACTGCTGAGACACAATGGTGGTTATGCATGCAGTTCTGTGATACTGGGTTTGAGAGTGAAGAAGAAAGCCCTCAATGACATAACTTTCCAGATGTCAGTAAGGTGTTTGATGATTTTTATCTCAGGAATGAGAATCTTCTCAGATTATGCAGAGATGGTCAGTTCTGGTCTCTTCCAGTCCTGTGGCTAATTAGAAACTGTGTGTATTCACAGAAACCTGTTAAACTGAGGCCCTGATGGTCTTGTAGAGAATAGTGATCAGTAGAATTAAGGCTTCTAAGCACATTTCAGATGGCCTTGTCATTTTTATTTTTTTTTTACATTCTCCTATTCCTCATGGTTTTAAAAATTTATAGTGATTTTAGTAAACTAATTTTTTATTTTGGTGTTAAGATGAAAAAAATTCTTTTTGGTGAGCAAATTATTTCCCCTAGAGTAGGTTGCTCTGGTTATTCAAGATCCCCAGTCAGAAGTCCATCAATCTAAAAAATAATCACAGGGAATTTCAGCTTCCTTTTTCTTCAGTGTTTTACAGAAATATTTGGTGTTCCTTATCGCAGAAGTGTAGGCTTTTTGCCTCAATATTTCCCTAGAATCTTAAATTTTGCTACCAGACAGTTTGTATGTAAGCTATGATAAAATAGATCAAGCACCAGGTCTGATGCTTTATACAAAAGAGAGAGAAGGGCTGGGAAAAGTAAGTCTTGTTTTTTAAACCAGTATCTAGGGTGATTATAGGTGTTGCCACAAAACAAGAACTGAAAATACTAATCTTAAATATTGTGTTTGTTCAGGTAAACTTGGTTTATTTTTTGTTTTGTTTTGCCTACATGTTAGTTTGTACTGTCCCTCTTTTTGTAAAGGCACTTCTGTTGACTAACTTGAAGTAATTTCTCTGAAGAACCATTGAGAAATAATTCTTAGAAACAGATTCTCAGGTTACACACCTATTTATATTTCTTGATACTAAGCATCACAAAGTACTACTGTTTAGGGAGCCTTCAATTTCCCAAGTCTTTGTTTCATAAAGCTAGTTTCCTAAATGTCATCCTCCTCCATGCAAAGATCTGTTACAGTAAACATTTGAATTTCTTCAAAAACTGTTAGTATGTGTTCAACTGCAAGTGCACAGTATTTTTATGCAAAATCTTCCTAGTGAATATTTCAACAGAAAGGTCATTTCTATTTAAAGTCCCTAATCTTTCAAAATCCTGAGAACGTAGAATCACCAGACTGGGGAGAAACACATAAATTTAAAGTATACAAGTACACTTTGTTTATTCCAAGTGTAAAGTAGTATAGTAGGAAAGCAAAACCAAATACAAACAACAACTTTTGATCAGTCTGAGACGTTGAGACTTCTTTATGATGATGAGTTACAGTTGGGGTCTCCATTGGAAAGCATGGAATTAAACAGTTCAAGCCTTTTTGGCTGTTTATATTTGCCTTTCCAGAGGTGAGCTACAGTGACCTGTGGTAATGGTAGCTAATTTTGAAAGGTCTCCCTACAGCTGTGGTTACATTGCTTGTCCCTGCTTTTTAAACTACACATTTAAAAAACAAACAAAAAAAAAAACCCAACAACAAACCACTTTGAGGGATGACTGTCACTCCTTGGGAATTTCTCAGCTCTTCCATGGCAACCCAAAATGTGATTGTTTAAGTGACTGTAACTGCACTAGGAAAGCTGGTTGGATGGGTAATGTTTTTTTCTTGAGCTTCAAATTGTTTAATACCTAAGCCACAGAGGCAAACTGAATGTAAAGAAAAACTAGTTTCCTTACAATTATCTTGCTTCTGCTGAACTATAACCTAGATCCCAACTTCAGCTCTCTTGAGTGCAACCCTGAATCGATGATTAGTTCAAAAAAGTTGTGGGTTTTTTTCCTCCTGAATTGGAGCTGAACCTGACTTCTTACTCAAACATGTTGTGGAACTCAAGCCAGTCACAGGTGAACCTGAAAGAGAACTTAAATGAAAGTATGCTCTTTTGAGTCCATGACTCGGCAAAACCTTTATCTCCATCAGGAGGGTTATTGTATGTTGTGGTTAAGAAGCATGGTTCAGTGATAGGCAGCTGTAACCTAAGGTGTCTTCATTTCCCAAGTGATTTTTAGGATGAAATTCTCTGTACATCTTATGCTGTCATCTAGCATCAGGTAATTTGTGTATGGGTTACTAAAGGAAAACATTTTGTCATCACAGAATGTGCTTAGCTGTACTTGCTATTTGAAAATCTAGAATAACTCCAGAATTAAAATAAATAAATAATAATAATAAAAACACCCACACAAAACCCCCTAACTCACAAAAACAACAAAAAAACCCCCACCACACCAAAAAAAAACAAACCAAAAAACATGGAAGGTAGCATTGATATTCTGGGCAGAACTCTGGATTGTCACAGTAGTAGGAAGAACTGGAGAGGTATAAATAATGGCAGCAACTTCAGGTAATTTCCACATTTTTAATGAGAGAAGAGGTCTGCACATTAAGAAAATTGAAAGGTTAAATGCAGTGCCTGGCTTGTTGGTTCTCAAGCAGTGCCATTGGCTTTTCGTGTATTTTCTAGAGACTTCTCATTCAGTAAGTGCTTTACATTTTTAAGAAAGATGGACTCAGATATTGCAGTGCACCCTTCCCAGTTCAGATGTCTGATTCCACATGCCCATAAGCCTGAAAAAGTCGCATAAAATTTGAACTGTTGAACACCACTAACTGACAATTATAGTTGAAGCATGTTCTGAGTTTTATGAGTTGGAAGACACAATAAGCAATCCAAATAGCGACATATTCTCATATATGTAGCATAGCAGTAGCATTTCTATTTAATTTTACGTAAGACTCAGTTCAGTATCTTTAATGCAAAACTGCACAACAGTGTTGTTCCTCAGTCTTTTTCTGGTCTGGATTAAAAACTACATTTTATTTTCTGAATCCTGATATTCTCATCAGGAAAGAAAAAACATTTGCCTAAATGCTCTACTGAATGGTGATGTTTTCTCTTGTATCAAATAAAAGAAAATATCTAACTTTTATTTTGAATACTGTGCTACAGACTGTCACCTACTGTGTTTGATACAACTGCTGATTAATGGTGCAGCTGTATACTTGGAGTCCTCTGAATATCAGAGTTCGTTCATATAATTTGGTGTGTGTACTGTGCTACATTGCTTACACAGTACTACTATACTTTTATACTCAGATCTTAAAATATCCATTTTCTTTGGAGATACATCACTACGGAAAATGGTTTGAAAATAAGTCTTTATCAGCAATTGTTGAAGCCATGTTCAAGCACAAGCATAACTGTTAACATCAGTTAATTCTAAACTTCTATTGCAAGGGGCAAGTCTCCAAACTGCACAAGTTGGGAAGTGTTGAAGCTATCTTTTTACAATTAAGACAGACAAAACTGAATGAGTGGAATAAAGTAGCATTTAGATAAACACCAGTAATTTGCTTGGTTCATGGTCTGTGCTCTGCTATGGGAAGATGATCTGTCTTGTCAGTGAACACAGTAGACTGATCTCCATCTACTATGACTGTGCCTTGGAACTGTAAGCAATCTTCATATTATAAGGCTGATAAATAGAACCCGTTGTGAACATTTTAAATGTTTTTGAATGTCAAAATAATGAAAATACCTTTCTAAGCTTAACTCCGTTGAGAATACAATTCATGTGAGCGCCTTAGTGTATTGCTGCATGGCAATTGAAGGCATTATGTGGGCACACTGAAAGCAGCAATACAAATTGTGCTGTAGTGGTGCAAGAGTATCAACTAATGCAAAACTTGACCATTAGCAGTCATGGAAGGAAGCCAATAAAGAGAGCACAGTAGTTGGGTATTCAAAAGGTACAGCTCAGCTGTCATTGCACTAACTCAGAACCAGTTTAATTAATGAGAATAATACAAGAAACTCAAATGAAGAGGCAGAGCTAGGCAGAATACATAGCAGCTTCAAATCAATAGCAGTCAGGTTGCATTACAAAGGAATTGAGGTGCTGTTGTTCAAGGTCTGACAAAGTTTCTTTCATAAACTCCTGTTTTCAAGGATTTCAAACTAAGTGTAATATCAGCTTTGAAGCTTGAACATGGATGTCTAACGTACCATATTGGGAAAATATAGGGATAATCAGGGAAACATGCATTTTTTGAGGTTTCATCTTTCTTTGAGCTGTCTCATTACCTCTAGCCTTGATGTTGTAGAAGTTAGTTGATTTTACATTCCCTGTATCTGAAAAAACATATTTCATACATGAAGAAAGAACTAATTCTCAGTATTAGGTGTTGCAATTCAAGTGCATTATGGAACTTTATAAGAATTTAACTTTGCCTAAATAGGAATATGTAACCTTGAGTTTAGTTAAGTGGCAAATAATTTTATATACTTTAGTACCAACTTTTAAATATCAAGTTTTATAAGACCCTATAGGCATAAGGGCATGCACTCCATTTTCTAGAGCTGGATGACTGATATCATATCTTCTGTCTAAACTTTAAATCTTACAGAGAAACTTAAGTAAAAGCCAAAAAGCTTTCAATTCCAATAAAATTAAGCATTTTCCCCAAGCATCTGTTTCTTATTCCGTCTTTGTGCCTAGGTGCTCCCCATCCCCTCCTAGGCTATGTTAATTGTCGGTAACACTTTCACTAGTGCGTGAGATCAAGTTCCTCAACTTCAATCATCATCTTTTTAACTGGAGCTTATATATGCAGCACCATACACCGCTGCTGTGGAAGTCAAGCCCACAGTGTGCTGCCTACACATTTTTCAGTCTAAGTTTCAGATTGGTCCTGAAGTACAGATCACCTCCGTGATTAAAGCATGCAAACTGTGATGAGTGTTGTCTGCTGAGTAACATTCCTCATGCTGTGAACAGTCTGTGCTGTACGTGTCTGCGTGCGGGTGTATCTGAATCTGTTGCCAGTATATAGTACTAAAGGGCTTCAAAATACTCTTCTCCTTACGCAATTCTATTTTAATTATTCATGAAGTGATAATACTTAGGTTGATTTGCAAATATTGAATGAATTTTTACTTATGACTTCTTGACCGGAAAGAGATGGCTTGGCTAAAATTATTTTGAAATAATGAAACAATTAAATAGCTTTTTTTTTTTCAAAAGTAAAAAAAGAAACCTACCTGTTTTCAGTGGGTTTTTTTCTTTTTTAGAAGGAAAAAATGCATACTTTTTCAGTTCAACTGCTTATGTTGAGAATTGGGCTCTGAATCAAGAGACATACATTATTAGCCTTAGCATAAAAAATACAATAGCACTAGATTTTCAGTGATGCCTGTATCACTTATATAAAATGATGGACTCATTAAGCCTATTTGAAAGTGTGCAATGTTTGGAACTGCTAATCTAATGAAATATGTAATGCTATTTCAATAGTAATGTAACAATTTTAGGGTCATTTTAACATTGGTAATTTAAATTTCTGTTGACCTCATTTGGAGTACAGGTAAAATGCTAACGTGTTCTGAATCCCCAACTTTTGCATTCATGCCAAGGGAGAACTCCTAAAAGAAATTATGTACGGATATTAGAGTCTAGTTTAAAGAATAGATTCCTTTATGCTTGCTCTATCTGTTTTACTACAGTAAGTGCTGCTTGACTTAAATTACAGTAAATGCTGCTGTCTATTTATCAAGGTATTTATTTAATAACACTGTAAAAAAAAATGGAAAAGGCTTATTTGTTTCTTCTATAAATGCTGATAGAACTTAAAAAATAATCTGTACTGTCAGAGTATGTTACTGAAAGCAGTGGCCACATTGCTACTTATATTAAATATTGGTGGACTTCATGAATAACAAACAGTCTTGCTTCAAATAGATCCTGTTGTGCAAAGCGTGAGAGTGCAGATCTGTGTATTTAATATGATATTCTTCTACACACAGTAAAGTGGGGTTTGTGATGTGTGTCATGGCTCAGTCTTTTGATTCACAGAGGAAATTAAAAGTTCATTCATGTTTTTTGATCATGGAGGAAGGTAGTTGGGATAGAGTATCTTCTCTCTCCTGCTTTATTTGAGAACCTTTCTCACTTCCTGGAAGCCAGTGTCATATGTTTCCCTTTGAAAAGGCACACTGGAACACAGTGACTTAACAAGCTGTTCCATAAAAGAATATGAAGTTCTGACCTCAGTAGGGATCTCTGATCACTTACCTTTGTTTTTTGAGCAAGCTCATAATAAAATATGAAGAGGAACAAATATGTATTTATTTTCTGTTGATATATTAGGGTTGAGTTGGGGAACAGCTACCTACTCTGCATTATGTCTGCCTACCCATAGTCTTCTGTCAGACTGCAATCTGAAAATGAAAGTCATGTATAAGTATTTCCATAGCCTCCTACTAGCCAGTAGATTAGGAAAAATAATTCAGAGGGATTTTTCAAGATTGCTGCTTCAGTGTACAGAGAAATGGTATTAATCTGTTCAAACATTTCTGTTTTATATAATTGCTTATTTCACCACCACCACCACCCACCCCACCACCCCGCCTCCACTTCTGAACTTGTCCCAGTAGAGGCCTGCGTACCTCAGTCCCCTCTGATTTTTCTTTGTACAGAAACAAATGTCATCAGGACACTATTTGCATTTCCCTTTGGTGGCAAAGACAACTTCTGGGCATCAGAGTCATTTTCTTACACATGGATTAACATGACATTGTGTTTCTGATGCATTTGCAATAGTTTTTAATGTGTGGTGGTTCTCTGTGTTGAAATAGTTGTCTTTTCACATTTGTATGTCCAATTGTGACCTATGTGACAGCTTCTGGGTCTCTTGCTGTGATAAATACTGGATCACAGAATGGACACAGCTTCTAATTTCCTGCATTCAGGATATTACCCTTGAAATTTTCAACAGCTTTCAAGTAAACAATGAATTCATTATTACACTAATCTGGTTCTCTGGTCTCAAGTATAACACGTCCATTTGAATATTCCTATAAACTTGAAAGGGAGCCAGCAATTCTGTGTTCTGTCTCAGCTCATTAGTGACCTTGCTTGTTTATAGTTACAATTTAATTCCCACATAACTCATTTATGGTGCAACCTACTGTTAGTGCCCATGCAGTTACTCAAGTCTGAAGTGTATGTGAGGTGTGGCATCTAATATTTCACACAATGATGTACAAGTATATAAAATAGATTTCCTTTAGGCAAATGATTGAAAGTCTGCCCTTGCTACACTGACAATGACTGGAAAAAAGCTGATTGACTTCTATTAAAGAAAAATGAAACGTGGCAAATAGTAAGCAGGCACTACAGACCTTTCAGTGTTTGAGGTCTTTTAGAACAAGTGAGATTACATGTTAAACACACTTTGGACTTTTACAAATCTGCAGAACCTGGTTAAGGCATTCACTTTTTAGTTTGGCTGAAATGTCTAAATTTTTGCATTTCTGGCTCCAGATTTTAAATCTGTACCTCCTTGTTGATACAATACAGAAGAACAGATCAAACATTTTTAATGGACCGAATCCATAAGCTTCTTACTGCTACGTGCTACAGAAAAAAGCAAGCTGCAGGAAATTACTGCAAGATAATATAGCATGAAAAAAATCCAAGAATGTGTTATTCTTCCAGGCTGAGATATGCACTACTGGAGCAGCAATATGTCAGTTTGGTTACATGTCGTTAATCCACCTGTATGCAAAGGTGCCTGAGAGAAAACAGAGCTAACATTTACTAATGTCAAATATTTTCTTTTATGAACTTACTAAATTAATGTAAACCTTGCTCTGAAATTAAAGTTGTCTGCCAGCAGCACATATTACCAGAGCAAGAAGACAGAAATATCATGGGCAGGCTCAACAACCAGTTTTCATCTTGTAGAAATGAGTGCCCTCACATACATGAGTATTCTCTTTTTTTTTTAGTAGTAATGCTTTACTAGAAAAAAACCTCTTTTATTTCACATCTTCCTATCTTTCTGGGTTTTTTGTAAATTTTTGCCTACTTGCCACTAGTAACTTGTGAGGCACAGATCTGAGAAGAAAAATGGTACCCATCAGCTGGATTTTCTTGAAGTTTAACACTGAATTGTACAGTATCAGCTCCTCAAATACAAAGAAGAAATATCCTTAATTTTGCCCTGACATAAATGAAAGGCTCTAAAAGTTAACTCAGGAGTCAGAATATACAATATCTTCTCCAACAGAGCTTGGTTATTCTGTTTTCACCTCTGGGAAGCTGTCTGTGAGATAAGGAAATAAAATAAAACAATGCCTTGAGACTCATCTCCATATATGATAACATGGAAAAAGAGTGGTTGAGGAAAAAGATGAAAGCAAATTTTTACAAAACAGTTTTGTACACAACTAGAACCATTTCTCTTTGTGAGTCTCTATAATCAACACTCCTTGGTGAGTGGATAAGATTTCAGAACAGCAAAAGCACAGAAAAGAAAAGGCAACACCAAGCTAAAGAGCATTTGTAACAGCATTGTGACAGTTTGTCTTTATCAAGTCTCAAGAATGTGACAGTATAAATGGATTTCAGGTAACTAATGCAGCCTGCAGCAACACAGGACAGTGGGCTAATTGATTCTTGTGGAAGAACCCAAAATGACCAAAGATGTCTGTGGCCCGTTGTTTATCATAACTTTGTTATGTTTTACACAGTCTAGCTTAACATCACAGTACGGGTGAATTCCAGTTCAACTCAGGAAAGGTGTTTCAGCTTGTTTGTCTTTAAACAGAGAAATCCCAAATTCAGTCTCCTTAAATGTTTCAGAACTTGATGGCGTTTCAGTTGGCTGTAAGGGAACAATGAAAGCTAAGATGACAGAAAAAGCATGTAGAGCATCCAGTTGTGCAACTCTTAATGGCAGGATGCAATGAACAGCACAAGAAAGCTTTTGGGAGAGTAAAATTCCCCAAAAGGACTCTGTTTAGAATATCTTACTTCATTTCTAGTTTTCTTAGTTTTTTCGCTTTCCAAATTATATGTGCAAAATGTATGAAGAGTAGCTTCTGTTCTTGCTTTCATGGTCTTGGCATATTATATGCTACAGGCATGAACCATTTGTGGTGAATAACAGGATATGTTGCATGAGAAATATGGAGGGCACATATCATTCTTCTGGGCTGAGGTATGAGAGTAACTTCTGCTCTGTCTTCCATCATCACAAAAAGCCTAGTTATATCAGGCATGGATGTAGTGCAGGATATCCAGAAAGAATTGGAAGTATTGTTGTCATGGTACTTGTATTCTTCACTTTCTAATGAGTCATTAAACTTAGGAATTTCACAAAACGGCAGAGGGATACAAGGTTAATAGGGCTCTTTCTGTTCTTGGGTCTCATTTATCTCAGGTAAATGGCACTGAAAAGTAGGAAATAAATGACAGGCTTCATACTTGAAGAAGGAATGTGTCCTTTGTTTCCTGACAGTGGACACTTCTTTAAAACTCTGAGGGCTCTAAGGTGAATTGCCTTTCCTCATGATAGGAAGTTTTATCTGCTACATTTCCATCACTAGGGCATTATCTCTCCAGACTTTCCACTCCTTTTCAGATAGCTCAGCTATTAGTGGTTGGGGGGGGGGGGGGGGGGGGGGGCTGGAATTAACTAATTTGTTTAACTGTTCAGATGCCAATGAATTTTTCAGTTTTTAAGTGATAGTGTCAGTGATAGTGAATTGTTAGCATTTGTGGCTATACCAGTATCTTCAGTATTCATAAAAGCAATTAAAAAAACCCCAAAACTCAAAAAAAACCCCCAAACAAACCACCCAAAAAACCCCAAGAGTAGGTTCCTAAAATATAGGAGCGAAATTTCCTTGAATTTTATAAGGAGCAGAAAGAACTTTCTGTTTTGTAAGGAGCGTTAAATACATACCAGAATCCTGAGATCTCTTCTACAAGTTTTGCATTTGTATTATCTGATCTATGCTTCTTCTGCTCTTAGATAAACTGCTTATTGTTCTTGGGAGAGGAAGGAGGGGAAAACCTGTTATGAAGGGATACAGCCTTTCAGTTTTTAATCTCTTCAGGTCTCTTTGTATTCTGTGCAGCTGATGTCTCTGCTTTGGAAAATGCATTTGTCAACTTTGTAGAGCATCTTTTGAAAAATGTTTTTTCCTGTAGCTCATGAAGTGCTTTACTCTTTAGTAATCCTAGCCTTGTTCAGATGTGAAAAATCTGACCAAACTGTATTTGTAATCTAGATACATTCCTTGAATTTCATCACTACTGATAAACAAAACCCCAAGTACAGAGAATTTGTATATAACATTTCATCTTATACCTCTGTAGCTGTGGCACTGATCTATCAGGATTTTTCTGCATGAGTTACAGAAGGAAAGCAAGCCTGAAATGTTTCATGAAGGATCTACAATTTTGAAAAAAGAAGAAGAAAAAAAAAAAAGCAAAGTAAATATGTACATAGCTAAGCGATCTACTGTATACCTGCTTGATACAAAGTTTATAACTAGATGGGAGCCGAAACATGCTTGCTTTTCCTTAGTTGGTGGAAAATATCTGACATTACATAAGAACTTGTCTAAACTATTGTTACTTCTAGTCTGCAGTATTACACCAGACCGTTTAACAGCTAGTCTCCTTCTCTAAAAAGCGTAATGCTGGTAGTATTAGCTCCAAATATAGCCTGTGAATATTCTGTACGCTGAGTTCATATGCCTGAAGGAAAAAATATTACCTTGCCATTTCAAACCTGTTGCTACATTTGTCGTTATCCTGTTTTCTCTAATGGATACATATATAAACTTCAACTTGTAATACGAATTTGCATACTGCCTTCTTTGCTTCTAAGTGGGTCTATATGGACTTCACCATGCCCAAAGGCTTGGAGGGGTTGGGGATTCTTTGAATTCAACTTTTTTTTTTTTTTTTTAATATATATTAAAGACTTTAGTTCTTATTCAGTCAATATAGAGTGGCTGAGACAGTTAAACTTTTTTTTTTTTTTTTTTTTTTACTGGAAAACTCTCATTTTGTTGAAGAATTTGAAGAAATAAGTACTGCTGTATTTGGTGTGATTTACAGAAAGCTTATTCAGATTGTAAAATAGGCCTTTCCGTTCTCTCTATTACTGGTGCTTTTTGTCCCCCTTAATGCAAGATTAAAATTCTATTACTTTTCTCCATGCATATAAATCCCATAATTTGTGTTACTGTGTTTTTTGCCATGTCACTCATGGGATGGTCTTGGTTTGTTTTGTTGTGGGCTGTTTGTTGTTTTTTTTTTAATTAAAGGAAATGTCCTTTTTAAAATGCCCCTGGATTAAACTAGGCTTCAGTCATATTAAAATGTAAAGGAAAAGATGTTTTTTATTCTAAAGAGCTTTTCAGCAGACTAGTACTTCTGAGTTGCATGATGCTAATGACCAAAGGAAAATCTCCTTTGGAATAAGAGTTCATCTGTCTTTTTTCACAGTGTTGCCAGAATTTCCGAATGGTCAAAAGATTACTAGGAAGCTCTAGCTGAGTATGGCTCTGTTGTAGTCCGTTCTATAAATAGTGTTAGGCCAGAGAACAGTACTTCTTAAACCTCAAAATGCTGCCACTTTGTGTTTTGTGGTTTTGGGGTGGGGTTGCAAAGGTTCTTACTCTTAGAAATCAGGCAGAAAATCCCTCCTGAGGACATTACTGAAACACCTGTCAAATATGACCATAATTTTCTCCATTTGAATTCCATTCATCCATCTTGACAGGATCAAACTGGAAGAATATTGTAACATACAGAAATTTCAAATGTTCTGTGTTTTTTCTTTCTGCAGTATATCATGAATTAAAGAGTTGCATTTAGACAGCTTTCTTCCAAAGCATATGTCTGTGGTTTGAATTCAAAGAAAAAAGTATCCAAAAATTTAATAACAGTGAAAATACTGGAGGTTGTAGTCTTTGATAGTCAGGGATGAATGAGGGATCATGTTCTGCCTTTAAGAGAATACTGATGGATGCTGTGAAGACCTTTTTTATACTGATAATAACATGTTTCAGCATTTTTTTTAAATTGTCTTCCTACAAATTTTATCCTGGTTGTTTTTGCTTTACTGGTTTGAGTTTCTTTCCAACCTCCTTGCATGCTGCACCTTAAAGCCTTTTCAGTCCAGCCTTATGCTGCCTGTGCTTGCTTGCTTTCACTTATTTTCTTCCAGCTTAATGACATCTGTCTGGAGAAATAATGCTGTCTGCCTCGTGCCAAAAGAAGTATTATCTTGCAAGTCATTGCAGACTATCTGATTATATTATTTTTCTATATTCCTTTTTCTATTGAAATAGGGGTTTTGTGTATTTTTTTGTCAAATGAAGCATTTTATTTGATAGCAATTAAAGAGGTTGTTTCTTATGGTTCTCCTTGGTCAGGAAGGATTCATTTAGGTTATGTTAAGATTCCCATGCTAGGAACCAGAAGTAAATCTTGGAAGATGCTATGTAAAAATGAAGGGGGTGGGAGGAGGTTTGAGGAGCGGAGTGGAAAGGGAAGTAGTTCTAGAGGTGCTTTTCAGTCAGTTAAAATCTGAATGTCTGAATTTGTGTCAGAGGAGTGATGACTATAATCCTTTAGTTACATAGCATGTAACGTTAATATGTGTACGCTTTTCACAGCTTTGTGTTGCAAATGCAGTTCCTGTGTCATTAATTAATTCTAGCAGCAAGTAGTGTGCTGATGTGCCTGTTGTTGCAAGTAAAATAAAATTATATATTCTTGAATGATATAATTGGCAGTCAAACTGATTTTGATGGATATGTTTAAGAGGGTTTATGATCTTTCAAAATAATCTTTTAAATAATTATGATCTCTCAGAGTTTAATTCCTAGAAGTAAAACTATGTATTGTAATGGTACTTCTCAAAGTAATTTAGTTAAGAAGCTTTTGAAATAAACATCATTGCATACATAAATTAAAGGTGAAAGTTCTTGCTAAGTTAGCTTTTATTACACAAGATCTATGGATTTTAATCTTCAGAACAATTTAAATGTGATGTAACAGGTTTCATTTTTAGGAAAAAAACCACCTAATCAACCACCAACTGTCAGTTCATCCATTGTGCCATCTGCAACCCTGTCTGTTAACCACCACCTTTTCAGACCTGTGACTGAAAAACTGCAAATACAGGTCCCTGGGGCTGTGGGATAGGGAAATGCGCTTGTTGTGGTAGCTATCCTTTTCCTTACCCAGGGTTGAAAGCAGGTGAGCAAAAGCTTTGTCCAGTATCTAACTGATCAGTATAAACATGTCAGGTTTACTTCCCAGGGGAGTTGATTAATACAGCTTTATGTGTTGGTTTGGTGGCTTATGTCACATACTGGGACTAGGTTTAAATTGTGTGGTAGATAGCTTCTTTTGGTGCACCATGGATGAGTTGTGTAAACACACACAAATACATGTAGGAAAGCCACAGGGTTTGGTGAAGGGATGGAACTGGGGAGATGTGACTGGAACAAACATGAGAGTAGGAGAATAGAAATTGTTGGAACACAGACTCATAGACTCAGGACACCTCTCTGATTTATCTTCATTCAGAAGCTTATAAGAGACATCAGTCTGAGGCAGGCAAACAGGAGATGAAATACGTTCTCTTACTGACCTGGGGGCAAAGCCAGGGCACAGAGCTACACATCTTCCCTTCTTTTTTTGGTACACAGCTTCCTGTGTGACTCTAACTTGCTTTATTATGAATGCTTTTCAAAAAGGTGTGGTGTTGTCTATTTTTGTCTTTTTCCTGACAATTTTTTCTCTCCTGTTAGACAAGAGAAGGAAGTATTGTCTTACAGCCTGAGCCAAACTTCTAACCTTAGTTTTCTTGTCTTGACTTATTAAATCTAAGAAATTACTGCAATTGCTTTCCTGGTCAGTCTTGCCTTGGTCAGTTCATACTCGAAAGCAGAATAAATAAAATATATGCATTCCTATCAGGGTATTGAGTAGAACAAATAAATTCTACAGATTCCTATCGTATGGCATCTTGGGCTCAATTTTCAGCAGACTACTTAAAAAACTGGTGAACGTGTTTTTTATTAGATTTGTAGCCGTTGTACATCCAGGTTTTCACAAATATGTGGGATCTAAAAGCCTGATGAAAAAGCAGTTTGTGTAATTTCATATTACCTACAGTATTATTACTGCCTGCAAAAAGCCTAGGCATTTGGCTCTTGAAACTGATTTTTGCAGACAAAGGAAGAGCTGCAGTAGAAAAATATGATCTGGGATAGTCTGCACACTGAAACGTCATGCATTGTTCTGTCCTGATTTATTTGCATATAAGAAAAGCTGTGAAGTTCACTTGCAGGATGCTTTCAAAGATGCACAGGAGAGTGATACCAGATTTCCTTGCATGGGAGCTCGTAGTCTGCCCAACTCTGCACACCTAATCCCAATCTATTAAGTGCCTTTAGAACGTCCACAGTTTGTAAGGTGTCTCTGAGGTTACTTTTTATGAAGAACCTTAAAAAGAAATAGCTGTAAGGGGAAAAAAAAAATCATAAAATTAATTCACAGTCCTAACTAGCCAGTAAGCCTTCTCATTTTCTGATATCCATGTATAAAAGATGGAGGGGGAGTTCAGTTCCAAGGATCCAAGAAGTTTATAGCCTGTATGTGCAATAAGCAGGAAGAGCGTTACTAGCATCATGGCATGTCATGTTGAATGCTGTTATGGAGATTTTTTTAATAGGATTTTTTGAAAAGGCTCTGCTCTGGTAAGTGACTTGTTGGAACAGCAAAGCTGGAAGTTTTCTCAAATTTGCTTTTCAGACTACATTTATGAATTTCTTCCCTACCCAAAACTTCCACATGTTTGGTAACTTCTGGCAGTGGACATTAATTGCTGTGCATTACTTTCTTAAAGGTTCTTAACTCCGACTGTGACCTGAAGCATTAAAAAAAAACCAAAAAAACCCAAACCCCAAAAACCTAATGTCTGGGTTTTATCTTGTCTGCACCAAAAGGGAAAAAACATCCTACCAAAAAAAACCCAACCCAGAGAGGTTCTTTAGTGACTTAATGTGAAGCAACAGTGTGAATCTCTTCCATGAATTTCCTTAACCTGAGGATTTCAATCTGAAGTATAATTTTATTAAAATTAGTTTTGTTTTTTTCTTTTTCTTTTGTCTTTTTCATTTCATGGACTTACTTTTTTGTTAACAGAGGCACTTTGGTGAATATGCATATATAGATTTTATAAAATACCTAAGTGTTTCACTGCGGGAATACAGCTAAAGGTCACCTCTTTGATAGTATAAATAATTGAAGAGTGTCAAGGTCTCTGTGAATTGGTCTGTAAAAATCCGTTGTCTTGTAAGAGTGGTTATAGTGAGGATGTGTAAAAACTGTGAAGGCAGTAGAGATGGAAAAATACAGTTCAGTTTTGTCCTGTTCTGCACATATAAATAACTAATAAGAGAAGTATTTTGAGTGGTTTTATCAAATGATATACCAGTGTGCAATGAAAGAGCTACTGTATTTATATGTAGGATTATATTCAGAACTTCTAAACTTGCATGCATCCCTAGTTTTGCTGATGATCATTTTCTGTTTGTCCCTAGTTGTGCATAGCATGTTTAGCAATCTTTGCTGTCGTTCATCTACCGTCCCAGATCACAAACAGCTATGTGGACAGTATGTGTAATTTATACATTTGTGTGTGTGTATGATTGCTTACCTATAACTTCTGTTCTCTGAAAATATACAGTAGCTATAGAGTTCTTGCTTAAAACCTCCCTCTTAAAAGCAAAACTTCCTTAATTTTAAGTTCAGAGATGTTGGCAGTGGTATTTACTCTGTTGTGTATACGCAGAATGATCTTGTGGTCCAGCAAACAGCCATCAGATAGGAATTAGACACTATCAAATGGCGTACCCCACTGAGTGTGTTTGCGTTCACCTCCCCACATACTGTGAATATATATATTTACCGTAAGTTTATCTTCAGAAGTTAATATAATTTGTGCCTTCTACGAACCAGTAGCTGTGTATCGTTTAGCACAAAGGCATCAGCCATCGGAGTTAAACACCTAGGAATTGGCCTTTGCTTCTCAACTACTGCAACAGACATTTGGATGCTTCCTTTTTTAATTTTTGTTTGGTTTGTTTTTTTTTTTCATTGAGGTGCAGGAGGGTGATCAAATAAACTGTCTAATTTTGGTTTATTTGGTCCTTTGACACCGATGAAAGAATATGGGTAACCGAATTACTGATGAACTGAAATGTAAGATAAATGTAACAACACTCTGTTATGTTTCCGTCTTCTTGGATATAATACCGTAACAAATATCCTGTTAGCATGGATATATCTTTTTGGAGTACCTCAGTCTGTGGTTTGCTTAAACATTTCAGAGGAAGAAAGATTCAGAAGTTACTGTAGGATAATTCACTTAGAAAGAGACTTTCATTCTGTGTATGTGTGACTACTGAATCTTTGCTTTAAAATTTTGCTCATAGATTCAGTGATTATTACATAGTAATTATACAATTAGAAATTCACAGAATGTAAGTTAATATTTCAGCATTAATCAGAGCATGTAAATAAGAAAATACAGCTTCATTTGCTAACAAAGTGCCCTAATCAGTGTACTCATTTCCCGCTCTTCCGAGTCTTATACTTATTTCCGGGGAAATGAATCACTGATTTATGTGTCTGATGCATTTCTCTTTAACTATATGTGACTCTTTTAGTTTGGAAACTTGCCTTATTTTCAGACTTATTTTTAGCATTGTACAATGTACAAGATCTAAGATTTCAAACCTTTATTTTTTGATGGGATTATCTATTGTACCAAAAGGATTAAAGGTTTGACTTTAAATGCCACATGAGAAATAGCTGGAAATCATATATGTATATATATTCTTGGAAATTTTCACAGTGTTACTCTGTGTAGAGAAGTAGAATGACCTTTTCTTTCATTTAAAGGTTTAAAAGATTATATTTTTAAGGAAAGAAAATGTAGTACTATTTGCATTCTTTTTGCGAATAAATGGAAGATACATGATTACTTTACTTATATGAACTAAAACTTGTGTAAAATGCTTTTCTTGACCTGGGCTTGAATAGGTAACTTTTCGGTAAGAAGCTATACCCTTGCAGGATAAGTTTTACAACATAATAGGTACTAAGCCTTGTAAGTTTGTCTCCCCAGAAGTTAGTATTCACAACAAAACCATTCTCCAGGTAATGCGTTAATTTCAGTCTCCCTGGCCTTAAATATGGCTGGTACTGCCACTCCAATGTGAAGAATTACTTTCTAGCCTTAATTTGTCACCTGCAGAGTAACACTGAATACAGCTCGCATCCTCCGATTTAGAAATAAATGCTGTGCTGCAGTTGTATACAGGAGGTGTGATTTTTACTTGAGTGGAGTTTTCAAGGTCTTTCAAACTCTTGGAATACAAAAGAATGTTGGGGTTATTTTATTCTAATAGCTTTTGATGTGCTTTTTGTCTGTGTAATTTGTCTTGTTCAGACTGTATTTTGTGTACGATGTCTGTCTTCTGAGTTTTAGCTTTTAAAGTACTAATCTAAAATTTTTCTACTCTGTTTTTAACCAAGAGCTGTAAATGCTGCCTCCCCCACTCAACTGATCATGTAATTTACTGCAAAGGTGTATTTGTCAGTGTGTCTGTTGCGTTCATCTACAAGAACTTAAGTTACGGTGGCTAAACACACTACACAGTGGTAAAGCATGAGTTTGTCATCGCTTCTCTCTTGCTTCCATTCTTTCCTCTTTTTTGGCCTCAAGTCACCCCCATTTACTTCACTGTCCCAACAGAACCATCCACTTTATGATGTCAGTGAAAGATATCCAGAATAAAATGACTGTGGAAAAACAGCATAGCTTGATATGTGTGCTGTTACCTCAGGGCTTAATCTTTGCTCAGGTTACACCTGTACCATCACTAACCAATAATGAGATCAAGGACCCATGCCCATTGAGGACAGTCTGCTGCATTTATAGGAAAATATTGTACAAAGGGGAAATATGTCTAAAATTGGGAAACATTATCCAAAGCCAGAGTGGATATGAAAGAAGCTGTGTTTACAAACAGTTCATTTTTTAGCTTATGTGCCACTGCTGTCACACACACAAAAAAAAAAAAAATTCTAAGACCATGTAGAGCACATTATTGATAGTTGGGCTGTTCAGAGAATAACCACATTATGTTGGTGGCACCACAGCTAGATTAATTTAATTTTCTCTTCAGAGTCTCCACTGTTTTGCTAACATAGTTTTTACTCGGTACCCTATTGAGATTATGGCACCCGAGCTCATATATCAGTACATAACTTGCCCCCATGCCCACCCACCCCACCCCACCCCACCCCACGCGCTGTTTCATTCACTCTTCTGTCCTGTACATCCTTCTGTCCTGCTGTGTGAGACTGTTATCTTCCCACTCTGGTTTTGAGTAGGTTCTGTTCAAGAGTGTCAGGACAAGATGCTGCTCTCTTATCAGTTGCTGCTCTCCACTATCTGCCCATTTAATGCTCCATTCAAAAAGATTGTTTATTTAGCACTTTTTTGGATATACTTTTGATTCTTATATAAGAAAAAAAAAAAAGTAAATCTGTTAACTCAAATAACTGACACATTTTACCATATTTATGCATATTATGCAAAGGGATTTATTTGAGAATGACCATCTGTGTTAAGGTGGATCCAAGCATTTGAAGATGATGTTTGACTAAAAGAATAGATCAGTTCCTAGACCTATAAAATGCAAGATGTAACTCTTGGACATTGGTGAGAGAAAGTTATTACTTCTCCTTTAATATTGCATAAGTCTTTTGAAGCTAACAGTATTTTTCCTCCACACTGTTATGAGTTGGACGAGGAATTGGAATGTGACCACGTTAAACATGGAGAAGGGACTTAACTTGAAACTCTGTAGGAATCCCAGGAGCAAGAGATTACATCCTGCCTCAACTCATGCTTCAGATATAGAATTTATAGTTCACTGTGTATTTTTAGTAAATTAAATTAGGGAGTTGTTTGCTTTATTTACTCAATGGTAAGCTGGCTTACTCCCTTCTCAGTTTTTCATTGTTGTCATTTATTGTGGATGGTCCTCCAGTGCTAAATGAAGTGAAGGCATAATAAGTCTTCACAAAATCTAGTTTATTTTCTCCTGCATCTACCAAGCAAGATTGTCTAGAGCTGCTTTTGTTACTTATGTTTATGTTTTTTCTTTCTTCATTAAATAATTATTTATGTTCAAGTAGGCTTTTGTTTTTCTTTTGATACGGTGTAATTTCCTCTTTCTACATAGAGAGGCCATTAAAGAGGTAATTGAAATTAAATGATGGGTGAACATGCAGAATGCAGTGGATTGACTGCAGGTGATAGTGAGTAGAGATGTACTTGAAGATATTTATGTGCTTAAGCAGGATCCAAAATGCCATGTTCTCATGTAAGAATGTGTTGGAACATAAAGAGGGGGAGAGATCCAGAGTTATAGCTTGTAATGAGCAGTAATTTGTAAATTTAATCCTGTTGACTGGAGTACGTTTTTCTTTTGTAAGATTATTTACTACAGGATTGTCTTCTCTGCAGTGTTTGCTCAAGTTAACTCTTGTTGAATCAGCCTTGCTTGGTTGAAAACTGTCACATCTTCTTAAATGACAAATAACAGGATGGTAGGATATACAACACAAGATGTTTTGCTGACAGCAGATATTGGAAGACAAGTCTTCCTGACATTACTAAGTTTAGTCTGAGTAGCACTTGATCCACATTCCTGACAGGTCAGCTGACTGGTTTTTGAAGTACTACTTAAAGCAAGCTAGTGACTTTTTTTGTGCACAAAATAGTTAGATACACCTTGTATTCACACTGCACTGAAAAGGAGGGGGGAGTAAGCAGGGTGTAGTTTGGCCCACCACGCTGCAGGGCTTTGAATCTGCAAAGCAGACCAGCACTCATCAGAATGATTTACTTTTTTTCTGTAGTTGATTCTCCCTTCTCAAAAGCAGTAGTCTGGAGCAAAAAATTCTGGAAGAGACTGATGAATATTTAATCAGCTATTCATGAGTGTGAGGGAAAGCTGCCTTTTTGCTGCTGCCTCGCTATTTGCCAAAGTGTAATTTTTTGAAGTGGTTTAGGACTTTGCAGCTCTATGGCTCATAAGTATATAAAGAGAAGCACAACTTGGAGGGACCATCCCCATGTGTGGAGGTTTTATCTCATGCAAGTTTCAATTTGCAGACTGTCAGCCAGAGCTGGGCTGCAGCCATCTAAAACAAGTCCTTCACCAGGAAAGAAGAAATGGGCAGATGGTAAGTGCAGTAGTGAAGGGACAAGCTGATGGCTCTGGCCAATTATACACAATGAAGCTTCATCTTTAGCACTGCGCTTCCCCAGAGTTCTCTACGTATAACAGAGACCAAGGCAATATGTGCATATATAGATCTGTTTCATTAAGCCATATCCTGCTTTGTGAAGATGTTGATGTATCTCACAAAAATGCAGTGTGTACTGATAGAAATAGCTTCCCACACAAACCGCCCAAGCAAAGAAGGATTTTTCACCGTTGTTTTTCATTACACTAGTCTTAGATAAGGAAAGTGTCTTTGCAGTATAGTTGTAACCAGGAAAACTAAATTAGGTTTTGAAATTGGGAGAAGTTTCTTCAGCATCTTAAGACATAATGAGACAATTGCACCTTAGTACCTTCATTTGTTGGGAGTTTTCAGCCTGGATTCAGCACCTGAAGGCCAACGCTGGTCCTCAACTGTGGTGAATAAATTTGGTTAACTGTGCTCTACCCTCAGACACTGATTGCAGCGTTCATTATCAACGAAGTGGCGTAAGGTCTTGAGAGTGATTCTGAAATGAGTAGTTAAGTAAATGCTAGCACTATTGTAAAGGAAGGATGTTGGCAATTGCTATAAGGTAAGCACAGAGGCTGGATCTGTTGCTCAGAGCATACCCAAGCAGTGATTCAGACAGTTTCTCCTTAGAGCCTTTGATCCCAGTCATTCATCTGTATAACTATTTGTCTATCCATCTGTACTTACCAGGAGTAAGCTTGTTCTTCCTCCTGAAGATAAGAAATTATATGATACTATTGTAATAAATAATTTCTGTCATAGCAGACAGAAAATCGAGCTGAGAAATTTACTGAGATTTCAGTGCAGGTGGAAACTGCATGTCTTTGAGATACGTTGATCATTTCCCATACAATAAAAACTGCTGGATCAAATTTGCCGAAGTTTTTAATACCCTGTGTATACTGATTGTCCTTTATGAAACAGCAGTAAATCATCCAAGCTTACAGGCTAATGAGTGTGGCCATGCCTAAGAGTAGACAGAAACAAGGAGCTTTCATTGAATATCATGGAAACAAATATCAGTGTTGCTCTGTAATTCAGACATGAAGCTATATGTGCTAATAGACTTCTACATGAGACAGTAACCTTGTTAGCTCAGTTCTGACACTTTATAAGGTCCATAACTCAATATTCTTTTGGTTTGAGTTTTTAATATGTAGTATTGAAAATAGAGGTAATCTCATAGGTGGGATAGTGAAGGAATTTTTATAATCACCAAAGAGAAGCTATCAGAAAATCATTTATACTAACTCACCTCTTTGGTTGCTGAAAATACGAAGACCAGTACTCCATGTCCGAGCTTGGTAAATACATGAAAAGGTGAGTCCATGTGTACATGCTCATAGCGTATAAAGCAAAAGGTGCAGTATGTTGATGGCTCTGTGCCTTGTAGCATAGTTGAGGAAAAAATGCATCAGCATAATTGTTTTACTATAGACAGTACACAATAAAAGGACACAGAGGATAAACCTGAAAACTTCCAGCAGCTGGTTGATTTTCATGTACCCTACAATATTTGTATACTGTAAAATAATATATAAAGTGATGTAACTAACAGGGTGAAGAAATTATTAAAATGTACATATTAGAGTAGAAACCTATGTAATATTTTTTACTGTAATTTGCATGGCATACGTTAATTATTTAGCAGAATGAGTTCCCTGAAATGTGTCTAGCAGAAATACTTGAATAGAGAGATGCCAAAGACCAAGAAAAAAGGAACAAAGCCAGAGATTTTCAAGGAAGCAAAAGTACATTAAGATGTATATTAAAGTATACACTTTACATATTGGGAAGCAGTGGTATAGGTGAAGTAGCGTTACATTTCAACTCATTCCAAATCTAACAGTAGAGCATTTTTTATTAATACTATAACTTTAACAGTTTAGGCTGTGGTTTTTTTAAATGTTATCCAGCAATCCTTCAAAATATACTCTTGCAAAATGTGTTTTAAGCATATTTTTGCTAGAAAAAAAGTGAAAGCAGGCCCCGTCTTTTTCCCAAAGCATCTTTGTAAAAGTATATAACTCACATTTTATCCTTTCTGTAGAGATACAGGAGAGACAATTGTAAAATTGATATAGAGAATGTCTTGTTCCTTATACACAGTTGTTCACTATGACTAAACTAAGTGCTTTGAAAAATATTTTTATACTGGTGCTTGTGTGGTTTCTTAGTCTGATATCTTACTTGTTTTACACATGCTTTTTGATGTCATTCTGAATGACTTCTGACTCCCAAAAGCAGGATCTCTAATACCCCTCCTTCTAGTAAATGAATGTTCTACTTCCTCAGAGTACAGTAACAAAAAAACAATACATGCTTTCATCCAGATTTTTGATAACTCAATTCTGTAGCACCTGGCTTCATTTTCTTTCATTATGGTATTCATCAGAGCTGTATGAAACTGGTCAAAATGTTTCTTTGAAGGTTTTTTTGCCCACAAAACTGTTTGCTATTTCATGCAATTTTTCCTTCCCTCAGATCCACTTTTCCATAAGATTTGACAAAAATGCCTTCTTATTTTCTGCATCAAAAATACAAAATGGCAAAATCAAATTCTTTATCTTCATTTGGAATGAACACATGGTGGCCTAATTCTACTGGAATGGGGCCATTCTACTGATAACGTACCAATTTAAATATAAAAAAACATAACATTTTTTGATAACATGTAGTTCCTTTGTCTTCTCACATATCCTTTAAAATAGTAACTATGTTTTGCCTCTAGGGAAATGCTGTGATGTTTTAATACATGTTGAATCACTACATGGTGTATCACTTTCTGCTTAGTTTCAGAATATCTAGGTCTACGTATTTTATATAGGATATAAATTGTAATACAGTCTGGTCATATTTAAAGTCCAAGAAGGCATGTGGCTTATTTCCTACTTAAATGCCTTTCTAAGAAATCATACTATTAAATAATGAACATGCACACATCACATGTTGCTTAGGAGCTCTGCAACGTTTATTTTCTCTGATTCCTTTGTTCACCTCTGTGTTATTCTCACCCAGTTTGCTGTTAAGTATTTTCATTCTAGATAGTGAGTCCAGTCTTGTCAGCATACCTGAAAAATTGTTTCTTTTCCAGTTGTCACTGTCTGTACTGTCTTATTATTCCTCTTCTAAGCTTAGATATTTTCTGTCAGTGATGTAAAATGTTAGCCAAATGTGCATGCAGGATAAATCCCAAGTTTGAAGTGACCACTTTAAGTATTTTATTTATCACATGCTGAAACCAATTTTGAACAGAAACAGATGGGAGATGGAATTAGGTCCAAGGGAATGGATTGATCAATTGAGCTATCTAACTTGATTATAAAGCTGAAAAAAATCAGATTTCAAACATTAAATCTAAGGTTGTGAATAAACATTCATTGTGGAAGAGGGGCAGAGGCATCTGGAAATAGGCAGTCTTTGATCTGGCTCTCTCAGTCAGAACCGTACATTATCGGTAATCCTTACTAGGCACTTATCCTGTGATGATAATTTTGTAACACCGTGGTCTCAGTGTTATTTTTTATGTACTAAATTTTAGGAATATCCTTCTCTGTCAACTGTTTAATTAACACACTGCCAGATATCAGGATAAGTCTGTTTCCTTTCAAATTAGTGTATTATCAAATACAGTGTTAAGTAACATCTGACATCAGAGATTTTAACTGAAATGTGGTTAATTCATGTGGTTTCAAAGTCTACCACAGATAAGTAGGATGTGTTTTGATTTTACTTACAGGGCTTTACTATGGAAAAGAGCAAAGAGGATGTGAGCTCTTTTAGCAGTAGAAGCTTCTGAAGAGACATTTGCTGCAGATATTTAATTAATTTACAAATTATTTTGAGTCAGATCTTCTACCAAGCTAGATGGATACAGTTCTTCTGCATCAACGGATCCATCAATCAGAAACTGAAAGATGATCTGGTTTATTGCTCTTTTTTTATGTACAAGGTTCCTAAGAATGTGTACTTTTGAAGGGGAACCGTTTCATAGGAATCACATGCATCTCTATTCTGAAAATGTTAGGAGAGAAACAGTTCATGTAGAATATGAACTAGATTTGACATTTTTCTGTGCTTTAACCATATCAGAGTTTTCCAGCATCACCGTAAAGTTCTTGTTTCCCTTAAATTCCAAGATCTGCAGAGGGATCGTGAGCTGCTGGTGAGTCACAGAAGCTGGTCTAACAGTCAGCCTGCTTGTTACAGATTGAGTAATTTTGAGAGTTGTTTATCCATCCCTACTGTATGTTAACATAAATGACCTTCATTTGATAGGGAGCAGAGAATAAGGTTGCTTATTTGCTGGTTTTGTTTACTCTGCAATAGGTCAAGTAGATCCTTTTGGGGATTAACTGAATATCTGCACCTGGAGTAGGTGTAGAGAGCACAGTAGGGCATGCAGTAAGAATGGAGACTGACATACTGCTTTGATAAGAGCTGGAAGCAGACACACAAGTTAATGAGAATGAGAAAAGACACTTTAATGAAGGGGCTGGGAAAGGTTTGTTTGCCACGCAGACAGACAGTGGAAAGCTCCTAAATAAAGAGGAAGACTGGAAGAAAAGATCTCTACTCTGTTGTAACATTGAGAGAAAGAACCATTTTGTGTACAAGTCCTTTTAACTTTCTTTTGCTTTTACAATTTAAGCCAGAATAGAGCAGCCTGTTACAGCTGAGACTGTCAAAGGCCACCTCTTGCTTTATTCCTGCTGTTCTGCTATTCTGACTCTGTTTTGAAGCTTTCATGGAATCACAGGCTGGTTGAGGTTGGAAGGGACCCCTAAAAGTCATGTAGTCCAAACACCTGCTCAGAGCAGGATCAGCTCAAGCAGGTTGCCAGGGCCACATCCATTTTAGTTTTGGGTATCTGTCAGAATGGAGACTCCACAGCTGTTATGGGCAAGCAGTTCCAGGGTTTGACCACCCTCACAGTGAAAAAGGGTGGGTGTGTGTTGAAATGAAGTTTCTTGTGTTTCAGTTTGTGCCTATTTTCTTTTGTCCTTCCACTGGATATCCCTACGAAGAGCCTGGCTCTGTCTTCTCCCCTGAACCTTCTCCAGGCTGAAAAATCCAGTTTCTCTGAACTTCACCTTGTGTGTCAGCTGTCTCATAACCATCTTTGTGGCCTTTTGCTGGGCTTGCACCGTGTTTCTTTTGAACTGTGGAGCCAAGGATGACCACAGAGCTCCATATGTGTTTTACCAGGCTTGAGTAGAGGGGAAGGATCATTTCTCTTGATCTGCTGGAAGTCCTAACGGAGTCCAGAATACCATCAGACTTCTTTGTTGCAAGGGTACATTTCTTGCTCATGTTCAGTTTGGTGTTCACCAGGACCCAGAGATCCTTTCTGCAAAACTATTTTTCAAACAGTCCGCCCTTGGTGTGTGTGCTGGTGCCTTGGGTTATTCCTTCTCAAGGGCAAGATTTTGCAGAATTTCATGAGGTTCTTGGTAGCCCGTTTCTGTCTGTCAGGGTGCCTATGAGTGGCAGCACAACCCTCTGGTGTGTCAGCCACTACGCACAGTTTTGCATCATCAGCAAGCTTCCTGAGGGCACACTATGTCCTCTCATTCATGTCATTAATGAAGACATTGAACATCATTGGACCCAGTATCAACCTCTTGGGTACCCCACTAGTCATTGGCATCCAGGTGGACTTTAGGCTGCTTATCACAAAACTTTGAGCCCAGCAGTTCAGCCGGGTTTTAATATACCTCACTGTCTACTTATCTAGCCTGTACTTTATCTGTTGGTCAATGAGGATGTTATGGGAGAGAGTGCTAAAAACCCTCCTGAAGTCAAGAAGAACAATGGTTACTGCTCCCCCCTTGTCTGTGCTTAGGAAATAGGCTGTATGATAAAGGTTACATTGCAAAGAAACCTCAAGTGCCTTCTGTGACCTAGGAAGTAACTTTTTCACATCTTGAGTATCAAATTGGAATTATTCGTCAATCTTTCCTTTCTCCCATGAATTAATTTAATCTGGCTAATGAATGGTGTAGTTATGTTTGTTTGTTAAAATTGGTTCATTTTCCACATACAATCTAATATTTAAAAGCAAGGAGTGACACTTACATGTTACTTAAATATTTTTACAGGGGAACCACCTATGTACAATCTATATGCAAACTTGAGGCATTTTTAAGAAAAATTGAATAAAAGGGTTGAGAACTGCATGTAGTTCTTAAAAATTTATTTAGAAATTCTACATACTAAATAAAGTTGGAAGGCCAGATGAAAGTCAAATGGCTTTTTTCTATACTGTAAAAGCACACTTATGTACTCTACATGTGTCTGCACTTGTGTTAGCCTTTTTTTCCTATCTGTATGTTTTGTTCAGTTGCACATCAGTACAGTGTGATTGTAGCAGTATTTTTCTGTTTCATTTAACTCTAAGCACTTGCATAGTGCATGATTAGTAGAAATAAGTTTTCTGCTCGATAGTTACTATATATCCTAGCCTTAAATTTTCTATCTTGCTGGGGTCCATTACTGTTTTTTCTGGTGTACAAACTGCACATTTCTCTCTTGGAAAAGGATGCCTAAAACTAAGGCTGTGTTTTAAATACTGAACCTACACACCATCAGCAGCTTTCCTGCTGATACCATTGTGCCACTAGCAGTATCAGAGGTAGCAGTCATGAAAGCAGCAGGAGCAATGGCAGCAGCAGGTGTGTGATTAACACAGTGCTGCATCTTCACACAAAAGCAAGTGGTAAATATATAGACTTAAGAAGTCTTATCTTGTCTTGCTTTCTCCCAAAAAATTACTTATAAATTTATAAGTGCAATGGTAGTAACCAAAGGGGAAGAAATACAATGTAGAGGCACGAAGAATTTGCTGAAGGCATGAGAAGTCAGTTTGTGCCATGGAACTGGAAGGCTGTCTAACCATGCAGTATAGATAACAAGCCCTTTTAATCAACAACCACTTTAGTTATATGACTGTCGAGTCCCTTCATAATTTTCATGGTACTTGCTGCGGAAAAGTAGTATTTCATTTTCAGCTGAACCAGAAAGATGTTGCAGCCTTCAGACATGACATAAAAATGAAAATAATATCAAATACATAATTTTTCATTGGAAACATAGAATCATTTAGGTTGGAAAAGATCTTTGAGATCATCAAGTGCACTGTTAACCCAGCCCTGCCAAGTCCATCACCAAGCCATGTCCCTAAGCACCACATCTATGTGTTTTTTCAACACCTCCAGGGATGGTGACTCCACCACCAAGCCATGTCCCTAAGCACCACATCTATGTGTTTTTTCAACACCTCCAGGGATGGTGACTCCACCACCTCCCTGGGCAGCCTGTTCCAATGCTTCACCACTCTTTCAGTGAAGAAATTTTTCCTAATATCCAGTCTAAACCTCCCCTGGTGCAACTCGAGGCTGTTTCCTCTTGTCCTGTTGCTTGTTATCTGGGATAACAGCCTGACCACCCCTGTCTGCAGCCCTTGTCAGGCAGCTGTAGGGAGAAAAATGAACCCCCCTGAGCCTTCTCTTCTCCAGGCTGAACACCCCCAGTTCCCTCAGCTGGTCCTCATAAGACTTGTTCTCCAGCCCCTTCCCCAGCTCCGTTGCTCGTCTCTGGACACACTCCAGCACCTCCACGTTACTCTTGCAGCGAGGGGCCCAGAATTGAACCCAGGATTTAGGTGTGGCCTCAGCAGTGCCAAGTACAGGGGGACAATCACTGCTCTTGTCCTGCTGGCCATGCTATTTCTAATATAAGCCAGGCCACTGCTGGCCACCTTGGCCACCTGGGCACACGGGGGGCTCCCGCCCAGCCAGCCCCCCCAGGCCCTGTCCCGCCGGGCCCTTCCCAGCCCCCTGCCCCAGCCTGTAGCACTGCCGGGGGTTGTTCTGCCCTGGTGCAGGACCCAGCACTGAACCTTGTTGAACCTCATACAGCTGTCCTCAGCCCATGGGTCCATCCTGTCCAGAGCCCTCTGCAGAGCTTCCTGCCCTCCAACAGATCAGTGCTCCCACCCAGCTGGGTATCATCTGCAGCTACCTGGGCGTGCACTCGATCCCCTTGTCCAGATGGCTGATAGAGATATTAGACGGGACTGGCCCCAATACTGAGCCCTGGCGAGCACCACTTGTGATCTATTAGGGAAAATATGTTTCCCAGGAAAGTAACAAAATCTGAAAAGAATGTTTATGAGGAGTTTTGCAAATATTTTCTCTCTTAATCATATCCTGGGCCCTGTTGCACCAAACCTAAGTCTCCTTCAGTTGAAAATTTGGCTTCTTATGTTTTACCTTTAGTCTCATAGAGCAATCAGCATGGTATTGAGATATATACCTTAAACTGTGCTGAGACCAAAAAGCATATATTTGGTTTGTATTTAGCATTTAGGTGTACAAATACAGAATTAATGTGTTCGGCACTCATTGCATTGTGCAAAATATAGTTGAGATTATTGATGTCTATTTTAATGTTTCTTAATGTATTATTAAAAGAAAAAGTTTAACATTTTAGATCATGTTTAGTATTGCTTAATGCAAGGTCAGATACTTGTCTGAAGTTTACTTACAGGTTTAATTTGGTTATATGTTCTCACAAGCTAAAATGTTATACTATGTTTCTCAATTTTTTATTTTCAATGCATTCTTTTAAGCTAAAAAGTAAAGCAATTTAAAATTAAATCTTGTATATTTAAGCAGTATTGAGGCAGTAAAAAACGCACATCAAAGTGAGTGTGGTTTTCTTTAACTTGTAGAACATCAGTAGGTATTAAGAAGCCGTGGTACACTTATAAGTAAAATATGCTGGTAATGTTTATCCGAGTATTATTAAACTTCTGATTTAACATTTTATCTAAACATTTTTACTGATAAATACACTTGTAACTTGCATTTTGGCAGATACCTGCAGTTATCTTTGGTTGGTGTTCCTGAGGAAGAAAGGTTTTTGTAATCAGTCTGTATCTGCCTGTCAGCCTAAGAGTAGTTTTTTGACCAGTTGTAAATAAAGTTAGTAAGGGAGTAATATCTCAAAGACAGGAAACCTCATAAGTTTATGAAACTCGAATGTATGTTGTAGTGTAGATTCTGGAGAGGTCCTTATTGTTGCGCGCTTAAAGAATCTCAAATGTTCTTTGCATGAGAACTTGCAGGCAAACCCCTTCGGTGTTTTGAATGGGCACTGATGCACTGTCTTCAGCTGATCTCAGTAAATGCTGAGAGTGGGTGGGGTGGAGTGGAATTTTTAGAAGACTTTCAGCTTTAAAAAACAGCACATTGAATCATCAGGGCTGCCAAGTAGCTAGGGAAATTATGGATAGGGAAGTGGTGAAAAGGATGGGGATTGTTTTTGTTTGATTTTTGTACGAGGCAAGGAAAAGTAATATCCCCTTATGCTGTAAGAGAAAAGATGGAGACTTATGAGGCTGGGCAAGAAATTTGTGTTAAAGGACGTAAGGGGATGTCTTACTGAGGCTGATAAAAGGAGTAGATAAGAAGCTTGTCATTGCTTTGTGATCTGTGATCAAAGAGGACAAGGACAGAAGAATAACAGGGTAAAAAGCCTGTGAGATTCTCCTGATAATATATGAGATGGAAGGGAAAATGGTGTTAGGTATTATGATGGTGTCAAAGGTGATTAATAGAGTTAGGATAGTTGGCACAGAATTAAACTGGTGTGAAAAATTAGAATAGCACGATACACTTTTTGAAATAGATGTCCATTTTGCTTGTTGAGTTGAGATCTACCGTTGAGTCCTCTGTCACATATTAGACAACAAATATGTTAATATTCGGGTTTAAGAATTTATGATTAGAAAACCAATACAACCCCAAATAATTCTAATATGACTTCTATTAGGAAGGCACATTAGGAAGAAAAAAAGTCTTTATAAAGAGCATAATGCCTCTACTTCAGAATACTGTTGAAATTTTTCACTAATAAAATATTGCATGACTTAACTTTTAAAATCAAAACTGTGTTAAGCTTTTAGACTATGCTTGCCTTTAGGGCCCTTGTTACTTATTTAATCCCCAAATTACCCATGGTTGACACCTACTTGGCATGCTATAGTTCTGTAGTTCAAATTACAGATGCTGGAAATAGGGCTATTTACACAAAGGAAGTGAATTGCCCATAATTTTGCAATTTCCTGCATGGTTATTCTGAGTTTTATCACAGATTGTGTCCCATATCTGGGCCTTGGCAGGTAGGAGTGAGAGGTTGGAATAACTCTGGTTGCTAGGAGCTACTGTTATAGAAGTGGATGAAAGGACTTTTTATGCCATCACAACACAATTAAGCTTTTTAATGCTTTACTTTTAAAGAAATCATCTTTAGTTTCATTGTAAATCAAATAAATCTTTGGCCCTTAGGCACGTTCTGATTTTGATTGCAGAATTGCTATGATTTAAGCATTGTTTTTACCTGTGAGAAGCAGACACACATGCACACATAAATACTTTTTGCATCTACTTGCCATAGCTTTTCTGTGGAGTCCATTGCTCCTTCAAATACTCTGTCTCTATGAACACAAAAAAACCCCAAGAAATGGAAAAGGAAAATAATGGAAAGAGCCTTTTGGGTTTACTTGGAGTTTGCAGAGCTGGGGGGAAGTACTTGAGCACTGGTAGCTGACGCAGGTACCTAACAGTAAATTACACTGACCTCCCAAGCCAAACAGCTAATGAGCAAGCACCTATAGGGCTCAAATACTAATCCTCTTCAGCAGTGTACACAAGTTGCCTTGTAGCATTATTCTCTTCCTGTTTGCCCACCCTCCAATTGTTGTTGCCCCTGATGAAATGGTTCTTGAATTAGAATTTGTGGATGCTTTAAATCTAAGGGCAGTTAGAAAACAGCAACAAACAACTCAAAGTGCTAAAGCCTGGCCAGGCTCGTACTGTTTCATGCTTTGTTTAATTTTTAATGATTCTGTATTTCTTCAAGTGTTCTTAATGTCCTGCACGTGAACAACAGAACAAGTTCTTGCCTAGCAGCACAAATTCTGT
The DNA here is from genome assembly GCF_017639655.2 of Falco naumanni. NCBI lineage: Eukaryota > Metazoa > Chordata > Aves > Falconiformes > Falconidae > Falco > Falco naumanni. The sequence goes on from NC_054066.1 coordinate 7,901,799, forward strand.
TGTTTCGATAGAAGTTGCATTAAGGAGGATCCATTCCTAAGTGCTTTTTTAATTTTGTAAAAGTTTTATGAACATTCCATTTTGTGCTTGAAAAGACTCATAAGGCCTGTGACTACGTTGCATTTGTATTCTTACCATGCCTGTGCCACCTTCTTACATGCTTGCCACCTTTTTCTGTACTACCTGAATACCTGACTTTCTATTTCAAATATTGCAAAGCAACCCTGTTAAAAACTTGTAGAAGGTTTAGTTGAGTGAATTTCTGTTTTGTTTCCATGATTGTTATTTTATTCAATGCCATTGGCATTAATTTATGGGGATTTTTCTTCATAGTTAGTGTTTTGTTACACCATGTTGCACTCAAAGCTTTATGAGCAATTTGAACTTCTGGGTTTGGGTTGGTTTTTTTATTTATTAAAAAGCTAAAAAAAATGAATGAGGCTTGAGAACAGCAATATTTTCTGAGTTACATTTCATCTGCTAATCTAATTTTGTGTGGGTGTATCCACATAATCTTGAACTATACTAGCTACCTGCTGTAACTAGTACTTTTCCTTCTTTGTGGATTATATTTCAGCATAGCCTTTCCCACTGTAATTGACTGCACAGCTTCTTGCTGTTCTCACCTGACTCCATTCCCTAAAGAAGAAAGGCTGCATGTCTGTAAAATATTCCCCCTTTGCCTTTGGATCACAGATAGGAACAGTGAAGAAACCTCATCACTCCTGCAACACAAAGGAGAAAGGAAGAAGTTACATTTTCAGGCTCATAAAATTATTCAACCCTTCAGCTTAAGTAGACAGCTTTTCTCTTAAGGGAAATAGCACTTAAGCATGATTTCCTCTGAAAAAGTACCCATGTTCCATGAGCAAACTATGCCTTCCAAATCAAAAACTAGAAAATCCAGACACTTTTCTTTGTAAACCTGGGAACTGAAAGTCAATCTAGGTTAGCTCCTGAGACATTCCACTAATCATTTGCTGCCTTTAGTTATACTTAGGTGTAATCTCAGAGCCTTCAGTGAGATTACAAACCTAAATTACATTTTTTTGTCTGTGAAATCGAAGCATAGATGAGCATAAGAATTAAAGGCAAAACCCAACTAGTATTTGTTTTTTGCATGGATGGGTTTGTAACAAACGTGAAAACAGCATTAAAAAGGCTTTTCTAAGCCCTTGAGGGTTATGTCAGAATGTGAATACTTGGGGTGTTTCTTTTTTTTTAAGTTATTTTTAACCTGGCTCAGTTCGCAATCTGTTTCAGAACACATTCCCATGAGTATTTCTCTGTGAAAAACTGAGGAAGAGGCACGTTGTAGCATGGGGTGTGAGAATGAGTGGTGAGAATCGGGGCCGTGGCTGTGTGTTGGTGTCACTTGGCAAACTTAGTGAATAGGCGTGGTCTAAGAAGGGCTTTTCTACCTCACTAGGTCACTTGGGAGAGAAATTGTGGGTCTTAGAAGTTTATTTGCTGCAAATAAGACAGTGAAATGAGAAGACTGGCTTTACTGACTTCACTGTGCTATCAAATGTAGTCCCGGAGGCTGGAGCAACAAATAAAATCACATTAAAGAAATGCCAATATAATTGCATGTTGATTTAAATGTGGGAAAACGAAAGGAAATCTGTACAGAAAAAAATCCCAAACAAATAAAGGTAATTCAATCAGGTAGTCCTGTATACAGGAGACCTATTTTATAGGTAAATAAATAATTTAATTGATAACCTCACATTTATTTGTGGGTTTTCTTCACATAGTAAACTGCTGTTTTGTGAGATTGTTTTACAGGTGTTTTATATTGGTTCAAAAAACCTCTTTTAGTTAAGTAAAAGAAAGTCTGTTTTGGTTCTCTGCTGTAGAAAATCGGAAAACCTTTAAGGGCAAGGGAACATTACTATTAATGCAGATTTTTGCTTACAGATTGAACTGTGTAATGAAAGAAGAGAATGCTTATCCCTTCTTGTGAAAAAGGTCTTATCTGTCCCTTTTTGTCAATCAGAAAATATGTACTAAATTATGAACTCCATCTCAGAATATTTTTCATGATCTTCTGGTAAGTAATCAAAAGCATAATATTACTATGCTAATAATTTGCAAATTGCCTGTGTACTGTATGTTTTTGAGTAGTAAACAAATATTTCAAGAGGCTTTTGCAAATTCCATAAATCACAAATTTCAAAGAATTATTTCAGGTTCTGTTTCTGCCTTTTTAAAAGGCATTTGCAGGCAAGCAGTGCTGGGCCAAAATGATAACTTACTGGCATTAAATAATTTTTCCCATTTACTTGTTGTGTTCAATTTCAGCTGGCAATACAAAAGCCTATTAAAGTATTCATGGCTTATTTCTTCAGACTTTAAGTAACTGCAGAGAAATGTAAATTATTACACTAGTAGTATACTTCAGGAACTAATGAATTCTGGACAAAAAATATTTCCCCATTATGTGGGGTTGTATCTTGACCTTTCTTTTTCAACAGTCCCACTGTTTTTATTTCTGGGCATTGGATACTCCATTTTTGTTTATTGATTTTAAGAGATCCCAGCAGTATGTCAGATTTGTCATGGTTTGAAAAGAAGTTATATTTCAATATGATTAGTTATGTAGACCTGCTGAAAAGAAAAGAGTTTTATCATTGCTAGCAGGTGGTAGATATTTTCTGTCATTATGTAGGGACCTAGCCATTCTCCCAGTAAGGTTAGCATATGCATGTATTCTTTTATTGGGTGAAAAATACAGGGCTGAATTGTAAGCTCAGTTCCCACTGCCATCAGTGACTGATTTGTTTTTAATGGCAATTAAAAAAAGATGGCAACGTGGGTCCTACATATTTCCACACTTGGGGAGTTTTGGTAAATATTTGTGGACCTAACTATGTCTTAGTCAAATAGTTGTTTGTGATTTTGGCCTAGAATCACGCTAGTGAACTAAAGAAGTCCAGTCATGCAAAAGCTCATTTGCGTTTCCTTTCACCAGGACCAGAGAATAAAATCTCATTTCCAAGTCTTTTGCCCTTCTTTTAGGCTTGCTTTATTTCCAAAATCACAACTCAGAGCCAGGACAAGTTGATTTAAACTCTTGAGTGACAGCCTCTAGACGCTTTTCTCAATTTACTCCAGTAAGAGGAGAGAAAATGTGCCTGTCCTACCTTCCCTCTCCAACAATTCTTTCATTCTGTATCTCAGACAAAAGCTTTCCAATGACAGAGGCTGCTTAGATTTTTCTAGTGAAGTGTAGTTTGGTGCTGACTATTCCTGTGTGTTTCTGTTGTACTCCCCTTTCGCCATATTCTTTTTGTACAGTTGTTTATAAAAGGAGAAACGTTGATGCTGGGTAATTGTAAGTAATTTGGCTAAAATAATAAATGATGAATCATCATAGAGTCATAGGGTGGTTTGGGTTGGAAGGGACCTTAAATATCATCTAGTTCCAACTGCTCTGCCATGGGCAGGGTTGTGACTTTCTTCCTAAAGCATTATTTCCTTGAGATCATGTCCCACTTAAATATAGCTCAAGTTTTTTTATCAGAATTAAGGAATTAATGAATGATGTCAACTAAATTTCTGTGTGGATGAGGTCTTGCTACCATCTCAGTTTGGGCTGTTTCTTCGAACTACTTTTGTGTTTCAGTGAACTGCCCACTAGAGCCAAATGCAGCACACAGCATTGCTTATGGATCACATAAGCTTTCTGCTCAGGCCCTGGTTGAAGGTCATGCGGGAATTTTTAACCTGTGCATAAGCATGTTAAATCACTGCAGTAGAAAAATCTATGAAACAAGCCACTAGGCTAGTTGGCTTTGGGTTTTTTTCTGGTCTGCAAGAGTCTGAGTCAGGGTATTCTAACACATTTTGGGAGACAGCAGTGATTTAATCTGAGTTTCTAAAAGATGAAGAGTGAAACCCAGATCCTGATAGCGTGTAATGAAAATTCATGGATGATTTCTATACTTTCAATGTACTTTTTCAGTAGTACAACTGCTGGAAATGGATTATTTTCATAAATGAATGTTCATTTATGAACATTTAAATCATAAATTATATAACTTTGTTTCTAACATTTGAAGTTTATTTTCTCATGATGAAAAGAAGCTGCAATTTTAAACATATGGCTTCATCTAATTAAATGTGTCCATATTATGTTTTCTTCCTCCATGGAAACAAAAGCATTGACATAGTGGCTGGGGAAGTTGCATCATGTTGGGTTTTCCATTCTGATGTGTCTTTTCACATGTTTTCAACTGGACCCTCTAGTAAATTACTGTAGGAAATTGTGACTGTTTGTCATCCTCGTCCCTGGCCAGGGCTCAAAGGTCTAGGACGGACTGCAGGATTTTGTGGATGTTCACAGATTCTTTGTGAACTGAACAGTTTTATATGAGCCCCAGTTTCCAGAGCTGTCATTCCAGGTTTCTGGTTGGTGAGTTGAAGAAATCTAATGGAATGAAATCTCTAAATTTGTTTTTGCATTTCCTATTTCATAGGTAGGAGTTGGCCAGAGCAAAAAATCTGGTGTTTACACACAGAAACTGGGTTTGAACCAGAGACTTACTGGAAAGTGAGAAAACAGTGCAAGGAGTCCTTTTCAACTGAACACAGTTGTACTTTAAATACTGCATGAACTACTAAAAAGTTAGAGATGCCAAATGATACTTTCCTTCTACTAATCCTCCAGGGTTTGTGGAGCAAACCTCGTGAAGAGGACATTGCATTTACAGCCCTCTAACGGCTAAATGTAAGAAGGCAGCAAGAATTTAAACTTCATGCTGCCCACAGAGTGTTAGTTTTAAATTCAGTGGGTTGTTGGGCAGTGTTCTGTAGTATCTTATACAAACACTGTATTGAAAAGGTTTTGCAATATGTTAGTACAACAGAGGATGTGCAGAAAGCAATTTTAACTGTGATTCAGTGCCATTTAACTGATTTTCCATCCATTCGTCTTCCACGTGAATACTCCTTTGATTATTTTTTTTTGAACTGTATTAAACTCTATCAAGTTTTCAAGAAGATTCCATTCTTCCATCTGTGAAATGCAGTGGATTGATCCCAAGTGCAATCCACCAAGACACAATTGTGATAGAATTGTGGAGCAGAGTATTTAACAAACCAGGAGTTGGCAAATATTGACTGACTTTCTGCAACATAATTTAGTTTTAAATATCCATATACATCCGCTGCTTAACCTTTTCCTGCCTAATGGAAAACATGTACCAAAATCAGTCTCCATATACTAAAGAACAGCCTGTCATGTAAATGAATAAATTAATAGCAATTAAAGCAGGCCCTGTCAATTACTAGGAACATTAATTATTCCATTAATAATGACTTAGTTTAAACCTTGTTTTAAAGGCATATTGGACGTTGCAATTCATTAATTTCATTTGAGCTTTCAGCCGTGTGTGCTAATTGAATTATATCTATTTTGGCATAGCAGAATTTCCACTATGTTTCCATTCCATCTAGTTCTCATCTCTCTTTCCTGAAAAACTGAAACCCTGCCATTAAGGACACTCCTTTGAAGCTAAATGGTGAGGCGTATTAAAATATGTATTACTTTGCAGACTGAACTGCATAGAGATGAAAAAAAAATCTAATTTTTCCACACTGTAATCTTGAAACTGTGCATAGTTTTCCCCTAATGCACTGCATATGTCATCTTTTTTTTTTTTTTTTTTCATTATGGAGGAACTAATTAAATGAAAAATTAAAATCCATGGTTATTTTAAAATATGTTTCATTTCCCACTTTCTCTTTTCCCTTTTTCTCATCATACTTTTCATTTTTGTAACTTTCTCTTTGGAAATTTTGCTTCCTTTTTTGAGTAACTTCTTTTAAATAGAACCCTTAAGTGTGTAATGTATAGTTCATATATATAAAAATGTGTCACTAACATATTACAGAAATATTGTTTTAGTCCTGTAAAATACTCCAAGTTAATGAACTGGACAATTGAGAAAAGAACTTTAGAATGTGTTTTAAGTTTCAATAAGTGAAAACAATTTCTAATAATGAAAAAAATGTCTTGGAATATTCTTGGAATATTTGACAAGGAAATCTTTACTATCTTTACTATCCCTATTTCCCATTTTATGTAAATACAACTTAAACAACTGGAAGTTTTTAAAAGTTAACCCCCTATGCAGTTATGTGTTCAGGGAAATATAGTTGTCTCTGGGAGAACAACAGAAATGCTTAATTCAACTGGATATATTTACCAGAGTGCCTTCAAGTATGTCCTTAGATTGAACAAATTACAATTAAGACCACTTGATCAAATCAAGGAGATGCCCTGCTCTCAAGTGCAGACTGGTCAGTGAGACATGATCCTGTTCCGGTTTAAGCTTTGGGTTTTTTTATTTTGAGAGTGAAAAGTGTCACTTTGCCTCAAGCCCAACTCTGGAGGCTGGGCCAAATCTTCCTTTTTTTTACAAAAATTCCCTTTTTTGTGCTCCCTTTCCTACTCAGCTGTCTATTAGACCAAGTCTCAGAAGTAAATGATCCATATTAATGGGCTGCAGATTTTTGGGTCAAGCATCTCTTTGTCATAAACATATTATTTCTGTCTTTCCAATCAACATCACATAAGGGGTCTAAGGAGGTGATTAGGAAAGGTTTTCTCTTCATCAGAAGCTTTCTGTGACCAGAGATTTCCACAACACAGCAGGTGAGACCAAGATAAGAGAAAAAATCATCTGTTCTGAAATGGCAAATTAGCAACAGTTTTAAAATGCAGTTGTGATGGCAGTGATTTGGGTAGAATTCACTGCTTCCCTAGTGGCTTCATTTAATTTGAAGTCATTGATGCTGTATTTCACTTCCTATTCTGCAAAATATTTCTTACACTCTTTTATGGGGAATTGGTATGGATAAAAGGATTCAAAACTGTAAACTGTTCACTAGGAAAGCTTATGGAGAACCAGCAAATAAATACTACTATAAGCAGAAATCTATTCTGAAAAATGAATCCAGAGAAGCTGAACTGATAAGATGTGTTTACTGCTGGTTTAACTATATCTAGAGAAAAGTATTGATTCATTTTTTGAAGATCATTCTCTTCTATCTGAAGAAAAACTCTCATTATAGTTCAGTCTTCCTTGGGCATTTTGGGTATCATTGAAGAGGACATTAAATCCACACTAGTTGGAAGCTGAAAATTGGTTAGAAAGAAATCTTAAGAGGGATGTTCTTCTCTAGGGTTGTGATTTTTTTTTTTTTCCCCCGCCTTGGAAGTTTTACACCTACATATAGTCAAGACTCAGCTGGCTGTGTATTACACAGAAAACTAGCTTTTTAATGACATTCCTACTTTAAGACCTATTTGGTGGCTGTTTTGAGATAGAAAGCTATGCTGACAGAAGCAATTTTCTTGCATCATTAAAATGAATCCTAGGAATAATAATTTGAAAATCTAAGAGGAAACATTTCTCTGGTCTACCAATCTATAATGCCCCAAGTTGGCTCAAAGCAGATCTGGTCATGTCCATCCATCCTGTGAATTCAATAGTGGGCAACTGGACATGAACAGTTGTATTTCTTTTCATAGCAAATTCATAGTAAATATTTGGAAAAAAAAAAAGAGGGGGAGGGGGAAATACCAAAAGTACTGTCTGAAAGAAAGTGTCATATCATTTATGGTGATGGGCAACTTCTTATCTCCATAGTACATTTTGGCTATGAATGTTATGCATGCTTTATATTTCTTTTCCTTCTACATTCATATTTCCTTTCTTGGTTATTTAGAAGATAAAAAACACCCTTTTTCATTTTCAGAGCCATAATGTGCTTGAGTTCTTATTCTGAGCAGGATAGACTTGTTGAAGGAGAAAATGAGTAATCTGAGTCTTTGAGCTGTGACTGTTTTATATCCCATGTGTTTTTTCACCCATTTTTGCTTCTTTATTAGCACTTTTCACTTTTGTCAGCTAGAACAGATTGAAAACTAATGGTGAGGTCCAGCTGCTAAGTTAATGCTGACAGGGAACAAAATCATTTTGGAGCAAGCAAGTATATTCCTCTGTAATCTGATTCAGTAGTTTTGGTATGAGAGACATTGTTTCTTTTCAATTCAGGCAGAACTCTGTGGTTTGAATATGAAATACCGTAAGAAGTCAGGCTCTTTGAAGAGTCATCTAAATCCTCAATTAAATGACATCATCCAGTTATTTGTATTTACTGATTTTAAATCAGCTACCACAAAAGCTGTTGTGGAAAGAAAGCTTCACAAGATTTTAAACAGAAGAGGGACTTCGATAATTTAAGCAAGCTGCATGAAATAATTGGATGCCATGCACCATGTATGATCAGCCACTCCAGTTCTTTTCCTTGTTATCAGTCTTTTGATCCTTTCCTTGACATCAGACAAAGGAGTGGCAGATACAGAAAGCTAGGTAGCAGGACCAGGGAGGAATGAGATGACAAATCAAACATATATCAAAAGGACTTCCAAAACCCAACAAAATAGAGGTATGATTTCTTAGTCTATCATACAAAGAGAGTATCTGAGACTGAGTAAGTCTAGTGGAAATGGTTAATTTTCCTCTCCCCCTCTATTTTTAAACTATTTTTCTGATCCTTTTTCTCACTGTAAGAACTTTGGTTTGTTTTGTTTTTACGAAAGAACGGATGTTCCTTATTAGAACTTCATGTGGTAAAAGGGAGTGAGGTTGCCAGGTCATTGTGAGTGTCCTCTCACCCCGAAGAGACAATAATAGGTCTGCATGATTAGTATCTTTCTTATGCACTGCAGGACTGTAAGAAAGAGCGATCTTTTATGTGCTCTCACACTTCCCATAGAACAACATACGCTTTTATAAGAGCCCTAAAAATGGTAGCACTGTGTAAAGACTTGGGGATTAGTACTGGCTTCTTACTTTTAGATCTTAGCGAATGCTCTGACTACCACCAGTGCACAATAAAATGACATAAAGTACTGTGTTCTGCAATAAATGTGAGAGTGAATATGTCCAGCAGAAAGCATTAGTTTATATAGTTTCATAGTTCTCTCCTTTATGGCAGATTATTAAAATTTCAAACATGGCAGAAAATGTCATGCAGGGAAGCACTGAGAACCTGTATTCCAGTTCTCAGATCTAGTATGACCCTAAGGAATTCTTCAGATTAGGATAAGAGATTTAATGGAACATCCTGCTCAGGCAATACATGCTCTCTGCACCTGGGACTGCGTGTATCTGCCATGTTTCTTGAACATGTCCAATACTCATTTCCTCAGAAGATGAAATTTTGATCAAATTTGGTTATCATAGTCCACCGTCCCTTTTTAAAACCTCTATTGAAAATAAACAGAACACTGAAAAAAAGTGGGATGGGGATGCAGAACTGCTGTTAACAGAGCTTGTGTGTGTGTCTGAATCAGTTGTGATGATATATTTGAAGAAGAGAGCACATTAGAAATCATGTCAGGGAAACTGAAATCAGAACAAAAGAAATATGAGGATCTAGGAACCCTCTTTATAAACAGGAACTTTGTATAATAGGTAATTTTGTCTGACTTAAACCATGAGCAGCATAATCCATTTCACCTTTAGTCATTCTGTTGTCACTGCAAGTTTAAACGTTAAACAAAATTACTGTTTAAGAAATATAATGGCTATAATACGTAGATTTTTATGATCAACCTAGGTACTTCTTTAAAAGTATTTTAAAGGAGAGTCATTGCATGAATAACGGCATTGTAAAACTGGAGATGTAGCTCCAGTGTTTATTGTGCCTCAGCAATTTCCATTTTAAATGTCTTTAACATACAAAAAAAGTTTCCTTTTCTGAAGTAAAACTTTCAAAATTTGCATCTCTAATCTGTGGACAGAGTTGCAGACCAGGTGCTGATGTCTGTAATACTTGCACAGTAGTTTTGCCTTTAATATTTTTTGCAGAGTGTCCTGAGCATCTCATAGCATGAGGTTCTTGGTGGTACCCAGTAGGGAAGAGGGCACAGATTCGTGGAGTTCTGGGTAGGGTGGGCTCCTGAGCCTGAACAGGCCCCACAGCATACCTGGTATCTCATTCAGGACCAGATCTTGCAATCTGTATCTCAGGTAATCCCTTGATGAGAGTGGTCACAAATGGCCACATTGTATTCATAATGAACAAGATTTTTAGATCTTGCTCACATACCCTGGGAGCTGATAAAATCGGCGGGTGGGGGCAGGACTTCTAGTTCCAAAAATATGTGTGTTTGTGTCTAAATTCAGGAAATCGTGACAGCACATGTCACGTGTTGATAGCACAGTCTGTCAAAGATCTCTCCAAAGCCTCTATCAAAGTAGGGCTGTGGTTGTGTTTTAATACAGTCTTTTCCATGACCGTATTTTACTTCTATTTTCAGGTTAGAAAAATAAAAGTCAGGGGGATACACTGTGGACACTGTGTAAAAATACCTGTATATGCCTGTGTCATGGCCAACAAAATCGCTTTTTGGGTGTGTTTGTATTCATGTATCTTTGATTTACAGCTCAACGTTCCAGTGACCATGTAATGGTAAAAATAACTCTTAAGTTATCCTTTTGCAGTCTCTGGTATTTACACAAGACTCTTGCACAGCTTTTTACATGTACAGTGTGTATGCACTATTAAAACAATAAATGTTGGTGAGTTGCTTACATTAAAAAAAGGCATTGATGCTCTGAAATTTCCACTCCAAATGCCACATTTGCAGCTGTTACTAGGGATTATTGTGCTTATTTTGTTCCCTTACAGCTGTAAAAATGAAGTTTTCTGAGGTCAGTGGAACAACCCTGTGAATAAACGGATGTGAGAGATCTAGTTCATCATTAAGAACAAAAAAATTCATTATCAGTTCTGTTACCAGATCGCCCTGTACCCAGAATGTACAGCTGAGAAACAGAATGTTATGTTACGGTTTTAATAAAATATTTGATTCTTCTTTCCCCCTCACCATCTGCTGCCCCCTCCCGCACAAAGAAAAAAGGGGGAGGAGGGGAAAATGAAATTATGGACTAGAGCAGAGGGCAGTCCTGTAAGCAGCTTGTCTGTAAATGCCTGCATGTTTATACATTTGTTCCACTATAGAAAGCAAACCGTAAGAAACCATTCCGAAAGACCTACTAAGCCTGGCACATATTTAATTGAAGTTTTAGTTATTCCTCAGTGTCACTGATTTACGTGATGTTGATGAGCAGATACTAAGGTTTCATCTGCTTTTGAGCTACAGTTCTTTTATATATTTGTTTTTTAGTTGCCAGTATTTTTCCACTTGCTCTCTGCAGTACACATGTGTGCATACACACACTCTTCTGAGAATTCCCAGAATTCCAATGAAGAGGAGAAGGAGCTGATACATCACCTGAAACGTGTCAAACCGGTTGGTTTCAGATATCATTGCTTAAACTTGTATAGTGCCACAGCTGGGAAGCTTTTTTACCCTATTTACTGAATGTGGTTTGTAGATGCAAAGTTGTGATTCAAAAATCACAACTTGTGAAAAATCAGTGCTTTAGTAACTTTTTTATTTCATTATCATCTCATTTATCAGACCTATAATATTCAAAACTCTTCAAGGGTTACTTGGCTACATATCTCTGTACCATTATAGCTGTTTAAGTAGTTAAAATCTGCTAAGTGAGCTATCATAATATCTGGACGAGTAACTTTGACAGTCGTAATATACTAGTTACATAACAACACAGGGAGGATGATGATTGTTACTGGGGTTTTTTTGCCAGTTGAGGCTGACTATTTTTCATTAACCGTGAAACAGATGTTAATGCATTTTGGACTATTTGAAGAGCTTTACTCAGGTGAGATTAACCTACTTGAGAGCACCATGTTTCTCTGGGTTCCTTCTGGTCCACGGGACAGCGCTGTGCCCAGTGCCTCATGAAGCAGCCAGAAAAACAAGTGGGTATGTGGGTGAGCAATTTTTGGTCCTGACTCCAAGTTGTTCCCAGGTGTTTGCTAGGCTTTGTGTGGGGGGCCCCCATCACCTTATTGTGTGCAACTCTGCCCTACAGACAAAAGCCTTGGCACAAGCATGGCTGTTTCCCCTGTATTATTTCATTTCTAGGTGTTGTTTTCCTTTGCTGTGAGGTATCAGACGCTGTTGTAATGCTTTTTTCAACCTGATCTCTCTATCTGCTCATGGTGGTAGAAGGACCTTGGAAAGGCTCCTGAGGGCCAGAGGTCACTGGGTGTGTGAGAGCAGGGACGGATTTCCCACAAGAAGAGCAGTTTAACCTGTGAGAAACTGGTTAAAATGCATATTTTGCAAAAAATGCCTAAGATGCAAACAGAGCTATGTACTATGTTTTTAAAGTGCATTGTTGTCTCTGTGTTTCATTATTTTCCTATGCATTCAGTTTGCAAACAAATCATAAACCTTTTCCTGTTACATCTATAAATTCATCTCAGTCTCACAAAGTGAAAAAAATTTATCTAAAGATTTACTGGAAATAAAGATTCCTTGGGCTCTCACTGACAATCATTCGATCCCTTTGTCTTCAAACTATGCCCTTAAAAATACTTGCACAGTCATGTTATTTTGCTCAAATACGATGACAGCTGGCCTGGTCTTCAGGCTTTGTAACCACCTGCAGTTTTCAGAGAAGTCCAGAGGATCAGCATTTATTCAATCTATCTGGAAATGAGGCTTTTTGTAAACAAGTCTGTTAATTATGTGCAAGAAGAAGCATGATCCAGTTCGCTCAGTTTTAGTTATGTGCTGCAGGGCTAGTAGGAGAAGCAACTGTAAACAGTTATTTGTCTCAGGAGAGTGAGCAGGTATGACTTCTGAGTAAAGAAAACAAAGTAGTCCAGATAACACTGCCATTATCAGTCATTTTTAGAAGACAACTTCTCACTATGTTCATGGAGCAAAAATACTGGGCTTTAGATGAAATTAGAATGTTCCAAAATATATAAGCCTTTTCATGGCATAGCTAACAGAGAAGCTCTTTTCAGCAAATGCCCTGACAAGCAGTTAGTCAGTTCCTCCTTCCAGAAGACCATTTGCCACCCAAAATTCAAGTCTGTAAATGTCTATTCTAAAAACTGTGCCAACACAGGATTTACTTCCCAGGGCTAGAGCCAGGGATTCACAAAGTAGTACTGGCACAGCCAGTCAGATTCTCTTTGTCCAGTCGTGATGGTGTAAATGCAAATACCACTGAATAATCTCTAGTGTTAACCACAGATATGGCTTTGAATTAACTTTACATCTTGATAAAATACTTTGTTTGTGTTTCCTACCAGATATATTCAAGTTAATATTATAATTTACTTCAGAAACTGCAAATATAATTTGTTTCTTTACATTGTTGAAGAGCAGTTAAATAGAAACTATATAGATATTTATTTGCACTTTCTAAATTGCTGAAATGATTTATTATTGTGCAATTTTCATGGCGTTACATTTTTATTGCTTTATATTGCACATGTTGGGCTTTAATAGTTGCATCCTTCATTCCATTAATTTCAAATTAAACATTAAATTGCAATGAAAGTTCAGTCATAGCTCCTAAAGCATAAAAAATAAGCTTTGCTCTTCACTTTCTAGAATGAAAGTGGGGATGGAATACAGACTAAGTAGAAAAATAATTTGTTCTCTCAGCAAGATCTGCAACACTATACATAACAGCATCTGGTAACTGTGAGATCTGTGTTCATTTCTGTACTACAAGGTTTAGTTTTATTGTGCTTCAGTTAATCAAGGATAATTTAGCCTTTAGCTGTTATGGATTTTAGCAGTATTCAGCAAGGTATTGCCTTTTGTCATTGAAATCAACGTAAATTTTGTACCTACTCAATAAGACCCTGGCTGTATTTTTTACTTCAACTCTATTTTCAAGTAGTCTTTTTTTTTTTTTTTTTTTTTTTTTTTTTATGTGGTATCTCATTTGCTCAAAAAACAGATACAGAAATGTCCTTGGGAGTTTACATTATAAAACATTTAAAGGGGCAGAGACTTATGTCTGTAATTAAAGTCATACTTCTCAAACCTCTGACATAAATCTTAACTCTTAGAGACGCAAAATATGCCAAAAGAGACAAAGACTTTAGGTAATTTAAAAGAACAGATAAACCCAGGAATATTTTGATGTGGAGATGAAACTGGAACATGTGTCCACAGCGTGGGTTGCTCCATGTTGAGATCAATTAGAAGCTATCAATTGAATTCCGTCCAGTTTTAGTCATTCCTGTGTGCATGGGCCTCAGGACTTTGGTGAGCAAGTGACTTATTCAGACACTGATTTGAGGCGGGAGGTGAGGGAACCACCCCTGTTACATCACCAGATATTGAAATATTGAAGGATCTTGTATGTTTTGAGCACAAGAAATTTAGTGATTAGAAATTCTTAGAAATTTGGAATTAAATCCAAGGATGAAATTCCAGACCCGTTATAATCTATGACAAGTGCTACATGTATGCAGAAGGGCTAGCATTCCCAGTGTCTTACATGTATAAAGAAGCAAAGAAGCATAATTTTTCTAAAATATTTAAAAAGAAAAAAAGGGGGCACAAAATGCAGCTGGGTATGGTGTCATCAACAGCTCTCAGACTAATAGAGCCAGAAACAGGCAGCAGAGAGGGAGCAGAAATCAAAGAGAAAGAGCAAAGTCATTAAATGTTTATAATGGAGTTGATAAAAATATGATTTATCAAAAATACCGTTTTACTAAAGTAGAAGTATTTTCTGGGTGTTTTGATAGCTCTGCCATTTCTGCAGTGCTGATGGGGTTTTTGAGAGGACTGAATTGAAAAATATGACCTTTCTCTGAAAACAGCTATTTTGATTCAGCTCAGTTTCATCAAAAGTTTTAAATTGTTTTTAATTTCATGTTGGGAAAAAAGCTAACGTGGTCTTCAAAGCTGAACAACACAATTTATGCCCTGTGTATAGCTCCTGCTCAGGAGAAAAGGTGAGGGCAGCAAACAGGATAACATCTAAGAGATACAGCAAGTAAGCAGGGTTTTTCAAGTATGTTAGATGGTAAAGAAACCCAAAACCCAGCATGTTGAGCTCATTGTGGCTTTGAATTTACTGTTTAAAAAAGAAGCTTTTTTGCATTACTGAATAATTAATATGCATAAGATATCCCATTGTAAAATGTTAAAAGCAACAGAGACCCTAATTTTTTTTATGGGGTTCTTCATGATTGCCCTGTATCTACAGGCTTTATGCAGATGCAGTTTGTATATCCAGTATAGTTATTTTCATAGCAGTGAAAGTATAAAAACTTAATCCAAGTTTCTATATGGGAAAATATACTTTATACTACTAATAATCATACCATTATATGAAAGTAATGTTTCAAATCAACCTGAGATTTACTGGTTCACCATACCACCTACCATTATAAATACTATGTCAAGGGTCTGTGCATCTGAAATTGTTTTGGTGGCTGGAGTTCCAACTGAATCACTGAATATATCAGGACCTGTTGTGGTGGACACCTGTGCATTAAAAAGCAAGGATCTTACTAAATTCTGAGCAGGTGTAAGTTATTGTCTCAGAGAAACCTGAGATTTTGTGCTGTTATTAGCAGAATCAGTTGCTCGAAGGCAGCTCTGGAAACAGTGAGGTGGGCAGCTCACACACCTGAGGTTCTCACATCTCTAATGTGTGAAATATTAAGCATGAACAAGCTAAGGCAGTCCTAGACAAAGCTGTGGTGGGGAGTCTTTCTTGGATTTCTGTGCTTAAACCCCAGGCTTTCTCATGAGCTACCTGTGAGCGACAATTCACTACGAACCTTGTCTGCATCAAACCGCAGCCATTTGCTGACTGAGCTGTGGTCAGTGGCTGGACCATTTGATAACTTACTGGTGATGGTGGGGGGAGCAACCGTATGCACAGTATAAAATGACACCGATACTTATCTTTATAAAACCATGGCAGGAAACAAACTATACAGGGGGAAAAAAAAAAAAAAAAAAAGAGGAGGTTTTAAGGCTGAGGCGAGTAAGTTAAACTGAATGTATTTTTTTAGACCTATAGATAACAATTCTAAGTTAGAGTGCAAATGATGTTCTGGTGAGAGATCTGCATTTACCTTTTCATTTGATGAATTTGTTATCTTCACTATGTTATTTCCATTCTGATAAAAGGACAGATGCTATATTTTTGATGATGTTATTTTTCATTTGTGATGATACTTTGTAGTAGAAGCATATGTGTTCAAAGTAACTTACCATGTCTGGAGATGCAGTTCAACTTACAACTTTATACTTGGAGCTGAGTATTTCAGATTATTTAAAGACAGGCAAGTGGAAGTAAAAACAAATGAAAAAAAACTTTGATCAGGGGAAACCATATGGTACTTTTGTAACAATTAAACTCAGTGCTCTACTGCACGTCTGCAAGATGCACAGATTAAACCCTTGTGCCCAGGCTCCATGCCAAGATTAAATTAATATTCCTAAGCTTTTTTATTTAATCTCCTTTTGTAAGAAGAGGCCATAGCAGAGTAAATCCCTGAGTGAAATCTTGGGGATGTGTAAGCACTTTACCCCTTTCATAACCTCTCACTCACCATATTCTCTCACAAGTGTTTTTATGGGCATAAGGTTGGAACAGTCCTGAGATACCTAATGTGCCTCTGACATATTTTAGTGTGCATGTTAACAAGAGTTTAGAAGCTTGTGAAAAGATCCAATCTTCATAATTTCCTTTTTATCTCGTGTCATATGTTGCCAATGCTGTGAAAATTCCATGATTATCCAAAGGTATTTCGCGTTGCACCTCTCCAATGCTTATTTTTGCAAACTTGATTTGTCTGCATACAGACTTTGGGGAAAATTCTGATAAAATTTTACTTTGTTCTCATTTTAAAAAAATGTCCTTCATTTAAAAAAAAAAAAAGGAAAAAAAATTGCAGGAGGAACTTGCAGTCCTTTCTTTGTCTTATGTGCTCATCCAGAGTGCTCTCACTGCAGGCTTTCTAGCTATGAGACAGCCAGGAATCGTCACCTGTTCGTTCAAGCACAGCACCTTTCTAATGTGAGTTCTTGATTTCTAGCTTAGAGCTGGTGGCATCCAACTGGCTGCAGACTGCCATTTGCACGTAGTCTCAAATGATCACCCATTGCTCTCGGGTGATTTTTTAATGGCATTCTTTTATCATTGACAAATTACAAATCTGAGGAAAAAAAAGAAGGTGAATGGTGCCCTCAAAATATTACCATGCTGGAAGAAGGACACAGGTCTATTGATAACCAGTAGCAACCCTTTATTTCTGCCTCATTTTTCTGTAGAACCTAATACTAATTTCTGTTTTGGTCTACGTGTTTGGAATTATTTTATGGTTATTATTTTTGCAAGACATCCCTAGCTCCTAGTACTTGCTTCTCCTTTGATTTGTGCAGTGAAGTCCATTGCTTATATTATGTTCTAACCAGTCCAAAGTTCCTGATATAGTTCTCAGGTTAAAGCTGACTGATACCTTTGAGTAAAAAAAAGCAGAAAAGTGAATTGATCATTCACTGTGTGCTTTGAGTAAGCCAACTATACTCCAAAACAACACATTTTAAATTATTCAGGGGAATAATTTTAATAAATGCAACATTTTCTAAGCTTCTTTATTTCAGAAATTCTCTGCCTTGATATAGGGCCCCAGGGAAAGTGGTTTAATTAAAAAGTAAGTTTTTCTGTCAGTCTTCTGAGTCCTCAATAGACTAAACAGCTGCTGATTTCCTAATCTGAGTGTGACATGATGCTGTTCATTTTCTTATTTATCTCTGTATATCTCACAAGGGAGCCAAATCTAGCAGGTCGTGTTGGTGCACCTGTCCTGCTGCAGAAAATATTTGTGTTGGATTTGCCTCCCACACTGCAGGAATTCTGTAAGCAGTACATATTTGCTAGACAACATTCCTAATCCTAGGTCTTCATTGAATTTGAAATTCTGGTCACATTATACATAATTACGTACTTTTATGTATGTTATTAGCATTTGTCCTTTAACAGCTGAGCAATACTTAGTAGCTAGAAATTATTGCAAGTGTTGTAATAACCATTTTAATCTGACATGCTGAGGCCTCTAAGTCTCTCTTATAAAAATAGGATCACCCTTTTCAAAGGATACGCACAGTAAAATGGGTCAGTGCTTCACTAGACAAGTTATCTCTTTTTTTTTTTCAGTGTAGACCTCACTAATCTAAAGGTGAAACAGCTTCCCGATCCATCTTTCAGACACAGATGTGGAATTAGGGCAGTGGTAGCATGTGGGCTTCTGTGTTTACTGCAAGATGATGTCTGAAGCAATGCAATGTTTCATCTGCTACAGCAGCAGGAAATCTGCAATCGCTGGTTGCAAATGTTGCAGCCTCAAGTGAACACTAATCAAATAACGCAGGTAGTGTGCGTGGAGATGATGACTCCTACGTGTGTTTGTTACTGATACCTGTGAAAAAGTAGGTCCGAAAATAACCCAATTGGGAACAGAGTAATAATGCTCCACTTAGCTTCTGGATGATAAAGTTCCTTTTATTAGTGTGCTTTTTTGCAGGTTTAACTGCATAGTTGCAGGATTATTTTTCAAATAGTTCATTATAATATGGTATTCTAAAAAATGGCAAGTCAAATGTTTCTCAGCAATGATCATGTAACTGTTAAAAGTGACTGTGCTCTGCCTTGCAGCATTTTTACTAAATTGGACAGCTGTTTCTGTGGGTTGAATGTGTGTTTGTGTGATACTCAGATGCATTGCTGAATGCACAGGATACTTTTAAATGTGAAACACGAGGTTAGCAAAAGCCTCCCATTGCTGCAGGTGGGCGTGGATCTCCATATATTAATTATAATAGTATACTTTCTTGGTAATGTCCTTAAAATCATGCCTTTTTGCTTTCTTTCTCTCTTGAATCTTGAAGATTTCAAAAAGAAGAAAAGATTAGGAAGTATTTGAGGTTACTTGCAGTAGAATGTTAAATTTGATATGCATTTGGTTGATGGGAGGAATGATTGGCAATATTTTATATTTATATGCTTTTAGAATAGGTGTTTGATAACTGTATAGCCATTAGTTAATTAAGCACGTCTTTATGTGCAGAAACCTTTATCTCCTTGTTATATGTTGTTATGATCCACCTCAATATTTATTGCAGTCTTCAAATAAACATGTACCTGTTCTCCATCATTTAAGCTGTAGTGCAAGGATCTCTTGTGCAGATCCAAGTGTACAATATGACCTGTTCTGCATCTAAGCAGTGGTGGTCCCATTTCCAACAAGAGCAACATGGTCATATATCTCACTGTAATCAGAGCACGTCCATAAAAATTGCACTTTTTAAACAAGCTTTTTTTAAAAAAAAAAAAAAGAGTAGAGTAGGTTTTTCAGGTGCTTGGTTGTTGAGTGCCTTCATGACCTCAGTGATTTCCCTGGGAAACTTATTGTGGAGCCAGGAATAAACACAGATACGACTGCTGCTTATATGCTACCCACAGAACTATCATTTTAGCCTAAGCAATTGGTCCCTACTTCAGCAGAAGAATGAAGTCTGGTTCGTTTGGTGTGAGCTTATGGCAACAATGAATCACTTGAAGTGCGGGTGCAGTTTTCTCCACTTTCCAATTTCAAATCCATAGAATAGGAAGGGTAGCAGTGGATTTATGCTCTTGCTTTGCAGAGCTTGTTGCCCATAAAATTAGATACGAGGAAATAATAATTTTTGTATTTTATTAAGATATGAATACATTCCTCTGTTTATGATTTCAGTATTGCTTTCCTGGATTTTAGTATTTCAGTATGAGTTTAATAGCATTGAGTTCAATGATTTGGAAAAGCATATACACTACTTACTGCCTTACTTCCCCCCCAATCCTTAAAGATATTTTACATCTCTAATTATTATTTTGCCTCCTTTTCCTAAACGACTACCCTTTCCTCCCTCAAAATGTAACCTATGTTATCTAATTACTTAAACAGTAGCTACAGCTTATGATAGAAAAACTTGTCGAAGTAGTAAACCTTCCCAGTTGTATGGAGACAATAAAAGTCAGCAGCTCTGCACTGCAGGAATTGTTTGCAGGATTCCGGCAGAGAAGCCTGTGTACAGTTGTTATCTTGGAAGGCTGGATTAAAAATAAAACAAAGAGAAATGGCAAACCCTATACAAATTTATTGAAAAACCCAACATTGACTGCACACAGTGGATCCATGTTGCATGTCTGAGAAAACAGGTATCGAGTCGAACAGTAGTCCGAACTGCATTGCTTATTTGCAGATTTCCTTCCAATTGCCAACAGAGATATTTGGTGATTGATATTCAAAGAACAGTGTGTGTGTGTTTGGATGTCCATCTGTATGTGGAGAGAGCATGCGTAAAAGGTTAAAGATTCAAATTTGATTCAGACTAAAAGTATTTTGATTTTGTTGACAAGAGTGGTTTTAAAACCTGTAGTCATAGCAAGGGGTAAGTCTTATCCACAGGCGAATTCATATGTTTTATAAAATTTTTGGAAGCCTAATTCTGCCGTGTAGTATATGAAGAATATTAATTGCTCATGGTTGTCAAATGCCTCTGTTATGACATGATGGATCTATGTAACTGAATCACACAAAGGATGAAGGACACACAAAAGGGAAAAAAACCCAGTGTTGTTATCATTCATATGCAACTCTTAAGAGGTCATTGTGATGTTTTGGTCATGGTGTTCCTGTCTCTGTTCTTGAATTGAAACTCAAGGTGCATCAATCCTGAACGAAGTATTTGTCTGTTCTAAAGTCTGAGTGGAATTGCTTGTGATCACACGACTTTGATTCTTAGGCACTTCAGGATCTTTCAGGGACATTGTGCTTGCTTCAGGAAGTATAGAACCACAACCTTTATTCTAAATAAATGATCAGCTATGTTGATTTGTGTGTCTGAGGAAAACACACATAAAAGTATAATAAAAGGTTAGAGAGAATAAAATCAGAACAGGATATGAATATAAATGAGTAATTTTGTCAGCAGTGAACTAATGAAACCTGATTTCCTACGGGTCTGAGTTTCATATTTGAGTTACTGGTACCAAAAAAGTGCAAGATAGAATTGAAACTTTTGTTGTTGAGCTTTTGCAAGGTCTCTGTCACCCCTGCACTATTACTGTAGCTTCTCTGTATTGTGTGGCTATGTAATTTCATAGCACTTGCGGGAAACAACTCATCTTTTTAAAATGTAGCTGAAATTAGTAAATGCTGTGGGAATTAATGGCAGGAACAAATTCATGTGTGTATGTTCACACATGTAGACGTGTCCTGAACACGGCTGTGTAAACTCTATTCCATAAGCAATCATAAGGCCAATGCAGAGGATAGAACATGCAGGGAACTCTGCTTGGAGTTAATCGTAGAACCATGGAGTCATTTAGGTTGGAAACAAGCTTTAAGATCCTTGAGTCCATCAGTAAACCCAGCACTGCCAAGCCCACCACTAAACCCTGTCCCTAAGTGCCATATCAACCTGTCTTTTAAATGGCTCCAGGCCTGGTGACTCAGTCACCTCCCTGGGCAGCCTGTTCCAGTGCTTTACCACCCTTTCAGTGTATCCAATGTAAACCTCCGCCATGCAGCCTGAGGCCCTTTCCTCTTGTCCTATCACTTGCTATTTGGGAAAAAAGACCAACCCCCACCTGATGGCAGCCTCCTGTTGGGCAGCTGTAGGGAGAAGTAAGGTCTGCCTTGAGTCTCCTGTTTTTTCCAGGCTAAACAATCCCGGTTCCCTTGTGAACTACATTGTCTTTCCTTGGACATACACCGGCACCTTGATGTCTTTCTTGGACTGAAGGGCCCAAAATTGAAAACAGTGTTCAAGGTGTGGCCTCACCAGGGCTAAGGGGGACAATCACTGCCCTTGTCCTGCTGGCCACACTATTTCAGGTACAAGCCAGGTTGCTGTTGGCCTTGGCCACCTGGGCACACTGCTGGCCCATGTTCACTTGGCTGTCAACCAGCCCCCCAAGTCCTTTTCTGCCAGGTGCCTTTCCAGCCACTCTGCCCCCAGCCTGTAGCGCTGCCTGGGGTTGTTGTGACCCAGGTGAAGGACCAGGCACTGAGCCTGGTTGAATCTCATAGAACCAAATGAAACATTTGGTGATTCCTGTGTCATTTAGAACTTTTGGCTTTTATTAACTATTGATGAAAATGATCAAATGGCAGAGATCCCAGCTTTTCACTTGAAGTCTTCAGTAATCTTGGTGTAATGAAAGCTGAAGAAAAAGCAAAGGTAGCTGTGAAAGGCCAAATTAGCATGAAATTTTTTAAATAACTTACAAAATTGAGTTCAAGTAAATAAATCTGTGTAGTTGTTGAAGGAGTAACATTGGGGATTTTTGTTTCTACTGAAGTGTGAGTTTTGCTTTTCATATAAAAGGCAGTAATTTGTAATAAAATTTTGTTGATTAAGGCTTATAATTGCTAAACCTTGCATGTAGATGTTGCTGAATATGAAACATTGTCTTCAGCAATTTGTAAACATTGGATAGATTTGTTGGTTAACTTTCAGAAATTATAAACTGTCAATAGCTTTTTCAGGGAATTATAATTTTTACAGAGGAAATACAAATAGTATCCTGGTGATTGTAATATAGCGAGTAACTAGTGCTCTCAACTTCAAATAATGTAGACTTCAAAGTTTGTGGGTGCTTTGGGCTAATGCTAGTCTGAATGATTTGAAGAGAAAACATAATGTCCAGAATCTAATTAACACACAAATTGAAATGAATCAACTCTTGGTAAAGTTCAACCATGTAACCAGAAAATTTTATAGGAAGCAACTGGAATTCCTCAAGTTGTACATCCTGACCCTGGAAGAAGAGATATTTTCCCTCTACCCTGAGCACAACGGCTATAGGTTTTTATGGCTGTGCTTCTACCTTGATGTGGTTTCACCAAGTTATCCCTATTTTATCAGCTCCCTCTCTCCACTGTTTTTATGATCACTAAATCCTATATCCACATGTTCCCAAACCCATTCAAATGAAAGTAAGAACTAGAGTTAATATTTTGCTGTGTTGTCTGTTGTAGAGAAAATAGTGTGCCAATTTGCACTCAAATTATTTCAGCCTTACAAAGGAGAAGGAAGGTGGGTGGTTCCAAGATCTGAATGTGGTGGTTTTGGAACTGGAATGGTGACCTGGAATAAGAGAAAGAGCCTGTCTCCTCTTCCTCAAATGAATTATGTAAAAATACATAGCTAGGAACCCAGATGTACTGTAATAGAAGTTTAGCAGAATTCCTATTGATATCATGTAAGTCTGGGTTCAGCCCAGCTGGATTTAAAATAAAGCCCTGTAGCTCCATTTAATAATGAAAAATAATATATTTTAAAAACACTACTTTTCATGCCTAGTAACAGTAGTTCTATATATCTGTAAATGTATGATGTGTGTCTCAGTGTAAATTGGACCTTATTTAATTTTCTGCTTTGTTACAGCTGTTACAACTCTGTTACCATTTCAATTTCCAATATAGGTATTAAGGCACCTTTTTAGAATAATTTTTTACTATACATTTTCATTTTTCAACTGTGTTAACTCATGTCATTGGAAACAGTAGTAGAATCTTGCTTCTGAAAAAAATTACCTAGTTTTTAAAACATACACAGGTTTTTTTTCACGTAAGTAGGTTGTTGTAGTCAGAATCTGGAAGAGTGTGTGCGTTTTTTACAGTGTGTTTGCAAATATCTCCCCATACCCATGCAGCTGTCACTATCTTTGTCAAATGGAGATATAAAAGTCAAAATTAGAGTTATATATAAAGCTGAAGTATCTAGCATAGGAGCAGGACTTAGAGAGACTTAAAATATTTGCTGAGAACTAATTAGAATGTGTGCTGCTTCTATGATTACTTTGCATCAGGCCTCTGCATTTGGAGAGGAAATAATGGTGAACGTTTACATTAAGGCTGAGAGAACTTATTTTCTGCCCTGAGTTACTTCTATTTTTTTGAGAACAGTAGGCTTGGAGGTCTGCAAATGCTGTATTGTTTACAGTCAAACAGAGGATCAGTAAAATAATAAACATAAACCACTGAAGTTATGATTTCTGTTAAAGGACTGTGCATCTGAGCAAAACTTTGTCATTGAGGAACTATGAAGGCCACTGTTATAGAATACAACAAATAGTATTTTTCCATTAGACTCCCCACATTTACACTGTTATTTTTATATTCAATTAAAACTGAAATCTACAATATCATTTTACAAGAATGTTTCATTTTGAAGTTGCAGGAAAATTAGGATACTTTTTTTTCAAAGGTATCTATGACAAAGCGATCGATACCCACAATCAAAGCTGAACAAACTGCTTCACTTCAGCCTTCTCTTAATCTTATGCTTTGTTTCCTGTGCAACAGTTCACAAACATTTTGGAGTCTGCTTTTATGGATATGCAAAGTATTAGTCTTTTTCAGAATCTGATTCTGAGAGTAAAATCCATTCCTTCTTCTACAGCCCACGTATTTAGCCTCATTGAGGGTGAAGGTAAAAGAGCTTTGGGAAGAGCAGCTTTCGTCTGCCTTGGAAAACCACCGCACCCCTTCATGCCACTTGAGTGAGTGGTTGGAGCAAGCTAATGTCCAAGCAAATACTTAATGTATCTTCCCAGTGCCTCTTAATTACCTAAACAACTGTGCACTGGTCCTGTAAAGACATGCATAGGACAGATTACAATTGTTAGGTGTGGAATTCATCTGTCTAATGTAGCTGAGCTCAGCTTCAGCTCCCATCATAATAAAGAGAAACCTTTGTGGTGGTGGTTGAGGGAATATCCTAAAATGCCTGTATTTATATTCTGACTGTACCTAATCCCACTTTTCCCACACACATACCCTTCCCATTTTTTCTTTCTCACACATAATAGGAACTATGAACTCCAGCACTTTTATAAAGTCACTGTCTACTCTCTTCTCTAAAAATAAACAGTGTATTCTAATAGAAAGAGAGAGAGAGGAGCCAGGCTTGAATTAGAGGTCACAGATTCAGAGTTAATTTAGAATTTGGCAGTTGACTCAGATATGATTGGCAAGGAGATTTCTAAAAGTCTGCAACTGTAAATTGGAAATAAATGGAAAAGGATTACATGAGTGGGGGACAGCTTTGAATCCGTAATGTATGTCCCAAGACTAACTTGCTCATAAAGGAACATGTGCTTAATGTGTCATAAAAATATTTAAGCCACGTTGGTCTTTGTATAAATATTTCATTTTTAAAGTTGGATTCTGGAGTGGCTAAAAATGAATTCAGTGTGCATATCCTTGCCACCAGTATGAAGGATGAAAAAAAAGGATCACCAGAAACAGGTTTTTTTTCCATCTTCTAGACTCATTTTCTCACAAGTTTTTTATGTTGTCTCCTGTGTCCAAATAAATTTTTTTAGTCGTTCCTATATCATCTACTTTGTTATATATTCCTCTGAGAGAAGCTATGGATCTATTATATTAGGAGACAGTTTGGAGGCAGAGTGAGTTGCTGCCAAGAAGGCATTCATGTGTGAGTGTGTGAATGTGGGTGGGTAACTGAGGCGTACAAAAGGGATACTTGTCTCTGTTCTTTCAACTGATTTGTTCCAAAGATGATATATGTCTATAAATAAAGCAAGATGTATTTTGAATGTGCCCATGTTCTGCATCATTAATTTTTTCACTGTTGGGAAACTATAAACTGCAAGAATCTGAACATCTGCTACCACCTGGCAGCTCAAATGGCTCAAGGAAGGAGTGACAGCAGCTAGAGAAGACCACATCTAAAATATTATCTATTTTTCTTTCTGTTATTTTCTTTATCTAAATACAGTCATCTTAATTTAGCTCAACACTGATGTTAGTACCATAGGAAACTAGACTAGGGAATAGTCTCTAGGGCTTTTAGGAACCATTTAGTAATGACAGAGGAAGAGGGAAGTACGTGACCAGGGCTGTGCTCCCCAGATCAGGCTGTATAAGCACATGGCTAATGGCCCTGCTGGATTGGGGTATAAACTGATGCCTGAGTCTGTAATAACCCCATCTATAACAGCATGTGAAATACAAGTGAGTGCTAACTTCTCCAGTGTCGCTCTAGTGGATAAGGCTTAGACCTCCCTGGTTATGATTGTTTTATATTATTTCCCACAGGTGAAATTTGTGCTTTTAAAATCCATGGACAAGAAATGCCCTTTGAAGCTGTTGTGCTAAACAAGACATCTGGAGAAGGTCGTCTTCAAGCAAAAAGTCCTATTGACTGTGAATTGCAGAAGGAATACACATTCATCATCCAGGCCTATGATTGTGGATCGGGACCAGGTGGAACAAACTGGAAAAAATCTCACAAGTGGGTAAAACTGAAAAGATTTATTTATTTTTTTTTTTACTTTGGTGTACATTTACTTTACAGTACAGATAAATGTTGAAGGACTCCTTTTTTCTATTGTAGTCAAGTATAAAGCAAATAAAACTAAGATGAGCCATTGTTGCAATAGTTCATCCACTTTTTATTCCTTTTTTCTTTTAGAAAGTATTTTTCTTTTTTTTGCCTCCTGCAGTTTGACCCATTCTGCAATGGTTCCAGTTAAAGCTTTTAACAGGATTGTTGTTCAAGTGGAAAATGCATCTCAGTTTTGGTTTGTTTTTCCATTCTTGGCTTCACATTAAAAACAGATCATCCAGGACATGGAAAGATAGCTTTTAATTGATGCTTAAAAGTTCTAAATAGGTTTCCTCTCCATTTATCTCATTAATGGTAAGAAAAGATAAATCACCTTTTTTTTTTCCCCCCGTATGCTCATGTATATAACCTGCAGCAGTGTTGCCCTTGCACAGTGTGTTGCTGACCTCAGCTTTTGGACAGCAAGTCTAAGAAGAATTAAAAAACTCTTGGAAGAGGAGGGTACGGGAGGTTAGTAGGTGGTGTTTTTTACTGTGGAGCCAGTTCACTGCATAAGTTTCAGTAGCGCAGTGCCTTTTTTCCCCTTCAATTCATGAAACCAAGCTCCAGACCATTTGTCATTAAAGATTAATTTAACTTGCATGTAGATGTGTAACTGCTGTACAAATTGTTCGTTTTGCTGAAAGCCATTTAAATAAATGATTAATAGTAATCATTCTTCCTTTTGCTCGTTCAGGATACATGACAATTAAAAATGTAATTAGCTTTATAATGCATGCTGAACTTTTTTCAGGATATTTAAAAAGGATACACATTTAGAAGGAAGCCTGTAGTACCAAATAACCATCAAATCACAGAAACAGTTTTTGCTTCATATTATTAAAATTTATAATGTTTTTTCCTTGCATGTCAGTAAGAAGCTAGTATGTTCTGTTTGTGGAAAATTTTGGTCAAATCCTGACCAAATTAAACCTGGCCCATTGGGACCAGACTTTGTTATGCTTTCTTGTAATGGTTTGTATACTAAACCACATGGTAAGCTAGGCTGTCTGGGGCCCCAACCTTCACTACTGGCTCTGGCATTGAACTAGAAAGTCCTTTCACTGCTCTGTGCCTCTGTTACCTTGCCTATCAGAACAGATATCAAATTCTTTCAAAGGCAGGCCTTTAGAGTTTGCTTTTTAAATACTAAAGGCCTGATATTTTTGACCCTCAATGGTGTACATGTACAATGGTGTAAGTAATTAAAGGATGAGATAATCAGCAGAAGGAGAGAGCCTTATTTAATATCAAAGAATGTTCATTAACTGACCATTTTTAGGTAATGAATATGTAAGACTACTGTAATTCTCTTCCTCTTTTTTTTTTTTTTTTTTTTTTTTGTGGGGGGGTGTTAACTGATTTTATACTGCAACAATATCATTGACTTTCTGCTGGGGTTCATTTTAAGAGGCAGAGTGATATTAATAGGGAGCACTATGAAGCCCTCTCTCTACGTGCTGTGGCAATAGTTTTTTACCTAATGCTACGTTAAGGTACTAAGCTGGGCAAATTGAACATAGGTGTTCAATAATATATCATTTTAGCAGATGCTCACAGAGTTTTCTAGATATATTAGTTTTTTTCAACTTTTTTGAAAGCAGACAGTGAGTGATGTGTCATAATAAATTAATTTTTCTCTTTGATATGTTTACCTATTTTAGGGCAGTGGTCCATATCCAGGTAAAGGACGTCAATGAGTTTTCACCAACTTTCAAGGAGAGTGTATATAAGGCCACCGTGACAGAGGGCAAGATCTATGACAGCATACTGCAGGTAGAAGCCATAGACGAGGACTGTTCCCCACAGTATAGCCAGATCTGCAATTATGAAATTGTCACAACTGACGTTCCTTTTGCCATTGACAGAAATGGTGAGTATGGAGGAGGAGCTCTGCAACAGCGGTAACTTCTGTAAGTGATGTAATTACCTATTGATACTAGCTGATAACCTGGCTTGAGTTTTAACTCAAGAGAGTAATCCTTTCCTCATCTCAGAGAAAGAAGGATCTGTCACACTGGGAAATTCCATCCTTTTTATGTGAGATTTGGTCAGAAAGTAGTACAGTAATGTACTGTGGAAATTAAACCCCCAATTTTAGATGAGCAGTATGTTTCTCTGTTACTCAGTCCATTATCTTAATTGTCTCAGATGTGGTTTTCCATCCAAGTGATGGCATTTCCTAATGCAGCATGTAGCCCTACCTAACGGGGTTTATTCACTGGTTTATAGCTGGTGCCATTTTTCTGAACTTTCTGGAGCAGAGTCTAAATGTAGAATTTACAACATTCTGGATATGTTTATTGTTTATTAGAACTTGCAGGCTGTGGGTCCATTTGTGGTGCTTCCCAAAGCAGATCTGTTATTCTGCGGTATGGAAGAAAATATGCTTTGGACAAGAAGTATCATTTTTTTAATGGTTACATATTTTAGGTATTTTTCTGATTTATATAGTATTATAAAAAAAATAATAAACCATACTAAGTTTTCCATATGCAACAATTTTTTACTTTGGTGGCCCTGTCTGCCAGCTTCCCACTTTTCCCAGTCAAACTCTCACCAGGGAAAAGCACAGAACTTGACACTGAGTTCGGGAGAGGTAGCTGGGCTGCATTAAAAATGTGTTGAAGATCCTCCCTCCCATTCTCTGCTCGATTCAGACAATACAAAATAGTAGCTCTGTCTTTCACATACTTCAGCAGTCCCATATTGGCATCACTTTATAGATGAGTCCTGGTTATAGATATTCACTTGTGCAGAAGTTCAAATAGAAATTCCCGTGCTCACAGAACTTGTTTCCCTGGATTAAGCACCCTGTGTGCACGCCCAGCAATGCTCTGATTTATCCTTCCTAACAGAAGTATTTAATCCATGTTGTATGTAGGAAGGGAATACTTCTTGGAAATTGATTTTTGGCCAAATTGGAAATCAAAAGTATGCATGGAGCTACTGTTTTCTCTAAGCAGTCATTTTCACATTGGAATGTTTCATAAAAATCTTTCCCCTATTAAAACATTAGTCATGTTTATTTGTGCAGTTCTTGCACAATGCACTGCTGAGCATCAAAAGATAACAACCTGTTGGCATCGATAAACTGTAAATGGTGTTGAGGAAAAAAGCTACCTTGTTATATTTCTCCACTGGGAGGCAAGTATACTATACAGGAGGTATAATCTTAACAAGTATGCTTGTGTTTAAGTAAATGAGGTCAGCTGGCACAGCTTTTGCCAGAGCAATAGCACAAAGGATGTTTTACTGGAAATGGGTATTTGGAAATAGATAATTGTGTGCAAGTCTCTAGAAGCTTTTCCTCTCTATGGGGTTGTTATTTTTTTTTTCTATTTGTGAGATTTACCATCCTGTCATAAAAGGAAATTCTCCATTTTTCTATTTGAAGCCATTATTTTTCCTGAGCTCCATGAGACTTGCCAGTATGGGGCTGGTTACTTACACAAGTCGCAGGTGTTTTCATAATTTCTTACCAGGTTTTTCAGAGATATCGTGGATAAATAATACACTGAGATTAGCATGACACAGAGCAGGCATTTCTAGTGCTTATGCCTTTTCAGCTCCTATCACGCAGTGCAGCTGGCTCATGAGTGATCATGATTTTCTTACAGTTGGAGGGATGATCAAAAGCATGTGAAGCATCAGGAATCCTTGGTTACATCTTTGTCCTCGTTTACCTGGGACCTGCTTTTCAGCAAAGGCAATGAGAAAATCACGACTTTAAAGCCTGCAGTAAATAATTGGTTTAAGTTGTAATGGTTGCAGTTCCTTGGTCATGAATTCAATTAATATTTTTGATCTATTTGTTCATTAAAAGAACAGTGTTGCCACAATCAACAGTAATTGCAGTCTAATTTGTGATTTTTTTTAGATAATGGTAATTGCTTAAAGCCACTGGGATTAGAGTCAGAGTTAGAATAGATGGTTGCACTTTTATTTTG
Organism: Falco naumanni; assembly: GCF_017639655.2. NCBI lineage: Eukaryota > Metazoa > Chordata > Aves > Falconiformes > Falconidae > Falco > Falco naumanni. Next base: position 7,932,102 of record NC_054066.1, read on the forward strand.
CGACAAAATATGTTGCTTAGTTCCAACACATTTCACTGCTTAGAATGTCTATGCCAGCTGATATAAACTTTCTCTGGTGCAAATTCTTTGGCATTGTGCCTGTTTCTGTTACATATAGGATGCTTAAAATAGATGTATGAGATGCCTGGGACTGTCTGTTAATACTGTACTAATTAGGATTTTGTTTATAGTTATTCTGCCCATTGTGAAAACAAATTAGGTTCTTGTGTCTTCTGCAAGTTATGATTTTTTTCCTATTTTTAGTAATATAAGTGTGGAATATCATTGCCTAGAAAGAGTATTTAACTGGATGCTCTAGAATTAAGTCTAAATATTGCAGAGGGCTGCAAAAGCAGGGAGTGCGTGAGGAAAACATGCCATTGTCAGTCCCCGATGAGACTGATCACCAGCAGCCTGTGAAACTAACCACAAATGGAGGCCTTTAGAAAGATGAACATGCTATTCTATCAACTTTTTTGTTTTGGCAGACCATTGTCTTTTTAGGCAAAACTTATTTCTTGTGTCTACAACAACCCGGGGAGCATTTTGTTGTCTTGAAAAATTGTATTACACATTGGGGAACATTTGTAGAAAGGAAGAGAGAATCTTCCAGAGCGTAGCAGTGCACATCACCAAACTGTGTGAAGCAGAAGTGCGTAAGCACCCAGCACTGGCACGGGAAGCAGCATTCAGCTCAGGTGTAGTTCTTGTAGACCTTTGTAAGTTAGGCACCTAAAGGTAGGTATCATAAAGCTTCCCATTTACACCTGGCAGCTTTGACCCGTGGTATGTAATTTCTTTGTGAATAAAATTATGTTGTGTTATGAAACCATAACACCGAGAATTAACTCTTGTATACGATGAGCGTAACTTGGAAGGTAATGAACTGTTGGTTATAAAATACAGTCATGTAATGGCAAAGGACAAATTTGTGCTTTGCTATGCAAAGAACTGGGACTAAAGGTATAAAATACATGTTTTAAGAGACTTTTGCATGCAGCTTAGTTTAGTTGTCAGCAGAGAATCTCAGTCAAGTCAGTTGTTATATCAATATTGTGTAGGCTTTTTTTCAGGTAACAGAAGAATTAAACCACAACGCACAGATCTGTTGTAATACCAGCAGAACATTTTTATGCATTTTCTGCCTTCATTTGTCAGGTATCACAGTCAGATAATCACAGAATTCAGATAGAGATACAAATTCAGCCACGGATCTGACCTACTTTCTTCTCTAAAATGGGAGTAACTGTATTTGCCACCCACCACTGGGAAGCACTTCACAAATACATGCTCAGATTGTTCAATAGGAAGATGAGTTACTGACTTTCCTGTCCAGTCAGCACAGGTTCTATTAAGTTACCTATCTTAGATGTCGACAGAATCTCACAAGGTCATCCTTTACAGCTCTGAAATCTGTTAGGAGCTATACAAACTTCATATTGTCAAAAAAATGATGAAACTTTATAGTTAAGCATTTGCATGCAATATTTATTTGTTTATTACACCACAGTTTCTTTCTGTTGTCACTGAAAAGTGCACTTTTTTGACAACAAGCAATTCTAATCTTTCAGTTGAGTTATGGTCAAATACAGCTTCTGGTGGCTCTTGGCAGCGGGGAATGTTGGGCTGCTGCTTCTGGGAGCAGACTGTAGTCAGAGGCCACTCACAAAGCAGTGCTAGCCCTCATCACTTTTAAGAGTTAAGAGTTTCAGTTTTATACTACTTATACACACAGGGAGTAAGTATGGAATTTGAGAGGGAATTGCCACAGTAAATTAGTCAAGTCTTTCCCCATTCTTGTGACTGCTCTAAAACAAGATGAAAGACAGCCATAAAAGAGGAATGTCTGTGTCAAACTATCCCCAAAACTGACCCCGAGGAAACAAAGGTTTGAATGTGTGTATCCTCAAGCAGGAATTTTTATATTCCTGTTGTCACTTATCTGGGTTTTGTTTTTTAAAATCTATTATAGTTCTAGGTATTTCCAGGAAAAGGCAGAGATATAGAAAGACTGGAAAAAAAAAAAAAAAGAAAAAATTATGGCCTAATTTTGAACTGTGCGGAAAAGTACTTCTCCATTAAAACTTTCTGGTTTTAATGTTATTGATTGCAATTTTGTCTGTGAGTGAGATGTAAATATAAATTATCACTATCATTTCTAAACTTTAATTATTCTGTATTTATAGTGCTTCCTTTCTGTCTCTACTTTTTAATCATACTGATTAAATTGTAAAATAAAAAAGGAGCATAAAGCATCTGAGGTAACAGAAAAATAGAATAATTAAGAAATCAAGAAACTATGGTAACATCTGAAAGATCTCCAAATGACCTTCCAGAGTAACGTGTTATAGTCAGAATCTTTGTAGTTCAAATCTTAAAAGACCATAGGGAAATACAAATCTTGGAAGATAGATTTAGTGAAATGCGAATGTGTTGTTATGATTTATGAATCTTAAATGACAGTTAATGCACCACACAAATTCTAGCAGTCTGATAGTGTAGATTCTGAAAATTTTGGTTTCTTGAGAATGTCACTGCTGATCATGGACTGAAATAATACCAAGGGGAACCAGAGAGGGAAGTATAAACATTCATTTAAGATATAACACAGAAAGGAAAGAACAACCAAACAGATATTAAATGAATAGTTCAGTATACGGTGGCAGTGTTTAATTAAATCCTCTTAGGCAGGTACTAATCAAGCACCTCAAGACAGTAAAATGGATAGGTTAATTTGTTTTGCCAATTGCTAACTCAAAAATAATGAAGTACTTGATATCGTTATTGCAGTTGCTTTTATGATGGGAAGAGCTATCTGCATGGCAGACTTGAAAAATGCCTGGTAAGGTGAGGTGCCTGAGAGAGAGCCAACGTAGCTGTTGGACAAAGTACTGTTTTCTTATTAGCCTTCACCAGGTCGTTCTGCTTCTCCATTTGAGACATAAAAACACTGATAGCATTTGTCCTCCTCTGTGCCCTGCTCAGAAAGGGAGGGGTTAAGACTCAAAGTCAACAGAAAATAGGGTATTCAACCTGATTTATAGCTGCAGATGTAAAGGTCTGTTTAAAGTACGAATTTTGAACCAGAAGATGGCGATAATTGCAAAAGCAGCCTTTCTTCAAGCCTCGAACCTCATCTGAACAGTTTTGCATTGGTTTCAGTTGAACTACTAGCATTGGTTTTAAGGCAGTAGTAGTAGTGGTCAGAAATGCATTGGGCCCTGACAAGGTAAGGAGTGTGCATCAGAAAGAGACACCTGCTGAAATTCTTGAGAAGCTACATGTGTCTGCTTTTGCCTGTCTCATTCATTTGAACAGTAAAAAAAGCCCCACACCCAAATTGCCAAACAGTGCCAGCATGCCTAGTGACAGACACTTTCACCAGCCCCTATGGGAATCACATCACTGTATTTGACTACGTTCCAGGATTTGGGTTCTCCCCATGCCAATTTTAGCTGAAACAACTTGATTTTGCAGATCCGTGCTTGAAAGCAGTTGTTATGCATAGCATTGATCCAGAGTCAATTTGTTTCTTGAATCCCAGAACAAACATTCTCGTTGAAAGCAATGGGATAAAAGAGCAAAAGTGTGAAATGTATTAAACAGTCTCAAGTTACAACTTGAGCAAGAAGTGCAGTCCAGTGGAACCGGGCAGAATTAAAATGGTGAACTCGTTCATTACAAAAACGCACATTCTGCATGATAATCTTCCAGTCCTGCAGGAAGTACTCTGAGAAAGATCTTTCCATTTCCTTCTGAAAGATGTAATGCCTTTGTTCCCAAAGGTAACATGTCACCTTTATATATGTGGCAGCTTCAGCAGATAATCTCTGTTGTTGTTGAGTGTTATTTTCCATGTGATAACTCTGTGCTGTCATACCAAATACTGGTGAGAGCTCTAATGTAGAAGGTGATTCTGGGGTTTTTACGATTTTTAAAACCCAGGAAAGATGTTAAAGGGCTAAACATCTCTCTCACCTAAAGGGTAATAGCTTTAGGGGAAAAGAGGTAGATACTTAGGCTGGGGAGATGTTTAGCAGTGGATCTCAGGAATGTGGTTGTCATGTTAAAGCAGTGTATCCTGGAAAGATGTGGAAAATTAGGTTGCATCTACTAATACTTTTACATTTCAAGATTTAACAGCTAGTCTTACAGTACTTAGAAAGTTTTGTTGAGCAGATGTTTCCTTATATAGAATTATAGAATCATTTAGGTTGGAAAAGATCTCTGAGATCATCAAGTCCCACCGTTAACCCAGGACTGCCAAATCTATCACTAAGCCATGTTGCTAAGTGCCACATCTATTTGTTTTTTCAACACCTCCAGGGATGGTGATTCCACCACCTCCCTGGGCAGCCTGTTCCAAAGCTTCACCACCCTTTCAGTGAAGAATTTTTTCTAATATCCAATCTAATATCCAATCCAAAAACCTCCCCTGGTGCAACCTGAGGCTGTTTCCTCTTGCCCGATTACTTGTTATCTGGGAGAAGAGCCTGACCCCCACCCCCTGCCTGCAGCCCCCTGTACAGGCAGCTGAAGGGAGCGATAAGATCCCCCTGAGCCCCCTCTTCTCCAGGCTAAACCCCAGTTCCCTCAGCCACTACTCATAAGACTTGTTCTCTAGACCCTTCACCAGCTCCGTTGCTCGTCTCTGGACACGCTCCAGTACCTCCATGTCCCTCTTGAAGTGAGGACTGAACACAGTATTTGAGGTGTGACCTCACCAGTGCTGACTATAGATATGCCCATGTTATAATCCTAGCATCTTATATTTGCCTAAGAACTTCTTTATTTCTCATTGGTTTGAAAGAAAATGCTTCCCATTTCTCATAACTCTCCTGCCTGCAGATGTCCCATGTATTTCAAAGAGATTTCTGGTCACAAAGGACTTGATTAACCAGGACTGAAATGTTATTGCCTGTATATGCTTAGCCAAGAATGAATTTCTGAATGTTGTCTTGTATTGAATCTATAGGTAACATCAGAAACACTGAGAAACTGAACTATGATAAACAGCAGCAGTATGAGATAATGGTAACAGCTTTTGACTGTGGTCAAAAACATGCAACGGAAGATGTCTTAGTACGAGTTAATGTCAAACCAGTGTGCAAACCAGGCTGGCAAGGTAAGATTTAATAGCTTATATATTTAAAATTTTTGTTTATATCTCCTTTTTTGATGTTTGTCCTTCATCTCACAGTAAGGAAACTAGGGTCCTTACTTCACTGGTATAGAAAACTCTTGCTGTGTCTTCTGCTTGCTTTATTCCAAGCCTGTCAAAAGAGTGGATAATAATCCCAAGGTGGTTTTCATTTGCCATGTTTTTCTCTAGTCAGAACAAAAAAACAGACTAGAAAAAAAGAAAAAAGATAAGTATCTATTTTAATAAGAAATCTTATAATTCACTCTGAATATACTGAAGGTTAAGAAAATGCTTGCTTTTCTCCTACTATTCCTTTAAATAAAAGTTTTGAAGCCACCATGACAAGATACTTTTCCCACGTGTGCCAGAGTTGTTGAGATTATCTTGTTCCAGGTACAGAATTGGCTTTCATGTGCGTGCATGCGTGAGTCAAAGCACACTCAACCAGCAGTGGGAGTGAAAGGCATTTTTTTACCCTGATTACTGTCTTCATATTGAGACATTTCAGTAGGAATTGATTTTCTAAAAAGCTTGTAAGGATCTACAGTCTATCCTGTCTAAAATGGAGAAAAACCCAGCTGGCAATGTACTAGGAAGATATGCCACAAATTCTAAGGAATTAAGATGAAAATGAGGGCTGGATTAGGGACAAACCAGCTGGATGTAACCACATTATGCAAATGCCATTCAGAACTAACCTGATCATCGTAACTGTAATTTTTAAAGAGAATGATTAAGAAGGGAAAAATCAGTTTGGCTGTTGTATTTAAAGGTAATTTGGAGACTGATATTATAGGAAGAAAAAAGGTTTTCTTTGTTAAATTAGAAGCCCTGGTCTAGAGCGAGTTGTAATGACAGGTGTGCAATATCATGATTCCATTTTCACAGTTATCACTTAGAGCAGAACCACATCTTAATTTTTTCAGGGATGTGCTATTCCCCACCCACCCATGTATTTTGAAGAGCATTTTTATTTAAAATAATAATAGAACGTCTATGAACTATCTCCACATTTTTCTAGCTGATGTTATTGTTCAAACCCCCATGATTTATTCTATAAAACCAATATAGTCTCTTTACACTGTAGAAATGTTCTGTTTCCATGTTATAGAGTCATCTCAAATTAAATACTCCCAAGTTAGCTTGGAATTTGTAATAATATTGATGCAATTGTTGATTATTTTTTTAAATTTCCAGATTATTTCCATTTAGATATTTGATTGAGCGAGTAATTTTTGCAAAGATACCTTACTAATGGTGTGTTGAAATTGCTCAATATTGTCATCCTTATTTCATAGTTCAAGCATCAGTTATAGGGCACATGTCATTGCTGGTCCTATCAGTTGGGTATAGACGCCAGGTAGCCAATAAAAGTAATAGAAAGAGCCTCAAGAAAGGTTTGGTTTGGTTTTTTTTAAAATGTTTTGTTTATCTTTGATTGTGACCTGTTTACAAGGTATTTAAGCTTTTAATGAAAAGCTGGGATTCAGCTATTGTTATTTTATGCATGTAAAATTTGTTTTCTTCTAGAAGTCAAAGCTGTATGTGGCTGATGGTTTTGGTAATGTTAGGTATTTCATATGAGAGGCTGCCAGCTTGTTATTTTTAGTGTGATGGTGAGAAAATAGAGAAAACAGCACACACACACAGGCGCATATATATAGATATAGATATATATAGATATACATGAAAAAATGCAATACATGAGAAAAGTTTAAAGCAGCTTGTCTAAACCATTTTAGCTAGGAAAGGGTATGCTTTGATAGCATTCATTATGCTTGAATTTGGGTTTTTATCTCTGTGGCAATTTGGCACAAATATTTTTTCTCCCTTCTGATCTAATAAAGTTTTATGATGGGTCTTTATCGTAGGCAAGGTAAAAATATGGAATAGCTCAATATGTTCTGCTCTAGCATATTTTGTGCCATCCATGTGGAATCGTACCTTCCCATCTGTCAAGCAGCTGCTTCACGTCACTGACATGTCACCAGGTCAAATGGCACAAAGTGCAAGTGGATAGTTTTTTGCCTACTCAGGGTAAAAGGTCTTTAGGTAAACAATTGGGTAGATATGACTTAAGTTCTTAATTACTAAGTCATTAATTACAATTTGAAAATGAGCTGCAATGTAATACTTCCAGAAGTTTCTATGTTACTCTTAACGAGATTTTTTTAGACCTACTTATTTTTAAAGGTGAAGATAATCACACAGATGATATTATTTCCACTTTGAGACAGTATCTGTAAATAATAACTGGTTTAAGGAAAAAAACCACACCAAATAAGCAAAAGTTCCTAATAGTATTTCCAGTACTGAAGAGGAAATCTGGAGCCTGGGAATGGAGGATATTTGTAGTGTTCTCTCTTCCCTGTGTCTGTTAGTCTGTGACCTCCCCCTAAAAAAGGCAGCCAGCAGGTATGCTCCATCTTCTTTGAAATAATGATATATTTGAAAAGATTGGATGACTAAGGGAGGTACAATAATGTTTTACTTGACAGAAAAGATGAATATTCTGAGCCTTTGGTTATAATACAGAAGTTGCCCAAATAGGATATATGACTTTTCTCTTGTTTTCCAGTATTAGGTTGAACAAATAAATATTTGGAATTTCAATTTATAGTATTGGTATTTAGTTCTTGAAAGTTACTGGCTTTAGTAATTTGAAACATTGTGCAATTCTTTCTGTGACTATAGTGACTATAGATTGTAGTCTAATGCAAATTCAGTGTTAAACATTTCAGTGCAATAAATTTCAGTGCAGGTACCCTTTGGATAATCTTTATTGCACAGGGGTGGGACAGGGAAGAATAGGTTTACATAAAACAGTGTACATTATTCCTGTTTCTAGAGCCTGACTCCATATGGCTGACTTATAGAAGAGCAAATTAGACTCAACAAGCCAAGGTACTATCCTTTAAACAAGATTCCCTTGGGCTAATAGCATTTAAGTTTTCATTAAATCTAGGCGCTACTTCCCTACTCTCTGAGATGTACATTAATATACAATCAGCAAGCATTGCCACACAGGTATTTTCAGCAAACTACAATCCTCTACGCTATTAGAAGCTACTTTAAAAAGTATGATGATCCAAACTGTCGTCAAACCATTCTGGGCCGAGTGCTCTGAAATGTTATTAGTATCTGAAGCAAGCTAAAAATGTAAATCAATGAACTAATTCCTAATCAGTTACTTTAATTAGAAATTCTCATTAGTGAGTTTTGTCAACTGACTTTTATAGCTATGCTACAAATTCTCTTCATGCTATCTCTGTTTTTATTTTATATATTATAATAAATTTTTATATTACAATTATATCATAATATTATATGCTTTCCATGATTTTCAAACAATGGAGTGATCACTTACTGCCAGGTAAGTAAGGAGACTACATTATAAAGAAAACTACACGATAGTGTTTCTGACACCATAATGGGTAGATTTACAGTTGAAGATATTTCTGTTTTCTGATTAAATATTTTTTAAACACTGTTAGTGAGTTTCCGTACTAAGAACAACCCTATTATCTTCAGCATGTTCCCTTTTGGGTTCTGTTGATTCCTCCAGGGCTCTGCCTTTGTTTCAATTCTATGAACACAGAGCAGACACTACGCTTTTTCCTATAGATTCATTTCCAGTATTGTTCTTTTCACTACAGTAGTTTTAATATCACAATTATATATATATATAATTATTAAAAAATACTGATTTCTGTAGTTACTTCAGCCTTATACAAAACAAGGTAGGCAGACTTACAGCAACACAGTACTGAATAGTCATATAGTATTTTCATTGAAAAACATGAGGTGAAATAAGAAACAGTCAAAACCCTGTAATCTAGACCCTGTTTCCCTTAGCTCCTTTATGGTACCATAATATCATCTTTTCTTATTGCTGCTGCTTTTAGGAACAGTCTTCATAAAACTGAAGAAGTTACCGTCCCCCCTAGTAGGATAACAACTGGGAATAAAACATAAAACAATGTGCTGAAAGATGCAAGATAGAAAGTTGAAAACAGTTATTCCTGTACCAAACTGTCTTGTGGTCAATGTGGGAATAGCGGAGTTTAGCCTTAAAAAATAAAGGGTAGAATCATGTCCCCAAACACTTAAAATATATTTTGAGACTGGTTTGCTCAACTATTGACAATCCAAAACTCGGGTTGTTACCTAAAACGCAATCGATTTCAGACGGGAGGTAGTTATTAAGGCACAGAACCAAAAAGCTTCTCTAAACCAGTCAGCTGAACACCCCAGTGAAGTGTCAGAGGGTTCTGCCTTTCCTGAACCAAACAAGGGAAGGTTGAATCTGTTCCTTGGGAAGATAAGTGTATAGCAAAGACAACAGTCTAAAAAGTTAAAAGTCAAATTGTCTTCTCTGACTAAACAGGACTTAATTATTTTATTGCCAAATTTAATATGGCCCTTGCATAAGCAATGCTCATAACCTCCTGTTTAAGACAAAATTAGGACTTTGATTAGAAAACAGGATTTCACAGCATCCATCCCGATGTGTTTTACCAATCTGATAAGCTTTTCTACACTTCCCTGCACATCTTCAAGTCCTGTGAAACCCAAATGCACGCTTTACCTCAGTAACAATATAAAGTAGAAATTGCTTAAAAATTGATCTTAAAAAACCAGATGTTCCTTAAAAATTCAGTGATTTTCCACTTAAGGTTTGCTTAAAAATAGTTTTGAAACCAAATAGTCTCCTTTCTTATTGACCCTGTAGATTATAAATACATTTAATAAGAGTAGTTAATGTATCGAGGATATTGCATGTTACATCTTAAAATTGTAAGACATGTAGGGCTCACTAAGGTGACCCAGGGCTTTGCTACCATCTAAAGGCACGTTCTTACCACCTTTTTAATGTTCAGTAGTCATTCATAGGCCATGTACAGGATAGATCAGCTCATTTTTTTCTGCTGAAATATATTATTTTTGTTCGGAGAAGGGCAGGACCTTCTCTCTTAGTAGAAGAATGATCTTAGATCACTTCTGAGTCAAAGATGCTATTTGCAGTAGGTGCTGAGTTATTTTAGAATGGTATTCATGTGGGCTTTCTAGTAAAATTCAATTACAGAGGAAAACCAAAACTGTATTGGCTTTTGAGCTGACGGTGCTTTTAACAAGGAGCAATATGATTACCAAAGCAATTGGTTGTTTGGCAGAGAGTGGTCAAGTACAGAAACATTGCTTATGAGAATAATAGTCCTAGTCTGCAGGAACAGTTTTAAAGGCCCAAATATTTTCTGCAATAAATATAAATCAGTTTCTATTTTTCTTGTGCACATACCTAGCAGTTTAAAATGCAATACTTGTGCTGTCTTAGCTATAAGTTATTTGGACGTATTTTTAAAAATGAATTTTATTGCAAAGCAGGGAGCCTTTATGCCAGTCTAGTCTTGGAGCTGTTGGGCATGCGTTAGCCATACATCCCTAAAACAAGGTAATCATAACATAATGCTTACATTCATCTATTCACTTGAATGGCACCATTTTAGTGGAATACCCACTCTTTACATACCAATTTCAGACATCTGAAAATTAATTGAACTTCTGAGTACTTTTGATTTGTGGGCTTAAAGTTTACATATGTTCATATTTATATACTTGTATCACCATTAATTTTCCTTTTGTTTGACTACCAGTAATAGAGAAAGCAGTCAAACCTGTTTCAGTCCAATTTTCAGATACTCTTTCTTTTCCTCAGCAAAATTCTGTGTATGTGTTACAGCTAAATACATCTTTCCTGAGCACTCTGGGTGTTTTCACATGTCTCTTTTTACCATAGCTGCTTACTGGAAACACAGTGCTTTATATATTCCAAAACTGTCTTTGTTTTGCCTGGCTGTATCAGACTAGTGGATTGTGCACATGCTGTTATTGACTTAATGGAATCAGCTTTTTCCATGTGTCATTTTTCAGTGATACTTACCAGTTTCTGTATTTCCTGAGCATGAACTGGCACTTTGCATTGTTACTATGAAGGATATTTTTATAACACCAGCTCTCAAGGTCATCTTATTCTGTGCTTGGGATATCCTCTTTCTATATTGACTTCCAATGTAGAATTGCCTTCTGGTTTTGTCACTAGCAGAATTAACTAACACAGTCCTGGTTTTGTGCCAAGACTATTAATGGAAATATCAAATAACAATCCCAAGGCATATTCACAGTGATCTTTACTAGTTACTTCTCTGTGTAGCATGAACTTTACATTTTCCAAGTAACATGCGATTGCCCTCCTTTTAGGCAGTTCTGTATATAGGTTACAATTGAAATACTACAACCTGTCTTTTCCATCTTAACATATGCAAGAAACCATTCATTTTAGACCTATTTAACTAAATTCTTCCATATACCTTTGTGGGAGTTAACTCCTTTGTTCACCTTTCTGCATTTGCAACTTAAAAAAATAGTCTTTCCTTGTTTTAATTTTCACTGCAAGATGTCCATGAATTTCACTGGGGCTGTTATTTCACTGAGAAATTTCTAATCTCTGAGATGTAACTGACAGCTGGTCATTCTATTAATGTTTCCTCTGCTCAGGAGTTAAAGCCCTACAGGATATCCAGTTATGAAGATTTTCCCTATCATTTCTTTTTTCCTCTGCATGTAGAAACTTCCACCTATTCTCACACCATGGGCTTCAAAAACTGCAGACATACCACACAAGTTTTCACATCCTCCTAGCTGATACTTAAGTCTTTCTTTTTTTCTTTTTTCTTTTTTTTTTATATATATATATGTAATTTCTACCAAACTTCCCTAGCATATTATCCTAGCAGTGGCAGGAGTTGTGACAACCATTGTAAAGCTCCATACTTGCTTCCCAAAAGAAAAAGCATTTTTTTTGCGTCAATGGTGACTACTTGGCCCTTTAAAACTTGGCAAATTGGTTTTAGAAAATTATATTCTGGGCAGCATGCAGTGACATTGATGGATCCTGGAAGTAGCATTCTGCTGATGCTTACTAGCCAGTTTGTGGCCAGTTAACTAGGGGGCATTCTACGAAATTCACTCCTTTGTAAAATGAACAATTTCACAAATGGGAAACTGCTTAGACAACCTGAACAGACCTGGTTATTTTAAGTAATTCAGGATCTTCTCAGAAACAGAGGTACTTAAGAAAGGGCCAGGCCTGCATGCACTACTAGTCTTTTTTTCTAACTTTCCTTCTGAGATGACAAGGCATAGCAGATGATCCATTTTAACATTAATGATATACTTTAATATTAAAATAATAATAATAATGTTAGCTCAGTTTTGTTCACCTGTAATCTGCATCAAGAAACAACACTCAGTTTCTCGAAAGGTCTGTTGGAAGGCTGAGATTTCCTTTTGTGTGTGTAAGATTATCCTTTTTTCAGAAGTTTTGAGGAGGGTTAATCAGGAAATGGGGGGGCAGAACAGGTAAGGTAATTCCTCTGTGTGTCTTGGGGTTTGGGTTTTTTGCAAAATGGGAAATTAAAACCCTTTGAAATGTTGGTGTGGGTTTTCTTTTTAGATTGATACAATTTATAAGTCCATAAACATAGAGAGAATGCTGTCCAAGAGGATATATGATAGAACTGTTACCCTGTGTCTGTTTTTCTAAAACATGTTTTACCTTTAGCTCAAAGTAGAAATTTAAGTACCGAAGTGTGTACATTTTGGAAATGTCTTATGGCCATTGATCTTTCACATGTGGAGAATGCCTAACAGCAGGTAGTTATTGAGGTGGCTGCAGTATATGATATTCTGGCAATGTGTGCACTTTCCAGTAAATTCATGGCGTTGAAAAAAAAAAATTAGTTTTGTGAGGACAGTGCACTGCTCTTCCAAATACATTGTACAGCATCTAGAGCTGCCTGGCTGCTGCTCTTAACATATAAGGAGTTTCATAAATCATGAAAATAAATGTAATTTTTGGCAAAACTAGAGAGATATTTCTGATCTTGTTTGAAATGCTTTGTGTAAACTTGATATTTTTATTTATTCTAGAATCTTTCAGATTTTCAAATTAATAGGAAAATGTTTCATAAAAAAAACCACCAACCTTCAGCAAAGCTGTGAAATGTGTAAGTTGTGGGTTTTTTTTAAAAAAAAACCACAAACAAAAGAAGCACAGTAACCTTCAGCCAAGTATCCAGCCTACATAGATAGCACAGATGCAAATATGCTGCAGGGGAAACAGAAGACCTACCAATTACATTGCTCTGGGAACCGTATGTTCCAGCTATTATGTAGCGATGCTGCAGAGACTCACTAACAGCACTGCGTAGATATTATCTTATGTTTAGCTGCCAGGATACACATCTTCAGTGCAGCATGAGAGTAGTGCTACATTTCACTGGCATATTAGGGGTTCTGTTGCAATTGTCTTTAATTGCTATAATTTTCAATGTCACAAAGTAGAATCAAATTTCATGGCCACACACGTGTAGGAGACATGAAAAAGGTCATACCTCCTCTTCACATGTGGGTACCATATTCCTTCAAGGAAAAATCAGATTAAATCATTCTTAGTGTCATTAAGCATTAGAAATTAATTAAAATGTAATACATGGATCAAAAGGAGAGAGTGTGATGTACAAAACTGCTAAGTGTAGAGATCAAGGAACATTTTTACATTATCCCGCTGTTATAAGGAAAATTCACTTATTGCATTGGGTTTTACTTCTAAAGTCTCAAAGTCTCCCTGAAGTTTGATTGATTTCAGTCTTGGAATAGTTTGAGTATCTCAGAGATTGAGATCCAAGTATATATACATAGGTTTTTTTATAATTTATGAAATCTGAACCACAAACTTGACACTGTAATATTTACACACTAATGTTGTGATGTTGTAGGTATGTTGTCTGGAAGAGCTCTATACCACAAGTGGCAAGCAAGAGCCTGTTGAATTAAAGAATCCAAACAAAAGCTGATTTCTGCAGGACTAAACAGGGCTAGTTTTATTCAAACTATTCCCATGGGATTAGTCTTCCCCGGCTACTAGGGAGACAGTGCTCACCTTTCAAAGTTTGCACTGTAACGTGGTGGTGTTGCATGACAGTTCACATCAAAGATGGAACCATGTTGGTTGAGTTTGGCTAATCAAGTGCAACCTACCATTTCAGATGGGATTATATATCTTTTGACTGCATAACCCTAGACACGAGTAACATTTTAAGATACAGTTTTTAAATAACAGAAATTCAGAGGCTTTTTTACAATCAGGTTATATGAATCTCTTCCTCTGAGTCAGTACTAGAGGAATTGGAAAAAGTGCGACCACATTCCTAAGGGAAAGGTACTGATCTTTTGAATGTGTCCAGTACAGGGTATTATTCTGAGAGAAAGAAAAATCTTCACGACATTCAAGGTTAAATGAAAGACTTGGGGTTTTCTTGCAATAAGCTCTTTGCACTGTCCCCGCTTCATGTTGCCTGTTCTGACTCTATGCACTTCCCAACGTTACTGATGGTGAGGTACAGAGGGTTCTGGCCTCAGTTTCAACTCTGGGGTGCTGAAATGCTATGGAGGAAGATACTGTATAAATAAGCCAGTTGATTTGTGTCAGAACTATTGCTATCTTTAAGACTGTCCTGCTGTCACAGGATTGTATCGTACTCTGGTGTTGCCTTTTGCCTGCCTGAGAATGCCTTCTGTGCAGAGTGGGACGCCGTGATGGACTTTCTAAACCTGCACTAAGTTGGTGAAAGAAGTGGTAGTGGGATTTAGGGTGACAATTGGTCTATGAGACTGCAGAGGACCAAAGTACAAATACAGTAGTTCAAGTCTAGTTGGTGTTATACAATTTAGAGCTGAGATAAATTCGAGTGATTTAGAACGTTCAAGGTTTGATATCTCTGGGTACAAATTACCGTTTATGCCAAGATGAAAGGTAATACTGTGAAAACAAACACCTCTTCCAATTCATGTGACAGAAACAGAGGTCTTCCATTATTCTTCCTTGTGTGAGTAGTGGCATTTTATATAGCATGTTTTTTATAAGACACTCTTCATGTAACTGGAGCTGAGTGTGCAGTTGCTGATATGTTACAGTTAATAATTCAGTCACATCTCACATACGCTAATGGATATTTTGCATGAGTGCTGTTAATTTGATATAGCTGAAAAATGAAAACGTGGCTGAAAAGTGAAATTTGCTGAGATATAAATGTTTCAGGTATATATGAGACACTGTTTTTCCTTTTCAATAGAGGAATATAATGTTTTAACTGGTGAATAAGAGTCTATAAATAGTTTATAATATTAATAGTCTATAAATATAAAAATAAAAGTCTATGAGAGTCCTATATTATTGGCTAGTATATAAAACAGAAAATTGTTTTATTTTGACCTTAACTATCTGAAAGAATTTGCTGCTTTTCAATCAGAAAAAAAAGTTAACTCCAAGTTTCTGGAATGGATAAGGAGCAGAAATCTGTTATTATAATGATGTACCTTATATGTTACTTTAAATTCCAAGGGAACTGTTTAAGTTGACAATTGCAGACAAATTATGCAATACTGCAGATCAAATATAACTTAATATGGAATGAACGGGCTCAGTACTATTACCTGAAAATTACTACTGAAATAGCAACTCAGCTGTTGTGTGCACAGGCAGTAAAGTAGTTATAGTTGTCTTTTAGTCAGTGATGTACAAGTCCTAAAGATTTTAGTAAAAAACATACCTTCAGAATGTTCCATGAAGTCTCAGCTTCTTGAAAACAAAATGCTATGTGAATACCATTGGGATTAAAAGTCACGAAGAAAATCTGAGAATTTTGGGGTTCAGACCAGTGACTGTCAGCATCTTATCTCCTTTGTCTGGACTAATGTGATTACATTTCAAAATGGTTGCATGAACTTTCAGATCTTCTTGTAAATTTTTAATACAGTTTAAGGTGGTGGGAGAGAGCACCTTTTTTCAAGCTTTCTGAACACGAGGTCTGTTACAAAAAAAACCTTTCACCTACTAAATGTGTATATCTATTTTATTACTTTTCCTTCCACTGCTATTTAGAAAGAATGTCTCTGTCCATTTGCTTTAAGAGAGTACATTGACTGCCAGGACCTAGAATTTTTCCACTTATGTAGTCCTTTTATACCTATGTCTAAAAAAAGTCAGAGAAACTTCTGCTGTGTATGCAAGAGTACTTTTCACAGATTCTACAGATATACACATTGAGTAGCAGAGTTGAATGGTTTTGTGACATCAAGGTAATTAACTTTTTGCATCTCTGTATTAATGTGGCATGGTAACTTGGCCAGAGTTGGCTAAAATGTATGAGAAAGGTATGAGCCTGTTAGAGCATTGAGGAGGAGGACAGCCATGAAAATGGCCAAAGGGCTGGAACATCTCTCCTGTGAATCCAGGCTGGGAGAGTTGGGGTTGTTCAGCCTGGAGAAGAGAAGGCTCTGGGGAGACCTTACTGTGACCTTTCGATACTTAAGGTGAGCTTTAGAAAGACAGAGAATTTTTTTTACTTGTATTGACAGGACAAGAGGTAACAGTTTTAAACTGAGAGAGGGTAGGTTTAGATTAGGTATTGGGAAGAAATTCTTCACTGTGATGACGGTGAGACACTGGCACAGGTTGCTAGAGAAGCTGTGGATGGCCCATCCCTGGCAGTGTTCAAGGTCAGATCAGATGATGGGGCTTTGAGCAACCTGGTCTAGTGAAAGATATCCCTGCCTATGGCAAGGGACTAAGTGATCTTTGGAGGTCCCCTCCAACCCAGACCATTCTATGATTCTATGAAAATATGAACTGTAAAGATAGCCAAAATACACATTTTAAATTAACGCTGCTTGTTTGGCTTTCCTCTGAAGCAGGCTGCAAACACCATAATTAATCTGATTTAAAAATTTCAGTGCTTCAGTTGAGAAGCATGGTGGTATGTATGGCATGTCCAGGTGGCTGCCTAAGGCAGGTGATTGTTTAAATGTTGTGGGCTGTGAAACAAACCCACAGATTAGTGAAATCTGGCTGGAAGCATAAGTAGTCCTTTCAGCTGTAACTTTGTCGTTAATATTTCACAAAATTAGTAAGATATTTGAAGACGAGAAGTGGCAGTACAGATGTGTTATATTAGCTTTTGGTCATGGTCCAGTGAGATTGATGTATATAGCCTGGTCCTTGGAGATATTTGTTCTGTAGCATAAAACTGTGAAATCTGGCCAAATTCAGTGCAGCAGACAGCCTCATCCCTGTAGAGCTAGCCATTAGTCTGTCACAGGGGCATGGACATCGGAGATACAGACTGACACCAATTAGTACTTCTTGTCAGGATATGTGCCCCATGCTTGTGTGACTCTAGCAGCAGTAGTATTACTTAATTAAGCCTGACACTCTTTTATAAAGTGGCACAAACCCCAGTTTTTTTAGGACAGCAACTTATTGATGTCAAGTTAAAAAACTTTTATATTTGTCTGAGACGGTGACCTTTGAGAGCAATATGTCATTTACAATTATATAACTCCTTTCCCAATTTTAATCACTCTTGGATGTTTTTGTTGGTTTGTGTTTTTGTTTTCCAGACTGGAACAAACGGATTGAATACAAGCCAGGTTCTGGCAGCATACCTTTGTTTCCCAGCATTCATCTAGAAACGTGTGATGGACCAGTTTCCTCAATACATACCACCATTGAATTACAGACCAATTACATTGGAAAGGGCTGTGATCGTGAAACATACTCAGAAAAATCTCTACAGAAATTATGTGGTATGGATATGGCTTTCAGTTCATTTAATAATAGTATTTTTCCAGTTAAAGCACCAGTTGCTTGTGACATGTATTTAGTTCAGCTGGTTTTGGATTGTAGCAATGAAAATGATAATGAAGGGAGTGGTAATATTTGACCGGTGCTCCATTCTTTTCCATTTGTTTTCACTCTTTTTCATACCTTCTCCTTGCTCTTTTTTTTCTTCTGCTTCTCTTCCCTTCTCTATTTTTTCTCTTTCTTCATTCCACTTCTTTCTCACTTTTTCTTCCCTTTTTTATGAATACTAGTCTGACAGTATAGTGAGATTTCAGGTGTAGATTTGCCATCGTAGGAAGGCTATAGGATTTGATGACTATTGAATCTCCATCTTGTGTTTCAGTCTTCTTGACTCAGCTTTCTGTTCTGCTGCTAAATACTGTGCCAGAGTAAAAACAAACAAACAAAAAAACCCAAAACGTAAAGGAACATCTAGGGCAATCATTTAAGTGAAAATATTTAAGACGCATGAATTTCAGAAAAGAGGTATCCTGGTGAAGAAAGATTTCCTAATTATTTTCTTCCTTTTCCTGCTTTTTGATAACATGATCTATAAGATAAATTGTGAAAGGTAGATTAAACACAGAGATACTGATGTATTTTTGTGACTATAAGATTATGTGCATGGCAAAGCAATGGGCACACATTAAGCCATTTATCTTTTGCTATTTGTGATCTGCTGTCTCTCCTACTCTAAAATTTTGTCATCTTAGAGCCCTCATCTGAAGCCCTGATGGTGTGGAACATTGATTCTCATCGTCTTGAAAATGCCTTTTTTACCTGGCTGCTGCCTGAGCTACAGTAGTAAATGTACATTTTTTTTCCACTTAAATACACGGATTTTAGTCTGGGTTGCTCTGCTGTATGGCTTACGTTTGCTTTGATAACCACACAACACTGTTGCAG
Organism: Falco naumanni; assembly: GCF_017639655.2. NCBI lineage: Eukaryota > Metazoa > Chordata > Aves > Falconiformes > Falconidae > Falco > Falco naumanni. The sequence goes on from NC_054066.1 coordinate 7,950,893, forward strand.
ATATGTTAAGATCAATACACTAACCTTTAAGAAATTTGTAAATGAAAATTTTCAGTCAGGGTTACTGAATTGTCAAAAATGGAGAGCCAGTTCCCAGGGGAATGTAGTTTGCAGTTACGATTGCCAGTTACTTGTGGAAATTGGAAAAGTGAGGTAATGGTGAGTGGTAGCTTTCTCATAAAATCTGCATATTTTCAACCTGAAAATTGCTTAGTTAAGATTACAGAACCAATCATCATTTTAATTCTGTTTCTTTATCCAGCTGGCTGGAATCCTAGAAAAGCAGGAGAAAACCCATCTGCCAACTATATGCATCTTCATCATGTTAATGACACTAAAACTGACAGATTGAGCAAGGCTATGTGACCTATTAAGAACTTGATTTCATAAAATAGCATTTTAATAAAAATAAAGATGTTATAGCTAAACAAAGTACTTTTTCCTTGTCTAAGAACCTGTATTGACAGCAAAAAGAACATTGCTTTGTGCCTGTTACAGACCTGAACTGCAAATGGCACAATCATTCAAGATCACTATGTACAAGATCTAAACCACCAAATGATTACATTGACATAAAACACAGATAGCAACTATATCTGACAATATTATAATTTGAAGTGTAGGGCCAAAAGTAGGTACTTTCTGCTGATTTAAAATTCCTTCGTTGAGGAAGGTTGTGCAGTCTGAGGGGTTTGGTTTGCCGAGTGTGGTTTGACTGCCTTACCCGCTGGCATTGAAGCAGTAGAAAAGGGAGTGTAAAGTCTTTCTCTTTTTTTTCTTGAATAAACAAAATGTTTCCCAATACTAGTCCAATCTTAATTCATTGTCTGCAGCATATGTAGGCCTAACCTGTGAAAAGCAGAACGATCAAGAACATTTCCCCAGGTCTGTCAATGTCCTTGTAGTTGCAGGCAGCCTTTGGGCAGGTGGGCAGATACACTGCCTAATGTTACTGCTGAACTTCCAGTTTGTACTTGGCACATCCATGAAGGAACAGAATATGAAGCACTTAAGAAAACAGATGGAATGTAAAACATATCTATAAATGGAGGAAAAAAAATCTCACTGCTGAAGGATTTTTTTTCTCTCAAGGTTTCCATATTTTCATGGAGAGGAACAGGTAGGATAGAAACTTGTAATAAGACTTTGATAAAAAAGTTCGTAAACGACAATGAACTTTACATCAGAATTGCATTTAGACTGGCTTGCACTTTGGTATTTAGTATTTATTACCATCCTTAATGTAGAAAGAAGTCTTACAAAAGCAGTTTAAATTATTTGTGGAAATCAGTTTTCTCTCAGAAATGACCTTATTTGTATCTAATGGTTGGATGAATAAATTCTTTGAAAAGGAAGAAGGCCCTGAATTTTTTTCTACCAGTTAAGCACTGTGTGATTGCAGAGGGTGTAGGACTGAGTGATCACAGGTAAGTACTCATCTGTGACATATAAAATGCAAGATTGTCTGTCTGTAATTAAGGACCCAGTTTATAAATTCATTTATCTGTGAGAAATCTGGACAATTCAGATGCTAAAGTCAGTGCATTAAAATTCATTTTTTATATGATTGGTGATTTAAGTCTGCTTTTCAATAACCCAGTGTTTTGTACTCACTTTGACAGTCAAGGTGGGCAGTTTAAATGATTAAATTACGCCTCAGTCATTTTCAAGTCAAGGAGTTATTAGTATTGTGCCTCAAAACAGTTTAGTAAGCATTTTTTCACCTTGTCATTTGACAATAGGAAATAAAGAATGTATAAATGACAAAATTTGGACTGCAAAAACATATCCAGAAAAAATCCCACTTAATAAAAAAAAAAAAAACAGTTGAAAAAAATCAGTTGAGGAACCTAGAATATGGTGGAAAGATGGCTATGGTACTGTCTTCTGTCCCTCTAAATGTAGGTAGAATACAAAATAATGGGATTGCTAATTCTTAGGTATGGCAGAGGGTAAACCGAGTATGAGATTCCAGGCCATGCTCCAGCTAGGAGGGTAGATCCTGCCCCCTCTCTTTTATCCTGGGTTCTGTGGCTTTGCAGGAGGCTCAGAGAAAGTTGTTGATCTGATTGAAAAGTAGTAATTTGGACTTGGTTTTATTTAGGTGGTCAGCTTCCAGGGAAGCTGACAGTCTGGTCCAATTCAGCAGGCAGTGTCAGTATGTGCTTCTCCTGGCACGAAGTCTGCAGCACAAACACGCGGGGCTGGGGCGAGGAGGTGGGGCCAACTGTAAGCTGCTTGGAGAAACAAGCACTTTAATATGCAAGGGGTACCTCAGGGGTCCAAACCTGTGCTTAATGCAGTGGCCTCTGCATTTTTCTGGAAGCATTTTAGAAGAAAAGGAGATCAGCTGCTACATTTTAGAAGGGCGTTGATCCAGTAGCATGGTAAGACTCTTCTGGGAATGCCTCCAGATAACATCCTGTTTGTATCGCTCCAGGTCTGTGCACATACATGGCAGAACAGCTTGGGATGCTGGTTGGATTTATTGTGATTGAAACAGTATGAATTCTTCCAGCTAAATCTCCCAAGCACATAATCCAATAGTTGTTCTCAGGACAGAATTAACACACACTGACAGGATGAGGTTCCAAAGTAACCCATAAATCTCCATAAAAATACAGGCAGATAAAGTAGAACCTGTTGAGCTTGCTGGTGATCACCCAGATTCTCTTACACAAGCCTGACTTTAAGTGGGGAAAATAAGGTAGTTTACTTGAGCATCTTGCCAAATCAGAGTTTAAAAAGCAATATGAGATACTTCCATTTAGGAGTCTTCCCACAGACTCTTTCTAGTGGAAGAAATAGATCTTTCCACATTATAATGGCCAGAGTAGATAGAGTGATGGATGAAGCTTCTTCTTTGAGGCCATAATTTACTTAATGTAAGCATTTAAAAACATATTTCCTTTGATATACACTGTGGTGTAATCAATTTTGTTCCTTCTCTTGAGTTTAAAAAAAAAACAAAACAAACCATAAAAATCAATGCAAAAGGAAATTGATTGAGAAAATTATGGTTTCACTTGTATCCTATGCAAATAATTTTATTTTTAGTGGCTTGATTTAGGGAAAAAAAAAAAAAAAAAAGAAAATCTATCACAGATTGTGCCATCTGGATAAATTGAGTTTTATGTATTCCTGTTGATAACATCTCTGTATTAACCAATGCAGTGTGGTGTATAATCCAGAATTACAATTTATAAAATAAATACGCTTTGTCTCTGTGCTCAGATTCTAAACAGATAGGTGCTAGGTTTGATATTACTTCAAAATAATGTTTTTACACTAATATATTTTGAAGATCTGTCCAAGAAGTTTAGTTACTGAATGATCTGAATGCTTTCATATCCTTACTATAATAGTTTTTTAAAAATCCATAGGATATAATTCCACACATTCTTGGCTTAAAATTCTACTCTGCTCCTGCAGAGTGCTGGGATCTTTTTTCACTCCGTGGATGCTGAAGGAGGGTGGGTTGTCTTACTAGTGTGGTGTGTTTTATGCAGTTACAGTTTGTTCACCCTATTCTCGCTTGACAAAGCATCGACAAGAATATAAAGATTGTTCGTGCTTTTTACTCTGGGCAGCATACTTTGTGCTAAATGCTATCTTTCAGCAGCTAAGTAAAGGCTCTGGGTAGCTCATTGCATGTTTTTTACAACTGTCTGACAATTGTTAATCTGTAAGAAAACACAGAGTTGAAAAGAACTGTGCTATTTTGTCAGATCTTGGCACCACAGTGTTTTCCACTCCTGGTTGGTGTGTTGGTTTTGGGTTTTTTTTGGTTATTTTTGTTTGTTTGTTTTTTTGTTTATTTGGCTTTATTCAATTAATTCTAACAAACAAATACTGTATCTGGGGACTACTTTGTTAATGATTTCCTTTTGGGTTGGGGGAGGGGCTTTAATCTGAATTGTGAGTACTGCTTAAAAGTCTTAGATCTACCATTAGGGAAGAACACATGGAGTTACAACCATTGTGTATCTGCCAGAAGCCATCATTACAGTGATGTCTGTTTTAAGGTGAATACTCTGTATATATTGACATTCACACCAACAGTATTGTGAATATTCATGGCTGTCTGCTGGACATTAGATGGCTTGTCCTACATCCCTCCCCATGTACTGTATTCTCCGACACATCATCCCCACGTACCATATATGTCTGTGCTGTCAGGGAGGGAAGTTGTAAAGCTTCCCAGCTGGATGTAGAGAATTTGATTTTAATCTCAGGGGTTCTTGAAATAACTGAAGAAATTTCATTAATGAATTCTAGAAAATAATGAAAGTTTCAAAACAGATAACTTCAAAATATTTCTATAGTTTTCTATGCAATATGTTTAATCTAAAGAACTATTATTGGCCTACTATAGCGAGTATTTTATGTGTATGTGATTTGACAGTGAACCTATTAGGACAATTTGGGTTGTAAAAATAATTTAAAGAGTATGAATCAGAACCCTGGCCTATATTAAATTAATCTTCATGTCTTTTTGATTAGTTTCTCATCATGTTGTTAATTATATATCATTTGCAGGAGCTTCCTCAGGTGCCATTGACCTCTTACCATCTCCCAGTGCAACAACTAACTGGACAGCTGCGCTTCTCATGGATAACAATGACATGATTTTTAAATTTGATGGAAAGCAAGGAGCCAAAATCCCAGATGGAATAGTCCCAAAGAATTTAACTGATCAATTCACCATCACTCTGTGGATGAAACATGGACCTAGTCCAGGATTAAGAGCTGAGAAAGAGACTATTCTGTGCAATTCTGACAAGACAGGTGAGTCTGTGTACTGAAAAAACGTTAGGCAAAGGGCATAACAAATTTAGCGGAGTGTTACCATCTCACCTGATTTAATTTGGTCTGAAAGAATAGTTAGTAGGTTCAGATGGCACCACTCTGAGCATTGCTGACTTGATAGCTTATTGAGGGGAGTGATGTCTACCTAAGTTTCATCTTAAAACATTACCTAAGTTTCAAGCACTGGTTTTCTTCTTGGATAATCTCTTTGAACACATCTGTAGATTTTATGGAAATTAGTTGATAAAATAATTAAATTAGGTTTAATTTTTTTTTATGATTTATGTTGGGAAAATGGTTTTAAATCTTCATTGAAACTAGTTAGAATAAATACTGATTTGTATTTTATTTATTAGTTTGGATATAACATGAGCACAACTAATTGTGCATAATTCAGGAAGATGCTTACCATATGTGGCTTCCCCAAGAACCATGATGATCTATGATATTGAGAAAAGTCAGCTCTTTGGGGGTTTTTATTCAGTTGGGGTTTGTATTTTAGGTGTATGCTGATTTCAAACACAGTCACCTAAACAAAAGTGTTGATGATAGTTCATATTGATCCCTGCTTTCAGAGATGAACCGACATCACTATGCTCTGTACGTGCACAACTGCCGATTAGTATTTCTGTTGCGCAAAGACTTTGATCAGGCAGACACCTTTCGTCCTGCGGAGTTCCACTGGAAACTGGATCAGGTACCTGTGTTTTTTTCTTATCTGTAACCCATCCTTCTCTTCGTCTCCTTTAGAAATCATAGAGAACAAGCCAAATCACAGCATAATTGCTTTGGGAAATCAGAAGTCTATTGCAATTATGTTGCAACTTGTAACTGTTATGACTCTTAATTGGGATCCACATAAAAAGAGACAAATGAGTTAACTTGGTTGAGTCATTTTATACAGTAGCTCTTTAATTGAGTCATTTTAAACACTTAAGTAGAGGTTTATATCCTTCAGCAATGGATAAAGACATGACATTGCATATAGTTCCCTAAAAGTTTTCCCATTTATCATTAAACAACAACAACAAAAAAATTCTACATTATCAGCACAATGGAAGTGATGGAAACCTTTTCAATAAAGAGTATGCTGACACACAGAAAGCCATTTGTAATATACTGTAAATCTAATCTGCAGACTTTTACTTTCATCTGCTGTGCTGTATGTAATTTCTCCTTATTATGAAGAGTATTTTGCAAGGAAATTATTATTAAACAGATAAGAGTTACCTTTCATAGATTTATTAATTCTGAGCAGGATAAGGATCATTTGGATTGAAGCTAGACAGACCAGCAAAGTAGTATTTTCTCTAAACAAGTTTCTTCATGTCTTTCAGTCCGAACTATGATATTGAAGATGTAGATACAGGAATGGTTACTTTCCTAATTCACCTTCAAAAGGCATATAAAAAGATGATATTTGTCATGATTATCAGATGAATGTAGTAAGACACCTTGTGATGGTCATAGCACTTGCTTTCTTTTCCATTAACCTCTTTGGAATCAGTATCTGCTGTGCTTGATAGACATCTTACAGTGTTTATAAAGGGGTAAATTTACATTAAATCATACTGAAGATTACAAGTTGAGTAACTGATATCACCTTGGATCATGCTGTTCTGAGTGCTGAAGATGGATTTGTATTTCTAAACTATATACTAAGCATCTAAATTAATGATAATACAAAGTTTAGGTTAAGTATTTTGACTTTGAAAGTTAAATGCAATCAACTTCTCTGCTATACATTTACAAAGAGAAAGGACCAACGTCCTCTCAATAAATGAAATGTGTGTGTAACTCTTGTAACTTAGCCATGACAAAATACTGGAAAAGTTACTGTCAAAGATAGTTTTCCATCCACAGGAGATGTATTTGATTATGTGAAAGAACTTTTTCATCTTTATTGCTCTGTACAGTTACTTTATTCTTACTCTACTTTCTCCACATCATTTCCATACTTTTAAAAAAATAGACAGGAAAAATGACATAAACTAGAAAGTACAAGACTGCATTATTTTTTTCTTTTACAAAAAGTAAGTGTATCCTGGACTATTGTTTTTTCACATCAGGCAAATTTTTGTGTGTGATTAGCATGGGAACTTGATTAGCATCCATGTTATTGATGAGCAACATATAGTCTTTATATTTCTCTTTTGACAGTATTATTTCCTTACGGGAAGCACTGCTCATCTCGGAGATCTACTTCTGGATAGTCAGTTGATTTTGGGAAAGGTGTATGAATTTGGGAGTGCATTGTTTCAACCAACATGCTAATAGTGTGTGTATCTAACTAGTTAAGTACAAGTGCTACTTCTTCTCTAATAAGGGATAAAGAATACCTTGGGCAAGTCTACAGATTCTGTCTGAAGTTAATAAACCTAGGAAAGCTGCACTAGCAAACAACTTCTCACGTCTTCAGCTGACATTTAAGTAGAATCCCAAATATCCATTGACAGGAACTCATTGCTTGTGATGTAAATCCTAGAGGAACCTAAATATTTCAACTAGGTACAACTGAATAAGTCCTTGGAGGTGTTTTGAGATTCTGTCAATTGTACTCTGAGTTGTTCGTGGAGAGAAGATATTTTGTCGAAGCCATCTCGGCAAGAGCATATACTAAAGGCAGTCCAAAGTAGTGCTTAATATGTTAACTCTTTTCATTTCTACTATTTGGTTTTAAACTGTATATTTAATTGTCTGCCAGTAATCATTTGTGTAAACTAAAATATGCTCCCAGATTGTAGCACTACAGAAAAATTGAGCTGCATTTGGGCACTGAGGGGAGAACCTTCCCAGATACTAGTGAAAACTCCTACATGGTGGCAACTAGAGATAGAAAAGGGATTTTAAATCACATCATTAATTTCCTTTCATTCAGCTACTGTCAGTTGATTTCGACAGTATATTTTCAACTGCTCTTTCTAGCTGAAAAAGAACATAAGATTAAAGTATATATGAAGTTTGTTATGGATTGTGTGACCAGACTTCCATTATGATTAATTTATATTGTCATGGTGATACTGTTCTAAGTTTGTCATGAAGGGACCTGGTAAAGGTTTCTTCTTTACCTCTTCTTCAGTGCTCCATCTGGCCTGTATGGTAGAGTAAATTAAAAGAAAGTGAAAATAAAACATATGTGAATAATGGGCTGGTAAGGAATTTGCATGATTTTGAAGACAAGACCATCAGAAATTTTCACTTCAAAGTAGTAAAATTATGCCAGCTTCTAACTGTTTACCTAGAGTGGTCTAACTTACAAAGCGCTGGGTATTTTAAAACCAAATCAAAATCAATTTAGCATTGCACTACAAACTCCTCTGGTTCTCAATATGAAGAGAAGTTAGGGCTAGATTTCCAAAAGTAAATTGATTTCTCTAAACATTTCTGGAAATCCTACAGGTTGTTTATTTGTATGTTTAGATACTGCAATACCTCTGGAAATCTAACCTTCAAAACTGTTCATTCTGTAGCAGCATATCCTCAAATTTCTTGGTTTTTGAAGAAAAGCAAGGGAATTAAGCCGTACCTAACTGTTGTACAGTTTCTCACCATCTGCACCCCACTGTGATATGGGATGCTGTAGATCATATTGCATATATGACTCTGGAAGACAGTTCAGGGTCGGTACCAAGCACAGCCCTTGTAAAATGTGGTAGAGTACTTCATTGCTGAGCTTGCTTATGATTGCAACAACAATCCATAGCTTGTTTTTCTTGAGAGGAATCTGGTGACCTCGGAATAGGGTGAAACATAAACTGGTAAAACCATTTATCATTCTTAGTGCCGAGTAGTAAAATTTATTAAACCAGCTCCTTTGGGCTTTACCTGGCCCACAAGAGTACTCATTCTTTCAAGGCACTGACCAAGAATGTGAGCTTATTGTCATTCCAAACTTAATTTCATTCTCTAGATCTCGTTTCTGCGGCTGGTAGGTGTGGCACACATCTTAGTTGTGGGCTCCAATCTTGACTGACTACAAGGAGACCTGTAACATTTATATAGCTACACCCAAGCCATTCATCTGCAGCAGTTCAGGCATCATAACCATCATGTGCAGCAAGTGTCTGAAACCTCCACGTAGTAGTGGCTGCCAAGTTAGCTCTGCGAAGATTGTGTCTTTAAGTTCATAGACCTAAGGATTTATTTTCAGTGTGGCTTTCAATGTCTTTAACCCTACTTGTTACATTAACCTTAGTGGAATTTGTTAGGCTAAATTTTACTTATTGTGCTGACATGACCCACGAGTGCTGTAACCCTGAGCATATGTGCCTTTAACTGCCAACATGAGTACTTCTGCAAAAGTGCTACTAATCAGAGGTAGCAGACTTTAAAGTGAAGGTATCCTTGTTACTTATAAGAAACACAGGAAGAAATTTATATGGTTTCATTTTTTCCTCCACTTTGATCCTTTTGGAAATTGACTATCTTACTTGTGAGAGAATCCATTAGTAATCTGGAAGAAAAGGTATGGAAAGAGCCATGTTAAAGAAAACCAGTGTCAAGTCTCTAATGCATAATGGGCAATAAAACTGCATGATTTTCCCAAACAACTGCAAAGATTCCAGGCTAGAGGTGGTTCCTTCCATTTACTTATTCCCATTTCCATGGAAGTGCAGGTGTTTCCTTTGATTTGGAATCATGACCTTTTTTTCTGAGTTTCCCATGCAGAGGTTTAAATTGAGTATCATGATGTGTTTGTCAACTTTTTTGTAATTTCTTTTCTCATACTTAACTATAAGACACTCTTTAAACCTCAGAATCTACTACAAAATGCTTTGTCACCAGTCAGTAAAAGACACCTAAATCATCGTCTAATTGTCTCAAATAGGTAGAAACATAGGTGTGATTCTAAGTGAATGATTTAAGCAGCCAAATATAAATTTTGGCCATCTAAGAATAACATGAAATATAAAAATTGTTTCTTTATTTTTCTTAGAAAGCTGTTGATTTATTTTAGGATTCACTTCTGTTGGGATGCTCATATGCCTATGCTCATTTTATGGATGCGTGACTGGTTTTAAGAAAATGATCAAATTGTACAGCCTCCTCTTGCACACAGGAAATAACTGCTTGTGGGATAGGCCTGGCAGGGGCTGGAGCTTTCTGAGCTCCACACAGCACAAAAGCACCCTTGGAGGCTTGGGAGTTGGTGAACTTCTTAACTCTGATCACATTCTCTTTCAGCCACTGGTGCCCTGTCCAGCCTTGTCAAATTCCTTGATGCAAGTATACCAGGACTGCAAAAGAGATCTCTTTATAATGAGGTCATGTGTATTAGAAATGGAGTTTTGTTGATATCAATGGGAAAATGTTCATTGATTTTAACAAGGGCAGAATTTCACCCTAGAGGTGTTAAAAAAAAAAAAAAATCAAATCTTCTGACTTCTTTTTCTTTCAGCATTAAAGATATTTTCAAAAGCACTTCAGGGACCTCTCAGCAACTCTGTTGTAAAGGTTCAAAGTAGTGCCCCTTTCTGTCATTTTCATCTGCAGGAAAAACCTCTTTGGATCTTCAGAATTCCTGCTGTACAAAGTGACAATTCTTGTGTGTTACCAATTTCTGGTTAATACAGTGAGAAGTGTCTTCCACAATTTCTATCCGTTGTAACTGTTGTTTTCTGAGTTCACACAAAACCAAATCAAAATAATAGTTTGAATAATGAACCAAGGAATTCAAGCCTTTGGTGACTGTAGAAAACATAACATTAAATAGGACAATGCACAGTGTACTGTGCACTCTATTCATCATATAGATCACATTTATCATACTAATGTTGAGGATAGTCAAGCCAAGAGGTATTTTTCCTTCCTCTAAATCAACAGAATAGGAACATTTTTTTGAGTAGGAGAAGGGATCTTAGCCAGGGATGAACTTTTTTCCACATACTTGCTTTTATTCACAATGGGAAATTATTTTCTTTTTTATACTTATGTTACTGTCCTGAAAATAGTATTCCAGCCCACAGGCAAAATTGGTATTGATCGTGTTAAAAACAGGGAATGCACTGCATAATCTAGAGTCAGTCAGCAAAAAATAGATAAACATGCAGAAAGTTATTGTTTCTTTTCTAAGATGGAATAAATTGCTTTGAATAATATAAAATAAGCCTGCAGTGCTTTTCACTGTGGAAAAGCCCCAAACAATTACTTTCATAATAGGAGCTAGAGAAAGCGGTTTAAGTAAATCTGATGATGCGTTCTGTCTTTGTATGTGCATGTAGGTGCTGAAGGATCAAGGTAAGGCCTCCATTTGCATTTAACCACTTCACCAACCACACACAATAGGGTCTTCTACCTGCAGAAAGCAGTCTGGTCCAGTCAAGCCCTTCATTCCCATTTCCTTTTTAAAATAAGCTACTGTCCAAGAATGTGATAGAGCAGGAACTGGCTTTTGAAGAAATGTGTGTTGTGTGATCAAAGGGCAAAATGAAGGGGATTTGGTGTCTGGAGCTTTTCTTAGTTAAATTAGTTATTTCCACTAAATTACGATGTTTATGAGTGGAAGTTGTTCTCATATGTTCTTATATGTGGGACTTCTAGAAAATTATTAGTTGTGTGCATCTAGTTTTGAGAAGACAGTCATTCACATTATAAAAGCTCTAAGTGGCCTCCTTCTTGAGAGACTCAGAGAAAGAAAATGAGTGAATGTTTATGAAAAGTACATAGTTTTCTCAGTCCTAGAGGGTTAAGGGTGCACAGAGGAGACAGGATGATGCAAACTTCCATCATCTCTGTGCACTGAATTTCACCTAGTTAAAAGACCTTCAGGCTTCTCAGTCCCATACTTTATAACATGATGCGCTATTGAAAATTAACTTTTATTTTTATGAGGGTGTTTAGTTGTTCATTTTCACTTGAAGCACAAAATCATTTCTTATGCTCTTAATCACTTCTTTTACAAATTGGTATGCAGACCTGCACTGCTTTATGCATGCATCTTTAATAACATTACAGAAAGAAGTAAGATGGGTGTTTTCCCACAAAGCCAGTAGGAGACAAATGATAAACGAGTCATGCTAATCCTGCAACAGAGATGAAATAATTCCAGGACTTAAAAAGTCTTTGCAGCATCCCTAGCACCCCACATCTCGCATTATAGCCCTGTCTATTCTGGCACAGTTTATTTAACAGTTTCCATCTTTAAATGTTTATCTGATAAGTTTTTATTCAGCATCTTGCTTCAAAAGAGCTTTTGGTAGCACAAGGATGAGTCAACAGTGCTGATAAACGCTGAAAATATGCTTTGAGATTCCATTTGAAGAAAGCTTGTTTAATATATATTTTTAATGCAACTGCAATATCACTGCTAATAACAAAATCCTGACAAGCAAATCACAGTGGCTGGCAAGAAATTGCTTTATGACATACAAAAATTCCTTTGGGCCAGCTCTGAAGTGCTCGCTATAAACTGGCCTGGGTTTGTGCATTTCTGAATTCTGCAGTCTAGTCCAGTGTTAAATGCAGTGACTGCTCTGTGCTTCTGTAAAACTGCTATGGCTGTTAAGAAGCAACCAAGCTGCCTGCAGAAAATATTTTGTAATTTATCTATTTGCATTTACTTGAAATTATTTGGACGTGTTTCTGTGTATTTGTATTCTGCATTTTGCAGTTTTCTCTCTTTTCTGACTGATAGTTTTATTACAATGGTATAAGATTTTCAGACCTTTTTGTGCTGGCCTATGAAAGTTCCCAGACTTTAGATGAACCAGGGCGACTCTTCTGAAAATGTTACCTGCTATGTGTTGTCTTTCAACTCTGACATGAGAAACTGTTGTTAACATACATAGTTATGCTCCTTACCTAGGGAAGCTAGAAGTTAAACTATTGCAACCAACAGGCCCCTTCAGACACTAAACCACCTATTTTTTGATCAAATTGAAGAGGAGGGAAAAAAAACCCACACAAGAAAGAAATTCTATATAGAATGAAAAAGAATTTAAAACTTGCCGTAGTGCCATGAAATAATGAGTTTACGCTCTTAAAGCATACTGTGGGAAGGCCCCCAAATCAATTTAAATTCTTATCTAGAGAATATCTTGATACAGAATTATTAATATGCCTAAATAAGATGGATTAAAGTGTGTATTAACTTGTCTTGTTTATACAGTACTCTGGGAACTCTAGAAATATAAAGCCTAGAACAGAAATTCCCAATCAAGCTATGCATGTGAAGGTGAATAGTCACATTTGCACTGCTATTTGTCAGCTACTTCTAATATTATATTTCACATTGTCTCGGATTTATCACTTATGCTACTAGAGTTTTTTACAAAACATGCACAAACAATTTTGAAAATTTTGCTGAAGAGCAAGAGCTGTTACTTGAGCCATTCCTAGGGCCCTTATGTTGTTTATTTTTCAAGAAGAGCAGGTTGGCTTTGGGATCATTCAGGCAGTGTCTGAAGCATTTCACTGACGTAGGACTGACATCTTTATCCTTTCCAGATGCAGGTTAGGAGATAAATAGTGTGTGTTATCAATAAATATAAATTAATTTATCTATGTGCATGCACTGTTTATTCCAACCTTGGTGTCACAGTTTCTGGATGTCTGCAGTTCAGGAAGGAAAGTATGGTGGCGTTTTCCCATTGATTTACTTTCCGCATCTGGATAGTCTTTTGGCAACAGCAAAGCCTAGAAATGCATATGTTTAAACATGTGATGAACGCTTATGTAAAAATGCAAAACTGAGCAGCTTTCTAGTTATACAGTTAAAAAATAAGCACAGGGTACTACCTAACTGTAGTCATCAAGTGTTACTGAACTGACATGTTTGCTTGATGCAATTTAGCAACAAGAAAGGTGGATTATAATAGAATTATTTCATCATGAATGAACTATGGATCTAATTTACTAAGACACATTGAAGTTACAGCATGACAGCACAAAGACATGCTGCAGCTACAGTACATAATCAGGGCTTTCAGGTGCTTTATCTGTCAGTATGATTAAGTAATTTCATTATTTAAAGCTGTAATTAAGCCATCCATATTTTTGAAACCTATTGTGAAAATAACTATTACACATTACGAGTTTCAAGGCTACAAAAGCAGCTCACAGCTTGCATGCAAATTAGTTCACAAACTCTTCACTGCAGTATTGTCACAATGCAACAGTGGATATATATTGTAAAGAAAGGTTCTTATTTGAAAGCCAAATACCTTATTTTCTAATGCAGTTATTTTCTTGCACCCAATCAGACAAGAAAAAAAGTCCTTATTTTAGGATTTCTTTCATTGTGCTATAGGAATGCTAGATATGACATATAGGAGTTACACGAAGCTCAAAAATGATTACTAAAGTCCATTAGGCCACAGGTCATGTGGCTGGTTGTACTGCCAGACTGGCCACTATGTACGAAAGATTCCTCAGGGCATGCATTTCTCTGAGGTTAATAGAGTTTCTTCTTATTGAATAGAGGTTGGTAGACAGTAGGAAATAGAATGGTCTTATAGGGAAAACTTTTCTGGCCAATATCCAAAGCAGAATTAATGGCAAGAGGGAGTCGTTTGCACAGCTCAAGAACAGGTGCTGGTTTGAGAAGAGCGTAACATTAATAACTGGAAATTCTGGCAAATGAAATAAAATGGTAGATCACATTATGGTCAGATTCCAGTGAATTCAGTCTACTGTGCTTAGCAAACTGAATGGATATCTTCCTACTGTGGTGTTGTCTGTAAATCCAGTTTGTTATTAGATTTGGAACTGAAGCTTACAGAAATCAAATTATTTGCTACTGAAATGTGACTTAAAATGAAAGTAGAACTTATCTACTAATCTTCCTTTTTTATATTTTACCCATTAAATTTTATTTTCTTATAGTTATTATTCAGATTGTAGCGGATGTACTTGGTGCAGCCTTGGCAGAGAGAGATGAACTTTATGTGTCTTTTTAAAATGCCTTCCAGTCTTGTTATGTGTGACTCTCTAATTAATGCCTAATATTTTAAAAAAAAAATATTGTGGTTGCTAATGGTTTAATAAAAGTGATATCAGTAATTTGTCCTGTGAAAGTGACCATATAAAAAACCTCCACACCTAAGACTGTAGGAGACGTTTAGCTTTACTATAGATTTGTCAGTTCCCACTATACCACCTCCCTAGGTCATCAAATCCGATTTTTTTTTATTTACAGAACTCTTGAGATATATTAATAATGACTGTAGTGGGTAAACCAAATATTTTTTTTATATGATTTTGAAGCAAGATCAATGTTGCTTTTAACAAAGAGCTCTACTTTTTTAAGATATTGTCTATCTTAAGAGATAAAGTTAAAAAACACTTTCTGTAATCATCAGACTTTCATGACAATTGATATCTGTTAGCCATATTGAAATATTACAATATCAGTGGGCTTATATGCTGCAGAAAGTAAAAAAATTACTGAGGGCTACTTTAAGGATTGGCAAAGTTTATAAGCCAGCGTGTCTGCTGATGGAAATCTAATCTGTCCTCTTCGTCTCAATGCAACTGCTACTGCACTGGCTGAGAATATAAACCTTCATTTTCTTACCTTAGAAACATATGCTCTGTAACAGTAAAAAGAACATCATCAGCTTTTAAATAAGGTCAGGATAACTGTGCAGGTTGGTTTTGTTTTTTGTTTTTTTTTTTTTTTAATTCAGTGCCACCCATTAGAAATGAAGTCTTTAAGCTTTTCTTGGATTCATGAGCTTTGCCAGAGCATGACAGAGCCAGGATTACTTCAAAACTTAACATTAACCAGCATCTTGGCCCTGACTATGTTACAAATAATTATGAATCCATTTATATTTTAGTAGTATTATTAGTGCTGGCTGAAATTGGAAATCCTTATGAATAATTATGTGTCTTAAAAGCATTTCTTACTTTAGAATTCCATGTTTTTTGTAAGCAGGAAATGAACCCTACAGAAGCTTCATAGGCAGGTGAAAGCAGGATCCTTACTTGAATTTTTTCATTAGCTGAAATCGTTTTCCAATGAAACTCTAAGATTCTAAGTGCAACTTTATTGTTAAAAATTGTAACTTTATTGAATCATGATTTCAGGAAAATTGTGATGTGCTTTAGTATTATTATTGATAACTGTAATATTTTTATTAGGTTTTGCTACTTTTTTTTGTAGTATTTGCATATTAAGGTCATAAAAATCCTATGTCAGCAACTAAATTAAAAGAAAACCAACCATCACTATCACATATCTACTACAAAAAGGTCTACTGTCATAGCATACTTTCCAAGTTTTAAAGTAACCTCACAGCAGCCAGTTAAGTTCCTGTTTCTAATTTACTCATGCCTGCTCAAAAATGGACAAAAACCTGCAGGCTTGTAGCGTACAGATCTTCCAAGCCCTACACTAGTGCTCTTTCAAATGGACAGTTAATGGTGTTCGAGACACTGAAGAATTTTACTGCATTTTTTCAAGTAGTTAGTCAGAGTTCAGGGTCTTGCTAAGTTATTTTCCAATTTTACAATGATTGTTTTATTACAAATTCAGCCTTCTCCGATTCAATTTGTTTACTTCAATTAACCTGTGGACTCAAACTTGTTCAGAGCAATTTACTGTTGTTGTAACTGGATACACAGCCTGCGTGGCAACTTTTGTTCTTTGCATAAGTGGCCTCAAGGTCTGTCTCATCAAGGCATCTCTGCTGACATCGTTGGATTTGGATGCACTCCTGAGTAAGGGTTTGCTGTAGGGCTCCACGGTCAGCTCAGACACCCTGATCTCAAACTCAGTCTTCATTGTCTGTGTTCTGAATATTTAACTGGATGTGGTTTATTTAATGAAATTATTACAGTAACTTATCACCCAGTGCTCAGCTAAAGTAAATAGAAGAAGAATTGGGATCCCACTTAAGTGTACTACAATTAAAACAGAAAATTATTTTATTAATCTAACTCCGGTGTATATGCAATAGAAGACCACAGTAGTTTTTATGCAAAGGTAACAGGAGATGTTCAGTTTCCTTCAGATAACTGCTGTAAGAGACCTTTCTGAAGGTCATCCTTGGATTCCTTGCAGTACTGTTCTTCCCTTCCTTGACTGTCACTTTCTCGTTCAATTGGACAATTTACCTGTGGGCTTATCTTTTAAGTATTTAAGCAGTTACAGTGGATTTCATTAAACTATCCATGTGCTTACATAGAAAAGCTGTTCTGATTTGGTGTTTCAGTTGCAATTTTCATACACGTTCAGCAGTTTGGTTTGGTTTGGCTTGGAATTTAGACATGAAGAATCAGCCCAAAAATAAATGTACATTAATCACCGGTTAAGTAAAACACAACAATGCCTTCCCACCCACCTTGCAGTTCTGTTACACATAGCAACGGCTTGGACTTAGGAAACACATTTGAGCTGGTAGAATCTTACAAAACAGGGATTTATGCAAAGCCTTTAATTGCTTCCTTGGAAGTTTTCAGGAAAAGAATGAAGCCAATTTAATTGTTCACCGCACAGCTTTTCATAAAAGCTCAGAAAGTCAAGTAATCCTCTGATTTCTTACATGCTCTTCAACTTTTTTGTCAGAAATGTTGAAAAACTTGTAAGTAGGTGCCCCTTTCCTCATGACCTGATGTTAGGTGACTAGCCATCTTTACAGCATTTGAAAGCCTTCTGCATGCCAGTGAATCCTTTCTTGATTTTATACATGGACCAAGGTATCTCAGAATCATCCACCAAAAATGTCTTTATCCTTTAAAATTATGTAGACTCCAGTACCTTATTCTTGGTTTAATTCCTAAATTCTGTTGCTTTACAGGAAGTAATATTTGCTTGAAAATTTGAAAGAAAAGGTCCACAATTCAATGTTTCCTGAAATTTGCACACTAACTATATTTAGGTTCTACTAGAAATGTCCAAGTTCCGGGTTGTGGAAGTGCTATGTTTAACCTTTGATATGAAAAATTGTGTGTGTCTCTGACTGCTATTCATAGAACTTCTATGAAAAGTATCTCCCTGAATTTTCATGCCTTCAAAAATCCTGTCTTATCAGTTTCCTATTTCATGATACCTCTGCTAGCAGCAAAATTACTCAGGTACTTATAGTTTAAGAGCATCTCACAATAATTATTTGTTTTAAACTGAGATAGTAGTTTAGTAGGACAGATGTGTGCTGCGTAGTCAGTTGCACTGACTGTATCTGAGCTGAAGGCACACGAGATATTTTTCAGTTATATTTTGCAATAGAATAGGTTGTCAAATTTTTTTTAATTGAATTTATTATTGTAATTTCCAGATTTCAGTACAACTGGTTATTTTAATTATCAGTACACTAAATGAAAGCTTTACTACAATGAATTATCCACACAGTCTATTGATGTATTATATATTTTTATTCACTAGGAACAAAGTTTAGGTCTAGAGTAATAGAATATGAAACCTGCATGATTTTGCATTAATGATGTCTTAACCTCATACTCGTAATTTGAAAATCAGAATACAAACAAGTATTTTTTGGTAGCCAAAAGACATGCAAATGTTGCTTTTCTGTAATTTTTTTTCAGTATGTCGTACTCTAAATGTAAAGTACATAATTAATTTGTACAGTCAGTGATGCTTTTCTTCTAATCTAATCAGCCACGGGAATGCTACATAAAAATTAACAATTCCTGTGCACCGAGGGATGGGTGAGTGTATGCTTGCTGTGCACTTGAGGGGAACACACAGCCCCACACTGTCTGATGCTTTCATAGATTTGCTTTGATAGTTGGCTGCCCCAGAGAATTTCCGTTTCTCTGGGAAGTAGCTATTATAAATTGGCTATGCTTTCAGTTGTGATTTTGGTATGACAGATATAGTGTAAATGTGATTTCTCCCACTAAGTCTTTACCTCCTTCAGACATGTTTAGTCATCATCATGAAACATTTGATATACAGGCCCTTTCAGGCTCTTGAGAATCTTTTCTTGTGGAGCTAAAATGTTAGAGGAATAAAAAGTGTTAAATGAAAAAAATTATATTTAAAGCTTATGATTCAGAAGCTTCTTTGTCATACTTTAAGAATAAGAGTAAATATTAGAGAAAAAAGAAATCTGAAAAGGAGATACAGATCTCTACAAACATCCAGGTACAGATGGACAAGAAATGCAGGGATGCATATCAAAATATGTATTTCTCATGTATTCTTGGGATTATTTTTTTTTCATAAAAAGCAAACCTGATAATTTCTTTTTTATAGAAAAAACAAAGTCTTATTTTATAGTAATGATTTTGGTGGCCACCCACTAATATCTCTTAAATCTGCTACTTATCTGAGTAAAAGGGAGAGGGAGGCATTTTATATGTGAACTTTATTTCCAGAAAGCTTTCTATACAAAATTATCCAAAACCTCAGCCTTCTCACATAATTTTCATTCAGAGCATAGAAGTTGGGTTTCAGATAGAACATGACTCCGTGTATTTCCTCTGCAATGGTATAAAGTAATTCAGGCGTGGTGGTGCTGTAGTGGATATTAATAACAAACCAAGCAGAGCAATCTCTAGCCTTGAGCAAATACAGAGTAAGTTCTGAGATAGTACTGTAAGTGGGTATAATCCATTAATATCCGAAATATTATTCGGTTGCTGAGTGTAATCTACCTATATGTCATGCTGTACCTACATAAACCCAACTGATCTCCTTTTCATTGTTTAGGAGGAAGATAAAAGGTCATACAACTTAAAACATCTCATACATGCAACATTCCCAGTTTTAATAGCTGTAGCATATAGGGAATAACAAAAGTTCTGTTTGGACCTTGTATGTTTCCACTTACCTTTTGGAGTCATCCACAATTCTAATGATTTATGGGATTTATCGTCTTCATAGCAATGGATAGGCTAAACTGGAATTCTTTTGGGTGTTTCGGTCTAAAAGATATTCACTTTATGGTATGCAGGAAAATTATTGGCCAGAGTTACTTTTGCTATTGATTTGCCTTACCTCTGTTTGGTCATAATTACTTTTTAATATGTAATCTGAAGAATGCTTATTGGTGCGTGATCGCTTTATAGCCTTTTTTTTTTTTTCCTTTTACCTATGTGCACTTAATGTCTTTTATAAACTAATTTTTGGGTTTAGCACACTACATTTGAATAGGGCACAAGTGATTTCTAGTCCCTCAGTGGAATGTAGCAGCAAATGCTAAAATGATGTCAATTATGAATTGTTGAGTACTTTACAAAAGAAAAAATGCAAATTCAATTGAATCCTCCCCATGAGGAGTAGTAACTCAAAAAGTAACTTCAA
The DNA here is from genome assembly GCF_017639655.2 of Falco naumanni. Classification (NCBI taxonomy): domain Eukaryota; kingdom Metazoa; phylum Chordata; class Aves; order Falconiformes; family Falconidae; genus Falco; species Falco naumanni. The sequence goes on from NC_054066.1 coordinate 7,970,910, forward strand.
AAAGCGTAAAGCTGGCTCCTGGGTCTGGCTGAGAGTGCTGGGAGTAGCAGTGAAGCAACAGCATATGTTGAATATGAGGATCTCTGAATCATACAAGAAATATAGATACAGCTTTAGTTCTTGCTATGAAAACATAAAAATGACAAAAAACTACTGGATGGTGGATGATGCAGGGGGATGAGGTGGAGAGGCAAGAGAGGAAAAGGATGACCACAGATATGGAGAAACAGAAAATGAGTACGGAAAGTAGAGAGGAGAGAGGTTGATGCTGCCATATAAACAGTCTGTGCTTTGTTTCCAAAGAATATTTTTTTACTGAAGAATTACGATATAATTTTGAGGAAAGCAAAATGTACTGCTGATATACCCGAGGGAAACTGAATCACTTGGCATCTGCCATTGCTGCTCTTAATTGTGAACTTGCCATCCGCAGAATCACAGCAAAATGACAAGGAACAAAACTGCAGATAGATAATCCCTTTTTTCTGTTTTGGTACTGAAGAAATCAAAAAGTACTACTGGATGGGTAGTTTCATTTTGAAAAGTAGTTTCAGTTCTGCTGTGAAGGACAGAGGTTTCATCCCAAATTACCTCCTGACCCTGCCAAAGGCTATAGGGAAGTTAAGAGGAAATATCTGCTCTTGTGAGTTCCATATGAACTGGTTTGGGTCTACTATAATGTACTTTAGGGAAGCATATCGGACTTCTTGGACTTCTTGTCTTCAATATTCAGATTTTCTTTTCCTCTTTTTTCTTTAAGAAAGGGATATACAATTTTGAAAACACCTAAACCATTTGTGCCACATTTTGGCAAACACAAAAAGGCATATCTTTTAGTGCCTTTTTTTTTTTTTTTGTCTGAAGAAGCAGTTGTCCCATTTCTAGCAATAGTAATTTTATTTTAGGGCAATGTCTGTAATCCAGCAGACTTTTTCTAATCAGCAAAACAGTGCTGCACAAGGAAAATTTCAGCCAGCTCAACTGTGAATAAATGTTTGAGCTTTTAGATAATTTCTTTAATGATATCCATAAAACATCAAGGTTTTGTGCAACACTGATATTGAAAATTTCTTCCCACAGTCTATTTCTTTCATGTCTCTAACATCAACCCAAAACTATTCTGGGATGCAGGCCCTCAATGCTGACTTGTTTCCTTCCATAAAAGCACTAAGAACATAATTGTGATTAGTACTGAAAAAGAGCTATATACTGATTAATAACAACATTCTCTGGCAAAGTCACAAATATAGCTGATAACTAATTACCTCTGCATGGTATATAACATATAATCAGCCTGTCTGCAAAATGCCAGCTATGTAATTAAAGGCCCAGCACTTACCATTTCAGTAAAGAGACTATGCATAATGTTTGGGTTGTATAATTTCCTGACTTATCTTTGAGTGTAAATACAGAAGCATGAATATACAACCATTCTTCACTTTACTGAAATTATTGAGCTAGGCAAATATGACTCATCACACCTTTTTCTGCAACAAAAACAAAACAGCATTTGCTTTTCTCTGCATTATGTCCTGATAGTACTGGATTGTGCCCAGAGACAGGCAATGGAGCTGATGAAGGGTCTAGAGAACAAGTCTTATGAGCAGTGGCTGAGGGGACTGGGGTTTAGCCTGGAGACAATGACACTCAGAACCATACTGCTCTCTACAACTACCTGAAAGGAGGTTGCAGACAGGTGCGGGTCGGGCTCTTCTCCCAGATAACAAGCAACAGGACAAGAGGAAGCATCCTCAAGTAATGCTAGGGGAGGTTTAGGTTGGATATTAGGAAAAATTTCTTCACTGAAAGGGTGGTGAAGCATTGGAACAGGCTGCCCAGGGAGGTGGTGGAGTCACCATCCCTGGAGGTGTTGAAAAAACACATAGATGTGGTGCTTAGGGACATGGCTCGGTGGTGGACTTGGCAATGCTGGGTTAACAGTGCACTTGATGATCTCAGAGATCTTTTCCAACCTAAATGATTCTATGATTCTAATTACCTGCTGGAACTGAAGTAAATACAACACTAATCTGCATGGGGAAGGAGTGTCTATTTCTTATGTGTCTTTCTGCAGTTATAGCTAACTCCATCTTAGACTACAGCAATATTCAAAATTATTATAGCAGTGGGCTTCCATACAAATAACACTAAGTGATTCTGTGGAGATATCGTCTCAGTTTAATGTGAGATTTGTGTAAGAGCAGGAATTCTTTGATCTCTGATTTGCAGTGCACACCTTCAACACAGCAAGTATCTTTCAAGTAAATCACCGTTCCCAAAATATGGGAATTGTAAAAGGGTGTTTAATGCCTGTGTCAGCTCGATCTTCCTTTGCTGAGTACATTTAAAGCAATCCTCACAAGCCTGCAAGCAGTGTCAACACTTCCTTCAGGGACAGCAAACCTTTGAAGAGGGATTTGCCAGGTGATGGAAAGCATTCAGAGGCAGCAGTCCCATTTTCAGCAATAGAGAGGTCATTAGCACAGTGGAATATTCTGGTAGGCTTTTATCTCTGTGCAGACTACCCAACCCAGGAATCCTGGTATTTTCCAGGTGGTAGGTGAGAACTGAGGTATCAAGACTGGGTATTTATTTCATGAATGAAAAATAGCACATAGCACTTCCTGTGGGATTTGAATAGATAAGGAGAGTCTAGTGCTTCGGTCTAATGAAGTGAGTGATGCATGTAGGTGAGTATGTGTGAGGAGGAGGAGAGAGGAAATCTCTTCAAAATCCAGTTTCCAGAGCTGAGCCTAACTGTTTCCCCTCAAAAGCAAACAAGCCACAATTAGCCTGTTTGCTTTGTCTCTGGAGCCTAGTTTGCATTAATCACACTCTCTGCACTGAGATGAGCATTGTATTTGTTACAAACACCAACAGCAAGGGAAGGATATATCATCCTCTTTTGAACAGTGACAAACTCCCTTTTCTTAGTGCAAGCTCCTTATGCTCAGAGAGAAAACAATACCAAGTTATTGAATACCCTTCAGGTTCAGGTGTATGGCCAGACTTAGCTGCCTGAAAACTCAGTCCTTGGAGCAGCAGGCAGTCAAGGTGCCTGGCTATAATGTTACCTTTAACATTTGAGTATTGGTATTTCGGTCAGGTTTTTAAGAAGCAAACTCAAAAAAACCCCAGTTTATTAGTATTTGAAAAGTAATTGCAAAGAATAGGAGGGCGTGTTTTGTATTAACACTCAGACTTTTTTTTTCAATTAAGTATTATTAGCATACTGAAAAGCATGACCTTGTTTTTCTAGCAAATAATACATGTTTCAGGAGGCTAGTTAAACATGTAATCTCTTAATAGAAGTATCTAACAGACAGAATCCCCGCATCTATCACCTGAGCAGAAGACAGATCCTGGAGATCTGAGAAAGTGGTTTAAATTCCAGATAAGATTCAAAGATGAATGATAAAGCCTCAGGAGTGACAAAGGAGAGTTTCATGTATGCTGTCTTGAGGTGGGAATAAATTCACAGTCCAAAAGCTCATTTCAACTGCCTTCAAATATAGTTTGCTCAAAACCCACACTTCTTTTCAGTGTTGGTTATACCTCAGTTTTAGGAAGGACGTTAATATAATGCAGGTAAGACTAACACAATTTGGACGTCCATGAAAATGTTATCCCTAACCTATTTGGTCACTTCACATTGATGTGTTCATGATCATAATGTGCACCTTTTGGAAAGAAAAGTGTTTCTTGCTTTGTAAAAGCCTTATTAGTCAAAAGTCTAAAATTTAATTGAAAACGTCAATAAAATAATGGCAATCCATTTTCAAGTTTCAGGCTATGAAACAAATGAGGTATTTGGGCTATTTCAGTTAGGTAGGAGGTCAAAGGATCTGGGGGGGGTTAGGGGTTTTTTTTCCGTGATGTTATTCTTACTTGTTAAGTGGTAATTATGTGTTCAGTTTGTGAGTAATTCTCTAAGATGCTGTCTCCCTAAATCTTTCCATTTTTTAATCTCTGATCATATATAGAGGCACTATAACATTTATAATATGTATCACATTTATAGTACTTTCTGTAATTTAAAGAGATCTTTAACAGAAAATTTATATTGACAAATCATAGTGTAGGTATCTGGCATATAAATAAATAAATAAAGCAGCCCTTCAAAGTTGAAGGCAGAAAATGAAGCTTGTAATGTTTATTCTGGTTAAGATTTTGATTGTTCTTTGTATTCCTCAGATTCAGATAGATAAGGGTTGATTCAACTTGATTTAAAAAAAAAACATTACCATGTTTCATTATTAGGTAGAAAGTACATTTATCTGAGAATATTGATCATTCTTTCCATTTAGAAAGAAGCAGTTTCCCACCCTGATAGGACCAATGAAATATTTTATTGAGCCTGACAAGCTGCAGCATTTCATGGTGGGAGGTATAATGCTTCTTTCTTCCCTTTCTTTTCCTGCTCTGCGCAGCAGTAGATTTTAAAGGGCAAATCTGTGCTGGCAGTGGCCGTGCAGCATTTCCAAAGCAAAGTTCTTTGCATTATCTTTAATAGTTTTATTTATTCTTTTATATGTGCAAGTAACTCATTTGTGGAATGTTGGTATGGTCTGCAATTAAGTAGCAGTAACCATCATATTAACTGCTCGATCTCAGAGCACCTTACTGACGTGCGGAATTAGACTCTATAACTCGAAAGTTATAAAGTAGGTATGTTTATTGCGCGCAGATGCACGGGGGATCGCTCCACAAGCGTGCATACCCGAAGTGACGAACCATCTCACATTTATACAATGAAACAAATGAATATTCAATTAACGCCTATACATATTCGTTACCTAAACCCCGCTTCGTATGTTAATTAGCTTATCAGTCCTTTGCCTGGAATGTGGTGGTCTTGCAGGTTTGTAGGTGATTCATGCCCTTGTGACCATCCGATCTTCTCCAGCAAGGAGACTTAGCACTCCCTCCCTCTAGATAGCATTGGAATATCTCTCATCCTTTTCTCATTCTATTTTAAATAGCCCCTTTGTTAGAGGAAGAGGGGCAGGCGTCTCCTCAAAACTGTGGTTGTCTCCTCAAGGCTGTGTGCCTATGTGACCAGACACCGCACCCATGACTAGTCACCATACCCACATTCCTTGAGCAGACATATACAATCACAATCGATGTCCATTGTCCCCATTTCACACTATTTCTCCATATCATTACAAAGACCATCAGCATAACCATCCCCTTTAAAATAGAAAACATTAGGGAAGCAGTGAGTGTCCAATGGAATGCTGCCTTTAGCTGAAAGGGTACCAATGGGTAGGGTGATCTTTTGAATAAAATTGATAAAGAGCATAATTCAAGTTCCCACATAAATAAACCTGGGATATTATAATTATTTTAATCCATAAATATTATATGTACAGGAACTGAGCAAATGTTAACCCTTGTTTAAAAAAAAACCACATATAGACTGCTTTTCTAGATCATCTTCTGGCTTTGGTAATAGGAAAAGCTTCCTCTGGCCAAATGTTTTGTAAAGAGTAAGTTGTTCTTGTGACAATACTGATTTTTCAAGTCTACTCCATTTTAACTGCCTAATTTTGACACTGAATGAGCTTTTGAAAATTTTACGTTGATGAAACCTGAGGAGACTAGAGGTGTCTCTGAAAGTCTTCAAAGTAATGCACTTTTTTCTATAGACTCTACAGGGAATTTAACTACTTGTTTTATAAAGAGGAGACACTTAAAAGGCCCATCTAACTTTAACAACTAAATTAATGAAATCATTGCCCCTTCCTCTAGCCCCAGGTGGCTTGTGGCATGTTTACTTGTTTTTATAATCCATAAAGATGAGAGAAGGAGCTCTAAAATATATTAGTCAAAGATAGAGTCACTCAATCAAAGAGATCAGAGCATATAATTATTGGTCATCATTGGTTATGGTTAGTTGAGTCTGACAAGCTAAGCAGAAATTGTCTACTTTAGGTGTGGACAATATAGAGTTATTTCTGATAAACACTGCTATTTTTTTTCCTTCCTCACCTTTTAGTTGCCTGCTACTCTGTTGATGAATGATTGTGCAAGTTAAAAATTTTAATCTGAGTATTCTTAAATAAAAACATTTTGTTTTAGTAAGGACATGGGATTTTAAGAGATTCATTGAGTTGATGATCTGTCTACAAATTTTGAGTAGGTCTTTTGAGATTTACAGTTCTGTTACATCAGGAACATCAGGCATAAAACTTCAACTGGGTGCTGTATAAGTCTCAAATGGATGCTGCTCAACATTCAGAAAGCTAGTTTGAAGGAAAAGCCAGCATGCATAATTATGCTAAAAATTGAGTGTGAACTCACAGCTTGTTGTGACACTGATGTTCAGGGTGAGTCCTGAGTATTTTCTGTGGTTTCTTTTGTTTTAATTTTCTACCACGTTATATGTTGTTTTGGGAACAACTTCTTTGTAGAATGCACATGAAAATGAATGAATTATGGAACGGTTGTATTTTTTCTAATGGAGATTGTGAGGGTTTTAGTCATTGCTAAAGGAATATTTTATAAAATTCTAAGAAGAAAGTCTGATGACTGTGAGGGTTTTTTTTTTTGTAGAACAAACATTTTCTGATACCTGCTAGACCCTTTCTCCTTAAGAAGGCTGAAAACAAAACAGCTAATACTCTTTTGAGATCACCAATTCTGACAGTTGGACTGTTAAATGCTGTTTGAACTTAATCAGGGTACTTTTCTGCCTTTTGTTAGTTCATGATCAAGTGGTGTAATTAATAGGAAAAAAGTGAAAGAAATGAAAGGATCAAAGTAAAACAACACTATCAGTATGAGTTACTGTTCAGTAAAGCTTTCTGTTAAAGGTAATGAATATTATAAAAACAAAGCACGCCTGAAATGAAAACCTTTTTTAAAATTCTTATTATTTAAACAGCAGTAGAGAAAGTTGCTAAATGCTTATTTAACTGGTCCACTCATGTCCTGACTTTCTAGCTTCTGCTGAAATCAGTGCTGCCTCCATTAGGCATCAATTCCTGACAGCCCTATAAAAAGGGGATATGGCTTCTGAAACAGGGTGCCACATCAGTGGCCCCCATTATATACTCTCATTTAAAGACCATCCCTCAGCCTAGAGAGCCTGGAAAGAGTGCTGGCCCAGTTCTGACCATCATCTTCCAATAGCGTTCACTGGGCTTATTTACTCGAGGGAGAGAGAGGGGTTAATGACTAGGGAAAATTTCCTTACTGATGAAGAATATTGAACATATTCTGTCCTAATCCCATTAATATTTCTTTATGACATCATTATAACAGTTTATACAAATTATTTTACCTTATATTACCTACCGAGACTGTTTTTATTATTAGGTAGCTGAAGGAATAGCAGTAATACTTTTATTGAATAGTATAGTTAATAGTTATCAGTTTTCTGTTAGCCATGTTTCACTTCAATAGTTTAGTTTCAATTTCAGCCCAACTCAGTTATTAAATATTTAGTCTCTGAAAACTTTTAATATATCTTTGGATGCTCTGATAATTGTGGGGGTTTTAGCAGGTTTTAAACTGATTTGTTCTGATATAAGCTGTGAAAGTACCCTGAAGTCTTTACAACTAGAATAAGAGACTCACAACTGGTAGAATACTAAAAACTGATCTAAGAAAATACTCACATTGATATGAGCTGTTTGGGGTTTATTAATTTTAGTGATCATACCATGTTAACATTTTGAAAACAATGTTCCCTATTTACTTTAAATCATAGGAAATCTATAACTGTTCTGCAAATGTTTTTTCGAATTTATTTCATTCTAGGTTGCAATAACAAAAAACCACACCAAATTTTGTGCATTTAGGTATGTATATGTGTACTTCTATATATCATACATTCATAGATATATATGTACAACAGAAAGCTAGAAAGTATGGAACTATTGAGTTGTTTTTAATACATCCTTCCCCACCCAATCAACTCTCTTAATCTTACAGTAACGTAAAAGTCTTTAGGTACAGTACAGAGTAATCTAGTCTCTTCTAAGAGTAAGAGAGGAGAAGAATCTGTCCAGAATCTATCCAGGTATGTTTCAAAATAGAATGGTTTCTGTTGGAAAAGGGCCAACAGTAATATTATGCAAGATCTTTTCAGGGGACTGCAAAATGAGAAGCTAAGAGATAGACGTCTTTGATTATTCTTTTCCCCCCTCCTTTCTTTTTTTACAGTTAATGGATAGAGGCTTACTGTTAGTTTTTTTTAATTCCTTCCAGTTTTTGAACTCTGAAGGTTGGTTTGCAGATGACTCAAATGTCTTATGTGGTTGGAATAAAGTTGGCTTCATTAAATGATGGGATAATAGGATGGATATTGTGACTACAAAAGAGGGCACAGAATACTTCAATGAAAGACAGTGATCTACTCTGCATGGCAGGATGCCAACAGCACAAGGGAGACTAAAAGAATCCACCTAGAAGAAGAGTTCAATGCTACAATTAAGATACTCTCTCTAGTATATGGGGCAGGTAATTTAGAAACAAACCAAATAAGTCTTGGAAAACTCAGAATCAGATCTATATACTTAGCTCTTTTAAGCTGAGGATGACTTGTGGTGGACTTGGCAGTGCTGGGTTAACGGTTGGACTTGATGATTTTAAAGGTCTTCTCCAATCTAAGGGATTCTATGGTTCTATGATACACAAATGAGATTAAAACTAACTCACAGTAATAAAACATTTGCCCCAGTTGCCACAGAGTGACTGCAGTGTATTTGTTCACCCTCTTCTTTGAGATGAAAGACATGTGCTGTGTCAGTCAACCTCAGAATAAAATACACTACAGAGTTCTGCGAGATTCAGGTTTTTATCTTGGGAAAGTCAAAGAGCAAAACACGTCTTACCTCTGTAAGTCAGGTACTAAATGCAGACTCACCTCTTTTAGGTGCTTGCTCTTCCTTCTGCGTTCATTTCAATGTACATGGAGGGGGAAGGGCTGAGGAGGGAGAAAAAGGATTGCTTTTATTTGTCACTATAAGTTAAATAGGCATTTCTGATAAAATGCAACAAGGTGTTTCCTGTGAGAACATCAGTAGCTATAAAGAAGTATACTTGGCAAGCATGCTATGTAAATGTATTTTCAGGAATTCCTTTTAGATTAATTGGTATTCTTGGGGTATTTCTCAAGAGAAAAAAAATTGTTAAAAGATGATACTTCCCTCACCAAATCTTCTTGATTTAATGGACATCCACACTGCTGTTTGACATGTTAAATAAACCATTCTGCATAATAACTGTCAGAATTCAAGATATACTAATAATGTATTCTACCCCTTTTTTCTCTTAAGAATACCAAACAAATCTTTCGGCTGTTTCCTGAAGTCTTTGAAAATTTATTTTCTTAAGTGAAAGTAAATGTCTAAATTGTATAAATATTAAGCAGAAGAAAAAGCATGGACTAGACAGTGAGTAAACAGTTGAAAATATCAGTTTGGAAGGACTGTGATTAGATATGTACTTATTTGCATATAGCATTTACTTGAGCAAGGCACGTGAGAAAATCCATTCGGTTTGTACTCAGATATGTTTCACTGAATAATATATATTGAAATATTTGTTTTGTAAGGTAAACAAAATATAATTTTAAAACAATCAGCATTAAACTGCATTCTCTTTTCAGTTAGTGAGGTTATAGGGGCAAAGAAGTGCCTGCCAATCCTCCATCTCCAGTTTCTCTGTTTCAAAATATACTGTCATGGAAAATGTTTTCTGCTTTGCTTACCGTCCTAAATAAGGTGTCAATATAGTGACATCTGAAGAGAGTTTTAGGGCTGTTGTTGCCAGGGTTTCATATTGTTTGTCTATGGGTGTATAACTGGTACCTCATTTAGGAGCTCGGACTTGCTCCACTGTCAGTAAAGCCCTGAGAATGAGATTTGTCTTGAGAATGAGATTCCTGTGGCTTTCCCCTACCTTAGTAGAAACCAAGAGGTTTCTCTTCCTTTTATGCATGCAACTAGACGTAGGAAATATAAGCTGTGTATCTAGTTTCCTCACCAAAGGCCCTGTGAGGAAGCAATAACTTGCTTAAGAGTCGCACAGGTAGCAAGGAAGTTTCTCTTCTGTTTCCTTCTCTGATTAATGTTCTTCTGATACTTAGTTGAGGTTCCAGAAAGAAGGGGTTAATTTGCACAGTGTTCAACCTCCTTTGTTCTAGGACTGTTCATACACATTCTTTTACAACTACATGGCAATGACAAGATAGCTGCTTTAAGGCCTTTGAAAGCTAATTTAGAAAGAAATAGATGTAAAACAGCAGTGTAGAGGAATGTTTATTTAATTTTCCAATCTCCCTCCCCACAGATGAAGCTAACACAACATCAGCATATGTACTAGAGACATCCAAGTTCCAATACAGATAGTAGCTATGGAACAGCTTCCTCACAAAGGAGTACAAATTACTCCATCTAACAACCACTACTGCTAACGACTAGAAGAGTGGTGATGCTCTAGGCTCAGAGGCATAAAAGCACTGGGCCAGAGCAAGGCAATTTGGTGGGTTGTTTTGATATTTTTCCTTCGCTGACTGCCACCAGCTGTCAGAAATCAGGAACTTCCTCAGAGAGAGTTGGTGATCAAATTCGAGCAGGGCTATGCAAGCTAAAGTTCAAACTACAGGTTTTACGTGGAGGTTAAGTGTGCAATGATATTCTTATGGAAAAAACACTGAACTTGTAAATTGTGATGATGCTATTCAAGGTACCGTCCATTGATTTAACTGATGGCAGTATATAGAGTCCTTCTTTTCCCATATACAGTATATTTTTCTTCCAGCATGCCTTAATTACTACATAGATGCTGTATCTATTGTCACTTCAGAGGCAGGGCATATTGATTTTACAGACAGGAAAAAAAGTGTGTCATGTGATGGAGCTGCTCAAGGATAAAAGTAGAAAGGGAAACCCAAAGAGATTATCTTTAAAAAAACAAAAAAATCCAAAAAAACCAAAACCAAAAACCCCAACAGTATATAATATTAATATTTTAGAGCTCTAAAGTCTCCTGAAGAGGTTGTGGAGATACTGGGGACATATTTGCAATTTGCCCAGCTCCACTTAGCGGTCAAGAATATACTGCCCCTTTGCCACAAATGTTTTAATCCTTTCCAGCTTCAGCAATGCTTAAAGCCAACACTTGTGGCAAGTATCTGTCCTAATGCACAGAGCTCATTACTGAAATGGAACGTATGATGCCACAAGACATAATAATTTATGTTCCTGAATAAATTTCGTTAATCTGTGTTTGCACTATGCTTTTATTTATTTTCAATAGCTGTTCCCCAAAATGAATATGCTGGTAGATAATCCTGTAGCACAAAGACAATTTCAAGTGCATATCTGTTGATTCTCAAAAAAGCAATTTTTTACTGTAAAGCCTGCATATTCACAGAAGAGATATATTTTTGTTCATTAATTTAGAAAACAGAAATGCACTAGGTGACCCAGCAAATCCAATGAAGTAAGCATATCTGAATAATGTGTATCTGCATACTGAATTACATACTTGGCGTCTACACTGGGACATTTTTAGCAGTATATCTTTTGTTCTTATTGTTGATGGAATAATTAAAATAAAATCGCACAAAGAAATTATAAGGTGTTTGTAGACAAAGAGAAAAAGAGATAAAATGTGAACTGTGTGACTTACTTCCCTATATCACTTAATCAGCTTTTGCAGGCAGCTCAGCTACTGAAATTTAAGGCAAGGATCTATTAGAAGTCAAAGGAAAGCAGAAGAGTTATAGCAAAAACAATGCCCTAAGGTATATTATTTTCTTTTTTAAAACTAAAATGCCTTAATTGTAGAAGTCTGTGGATGAGAACTGACAATACGAAAACAGTTAAGACACTAGATGGATTTCTAAAGTAACAGATAAAAGCTCATTCGTCTTTAAAGTCCCCATTCATCAGAGACAATGGTTACAAAGCCCAGAGTGGGAGAGGAGAAAACCTGTTCCATTCACAGCCTTTATGCAAAACTCATCAATCTCCTGCATAATGGCTAGACTGCCTAAAACACTGAAGAAATTTTGGGGTTTTTTTGCATATGTAAATATACATCTTTCTTTTAAAAATTGCAACTATGTGTAACTTTTTCACTTCTACTTGAAATTCACTGCCAAATGTTTCCAAATTAATATCTTTTTAAGGCTTGCTTTCTTACAGCGGCACTATTCCTTGGGTCCCTACTAAAGGTGCTATAAAATTGTCTCTCAGAGCCTTGAAATCTGTTGCCTTTGAGGTCCTTGTTCGTATGCAATACAGTGTTTTCTGTCACTGTTATAAAACTATATCAAAAAATACATAGTAAAATATTTTATATATGAAAAAATATAAAAAAGTTCTATCAAAAGATATTGGAACCATTGAAGTATCTAGTGTCACCAACAGAAAAGAGCAATGCCAAAATTTGTGAATTTTTACAAAGCTCTTTCAGAAAGGACTATTTTGGAGATGGAAAGAAAAATAAGTAGTATTTTTCAAACTGGAAATAATGTCCCTATCCCCATCCAAATATCGTCTTTGTTCTATACTCTGCACAAGGGTAGTGGGTGCCATGCTTTGAAGCAGATTTACAAAGCATGTGGCTGCTTTCAGAACAGGGCAGAGGGTTTGCTCTAGGTGCTATAACTGAGTGGGTAATGCTAATGCATTGAGACGTAATATCAAAGGGAGATTCCCTGTATTTGTTGTCTTCTTTAGTGAAGTGAGATAAAAATGCAGAGCCTGAGTTGCCTCTGCATGTTTACAGTTTTTACAATGATGACCTCCATCAGCTCTGTCGAGACATGCTTGCAAATAAGGAAACTATTCCATTGTTGGGGGTTTTGTGTAAGCACCGTACATATTCTGTACAGGAGCATACAAAGGATTTGAGGTAAATGTTTTGGTTGCTGAAGGACTTGTAGATTTACAAATATAGTATAATGGACATCCAAAGGGAAAGTGCTGATGTTAATAAAAGCATAACAATGATTAATAATAATAACTATTAATTAATACGTGTGATAATAATTCAATCTCTTAATGAAGATACAATGCCCTGCAACACTTTATTAAGTGGAAACAGTGCCTTCTTTACCTTCTGTAGACTTTGCATTATTCTGGGCATACACAGGCATTGGAGAAGATATTTTTGTACAGAAACAGTAAGACACTAAGCATGACTAATTTTCTATTATGCTACTTTACAAAAATACGCAATTTATAATCCCAAGTGTAGTCTTGACCTCCTTGCAAGCAAGCAGAGGTAAGCATTAGTATTCCTGCTGCTTGGATATTACAATCCCTATGTGAATGTGTTTCTTCCTTCATTAATGATCCTGGTTTGCTATAAATGAATGTAACAGCCTTCTCCAGTGCAGCCTTGATTATAAAGTGGCTTAAATGTTTTTTCGTTACTGAAATACTACTAAACAGCCGAAAACAGAAGTATTGAGAGGACACAGAATTCAACTGCCATGAAGAAAAACTGCTACTGAAGTGTTCCATGGTCTTATAAACAGTTACAGTTCTGTAAAGGCCAGCACATCCTGCAGTGACATTCCAGCAGATGTGCATCAGTTCAGCCAGGGTGATTCATATTCTGTAAACTTAGGTTGATCAAACAGAAGTGCACATTCTTTTTTTTTTTTTCAATTTAAGTCACATCTGTTGATAAGAATCCAATTGTAGAAGTGAAATAATTCATGCAATTTTAATGTTTAATGGAAATCAGGAAATCATACTTAGAATTTTTACATAAAAAGGAAAAGACAGGATATTTGAACACCCTTGTGATTTCTGTCTTTTATTCTTTTATTCACTGTCAAAAAGTTAAGCTCTGTGTTTGCAGATTTAAAACACCTCTAGTACGTGACAGAAATGAAGGTTTTGGTCAGGCTGGCCTCATCAGCCAGCTATTCGCAGTGACTACTACGCTCTTAGTAAACCATTGTATCTTCAAGTTTTTAGCGCATAACTCGCTGTCAGTAACCGGTCTTTTATTCAGCCCAAGTACAGAGAGAGTGTCCATTTGAGGAGATCCCCATTTCTTTTGGTATTTGACCTTTGAGCATGAGCAGCACCACAACACAGCTGCCTTCTGCCCTGGTTTGGGATTATGTATTTTTCAGAAGATACTAGATACATTTCTTCTCATGTGCAACTATGTAAATTTGGATCCGTTAATAAGATTGGAATTTAGCCTAATTTACATTAGAGTTAGTGAAAAAATGTGACCCAGTCAGCTGACCAGTTTGTTAGCAGCATATTTTAACAAAAACGAAACAGAAAGGGGGGGGGGGGGGGGGGGGGGGGGGCCGGAATAACAGAAATTTAAAAAAGCTCTGATGGTATTGAATTTCTTGTTTTGATGTCAGTTAATATTTAGGGTGCTATAATAGATTAAATGCAGTAGGTTAAAAGATAAAATGCTAAAACTCATAGCAAGAGGAAAGAGTAATAGAGATGCTTGGGAAAAATATCTTAAAGGTAGATGGGAGGGCTATGTATCAGAGGGTATTGCTGGCTGCAAATACTTGAAATGGAAGATTCTTTCAAAAACACAAAGCTTAGCCTAACTCAAAGTGTTTACCACTCTGCTGATACTAGCCAAATCACAATAAAAGAAAGATGGAAAAGAGCACTCCAGTTAGGTTGAAAGCATTTTAGCATTTTCAGATGAAATTGTTAGTTTGTACCTTCACCTTTTTTTTTTTTTTCAATTTTATTTTTTAGGTCTGAAGTATGTTTGCAATGAAATACTGTGACTGTTGAAAAACAATTATTTGGGATTATTTTTTTCTACAACGTATCTAAGATTTGATGTGGTTTATTTCTAACAGGGAATTTTAAAAAATATAAAAGCAGTTCTATTCTATTCTTGTGAGCCTCCCAGTTCACATTAGTATTCAGCAATTAAGAGAAGTATTGTGAAACTGGCACCAGGTAAGCCAGAGTGGAACAGAGGGAGCGCCAGTGTCTGTGGGGTAGGGCACAGCAATTTTTGATAGAGGCCTTGCTTAGCCAGAGTTTGTCTGCCTCCAACTTTTCCCTTTCAGAAAAGTTTGTAGCTTTTCCAAAGCATGAAGCTCATTTGGCAGAGGACCTGCATTCATGTTCTGTAGTTACAAACATCTCCATGCTAGATCATGTGCAGTCCATTGGAGTAGCCAATAGCCGTGTTCTGAAATGAATGCACAGATTTTATTCTCTAGACCATCTAGACTTTTACTTCACAACAAAGCTGGTATAAATATATAACATCTTCTAATCCTAATCCTTATGTGGAAGGAGTGCAAAGTTTAAGCCTTATATATCAGTCATCCTTTAAAGAGGATCTGATTCATAAACATCCATGTTGTGAGCATCAATTACAAATGACATCCAGTTTTTCAAAATATGGTGGACTGTGCATGTAGAAATAATGTCCACATAACCTCCCCCAGATATGTCATGGTAGGAGTTGTCTATGTATCCTGCTTTCCACTATATAAAAAAGTCGTCACACATCAGAGCGTGGAGACATCTTACGCACCCTGCAAGAACTTAGGAGGGGTTGGTCTTTCTTTTTCAAACTGTGGCCAGAGCAAGACAGTGCCAGTGTTGCTGCTGTACCTCATAACCTTGTGGTAACAGCAGTCACCTTTAAGATAGCAAACCTGAACTGTAATTGCTGTGGCTAAGAGGATTTTAACATCTCCCATCTTTAAGAAGAATGCCACATTAGAGTGATGCCGTTTCCCTTCTATCACCTTCACTACAACAGTGTTTACGGAATCAGAATTGTAATTTAGCTGGGAAGACACCTCAGGAGGTCTCTGGGCCAACCTCCTCCTCAAAGCAGTGGCAGCTATGAGCTTGGGCCACGTTGCTCAGGCCTTTATTCTAGACAGGTCTTGAAAAATCTCCAAGGATGGACACACAGCCTCTCTGGGCTGCCTGCTCTACTGCTTGACTCTCTACGTGGTGAAATGAAGGCTTGCTTTATTACCAGTCTGAACCTGTTCCAAATTATGTCCATTGTCTCTTTGCCACGACATGTACCACTGGAAAAGCCTATCTCTGTCTTGTGGGAACTTCTCCCCAGGCTTTGGCAGGCTGCTGTTACCATCCCCCTTAACACTGCCCCACGCCAGGCTAAATAAGCTTAGTTTCCTCAGCCTCACCTCACATGGCAAGAGCTGGCCATTTTCTTGGCCCTCCACTGAATTCACTCCAGCTTATCAAAGTATTTCTTGTGTTCAGGGGTCCAAACCTAGACAAGGTATTTTAGATGTGGTCTAATGAATGCTGAGTAAGGGGTTGGAGGGGTGCTAAGAAGTTCAGAGCATGTTAAGACACTACAAAAGGCATCAAGGTGTGAATAGGGTGGCATGCTCTGGTTTTTAGAGCTGGGTTAAGGTGCTTTCTTTAACCTGTAGAACATAACAGTTCAGACCACTCGGGCAGAAAGGAGTTGGTGTCTCATACCTGCGCTTAGCTGTTCATAGTGAGTAGAGAGCTTTCCTTGCTGCCTTGTCTTTGTTCTTACTGCCTTTTTTTTTTTTTTTTTGGGTAGATGTTTTAGTGTATTCTGAGAACAATTCCTCAGCAAAGTAACACAAACCAGAAAGATGGGAGTAATATCTGCTTTCTCAGCTCTAAAGGGACAGGCTCAAAGTACACAATGAGTAGCACTGATGGGATATGCAGAGCGGTTTGTGTGGTCAGAGTGATCTTCTGAACTTTACTTAAGGGACTTTCAGGAAGCTAGTTAGAGGGCTGTGAATATGCGTGGCTCTTCAGTACTGAGCTGAGGCACTGGCATGCTTCTCAAAGTACAAGTTCTCTCTGTGTATCTTGCATGAGTATGCCCCAGCTGACCTAAGTGAGACTAAAAATGCTGTTAACTGTGAAGTGCATGTTCTTATGTGTGCATGCCTAGCTCTGAGGTACAAAACCATAAAAAGAGACATTTTGCAGACAATGTCTAGATTGCTAGAAACAAGTCTGTTTCTAGGCAGCATGTGCCTCTTGGACCAAAGTACTCTGGTTTCAGTCTTCCTAAGCATTCCAATATAAAACAGAAAAATCTCTGACATTCTTCATTTAGAAGATGTGAAGAGCTTTAATGCCTTGGGAAACTTACTTCATAACATTTATATTGAATCTGTTTTCATCTATTTCATAAAAACATATTCCAATGTAATGGCCTGTAATCAGCGCTAACCTTCAAGCCAGTTAATTCACTGTGATTTGATTAATACATTTTAGAGGCAGACTGACATGATGGAGTGATTAGATGAACCTAGCCATCCAGCAATGTTTGAAAGCCAAGCTTACTCATCTGTAATTTTATCTCATTAGGATAGCTTTATAAATTAGATTTTTTTAAATAAAGTTATTACTTGATGTAAGTAAAATTTCTTTATTTGCCAAACTAGTATATTTTATAATTTTATTTTCATGGCTTCACTGCAATTGTATTACACTCTGTTGCCACTGAGGAATGCTTGCAGGGAAAAAAATTGGCTTTCTATGTTAAGAAGGTGCAGAAGGTGTCTGAAATGGCAGCATAACAAATGACATATCACAATTATTCATTTCATTATTTTGTTGCCTGTGAAATGGCAGGCATGAAACACTACCTGTCGCTGAGTGACGAGGATGTATTCCAGAGATTTTAACTAATTTTATTGCTTCCTTGTAGCATATTTGTTTTCACACTGGGACCCAATACAAAACCTGAAAGATCTTTTGGTGAAATATACATGTGTCTGTGTACCTAAGCTGTATTGAAATTGCATGACAATTAAGCACCTGATCAGCCTGGGTGCTTTTGAAATCTCAGGAAGCAACAAGCTGAGACTTTAAGTACCTAAATTCCCTTTAAAATAAAACTTGATGTATTTATGTGTTGAAATTTAAGGAAATAATGCAAATGATGGTTTGAGGACTTCACCAAGCTGCCTATGCTTCTGCTATCTTATGTTACAGAATGTATACAAAAAATAAAGGTTAGTAAGTACTTTGTCTTGTGTGGACATCTGCAGTTGGACACGTGCATTTTGCTTGGAAGGTCTGAAGCCCAGTTGCTGGGGTCTTTGATTGCGATTTTGTGAAATTTTGTGTCTCCAGAAAGCATTTCTTTGAGAAATCTAACTGCCCTACTGGTCGGCCAATAGAGTAATCAGACTAGCTGCACATTATCATGCTCTTTGTGTGTGTGATGTCCCAAAATGTCTGGGTTTGCTATACAGTGCTCTTGGTTGAATGTGAAGAGGGTTGTGTATTCATTTAATAGCACTTGGGGCATCCCAAGTTAGGCAGTTTAGGGCTGCAAACCAGAAGTACTCTGGAACACTTCTCTGAAAAGTGTCAAGTATTACTGCCTATAGTTTTTGTCATGCAATGTCTCTCAAGCTCAGGCACATCATTCATTTTGTTTTATATAAAACGTCTGACACAAGCGGTTGTGATGCATCACATTCTAATGATCAGGTCAGGAAACTTGGCAAGCTGTTTTTCCTTGAAAGGGAAGACTGTATAATACTATTTGTGATTGCTGTTTGTTCAATAAAGTTTTCAGTCTTCCAATTTATTTACTTTCAATTTTGGTTTCAGTTCATTTAACCTTCAGAAAACATTTGTGCTGTCTACTGCTTTACAAAAGAAAGGCTCTAGCAGCCCCTTGCTGCATTTATCTCTTGCTGTGGACCAATGATGTCTGCAGTAATAAATGTATCCGTTTGAATCAGAAGTGATTAAGTGCTTGTTGAAATGTCTTCTGGAACAAAACATTAGCTTTTGCTTTCAAAGGGCAGATATTGCAGCAGATAGCACTTAACCTGGCTAAGGACAAAATGTTATGTTTAAACATCACTTTTCTGCTTGCCTCTATGAAAGTGCGTATCTGCATTCAAGCACTTCCATTTCTTAATATATCAAAATAAGTATCTCTACAGAATTGAAAGTAGCATGATTGTAACTATTGCTTTATTTTTAAAAACAGCCCACCCATCCACAATTTGCTGTGATTTATTCCTTTGAACTTGTACATCTGAAGACAAAACAAAGGAAAAAAGATTTAGGCAGGCATTGGTATTTACCTGCAAGACTTCTGTCTTCAGAGGCAGTGATTCATCTGGCTGTACATTTCTGAACTAAAACTGAATTTGGCCATCTTGCAGTAATGCCCATTTGTGCAGCTCAAAAATTCATATGAGATTTGACACTAATAGCGTCGTCTTGAACATACGTTCTAACTGTGGCCATTGCTTTTCAAAGCTGAGATATATATGAGTGAAACCATATAGATCCTCATTTTGCTGACTGTTGGGAAAAATCTCAAGGCCAAAAGATGTAACATGGAGAAGATTTGAGTTTCCTGCCCAAATCAGGTAGACAGACTACTTGTCCATCTGTGTGTATACAGAGCACAACAGAGATCCTTCTAGCGCAGTGGAGGTCCTGATGCATTGCATGGGACTTTCTGAGTGCTAATGCAAAAAGTTAATAATGGCAATTGAATCAAATCATTGTTAATAACTCATCAATGTAGTGGCGAAGTGCTATGTATTTCCTTAATTTGAAACTAATAGGGAACCCCAGTAACTATGCAAATACATCCCAAGAATGCATGTCTGACATACAGTTTTGTATTTTCTAAAGTCAATATAGATATTAAGAAACTAATATTATGTATTACCAAATGTGAAAATACAGAGCAAATACAAAATAGTCTGATCTTTCTATTTTATCTATATCTCATTTTCAAAGAGTGTGTTTTAAAATGCCTCTACTTACCAAAAATATTCTGCAAGTGTATGAGTATTTATCAATATTGTGTTAATTTTCATTAATTTTAGTGATGTATGAATTGCAATCGTGTTATTTTTTTTCTATGAGTGGAATTTGGAAACAATGGGAAACAATTTGGAAACAGAAAAAAAAAATATGGACTATAAAAATCAGTCACCTGACAGTAAGTGTTAATTAAAATTTTTCTCTTGCATTCTGTCTTTCAGATTTGTGACAAGGAATGGCATTACTATGTTGTCAATGTTGAGTTTCCTGTTGTTACATTATACATGGATGGAACAACATACGAGCCTTACCTTGTGACCAATGACTGGCCTATCCACCCTTCACACATAGCCATGCAGCTGACAGTCGGTGCTTGTTGGCAAGGTAAGATGACAGCCAATAGTAGACTGTAGAATTATGAATTCAGACCAAAAGGAATCTTATTCATGTCACTGATTGCATAGTAAATCAGTTACTAACAGGTTTATGGTATAAAATCAGAAGTAAATCCAGAGCTCATAATGAATCAAATCCAAGGATAAAATGGATGGGACATCAACAGTCTTTGCATTTCCACTATCTAAAGAATATATATTATTCTTTATATATATATATATAAAAAAAGAATATTATACTGTGTTTAATACAGCTTGTGTATTCAACATGAAAGATTGCCTTCTTTATCCTTTGTCTTCACTTTTAATGGTTTCCCTTGTTCTCCAGCTTTAAGCAAACTCTCAAAATATTGTTCTAAAGAACTCCAGCTATCTCCTTTTAGTGTCTGCCTCAAATTTCTTTCATAACTCATGGCCTGATTCTGCATTCTTCATGTGGGGGTATATATCACCAGTAATTCCACTAATTTTATCAATTCACTGTGTTATAGACCAGATGTTAAAGCAAGAGTAAAATAAAATCAAGTCACAACCCCAGAGCTCTACTTGTATGGGCATTTGCTTAAATATTAGTTTCTCCTGTTTTCTAACCTTTATAATTCTGTTGTTCTCTTTCTTTTTTCTGGTCCTTCTGCCACTCCTCCTTTTTCTGTTCTCTGCCTTAACCCTGAAGCAGTCCTCTTTTTCGGCTCATCTGCTCTTCTAAAGTTGTCTCCATTACTCTTCCATGTTGATTTTCTATTTATGCATTGAGTCTTGTTTTCGCTTAAGACGAAGTATGAAGTGAAGCCAACTGTATAATTAAGAAAAAATACTTTGACCCAGATCATATTTCTTCCCCAATCTTTAATGCTGGCTCACTTTCTCTGTTATTACCTTCTTGCAAGTTTAATCTCTGCTCAATTACAACACATTATCTGCAAAATTTGGACATCTTATGCATGGCAGAGCTCTTCAGTGTAAATAGTATCGGAAGCCAATACAGCTGTTAGATCATGGGCACCCTGGGGTAAAGATCCAACCTTTACTTTGATGACAACATGCAGAATAAAGCCACACTAATTCTAAAAACAAGATTTGATATGTTTTGAGTATTGATCACTGAGATAAGCATTATGATAGCCAGCTAACCAGCATGACACTAATCCCATGTATTTGTAAAATTATAGACCGATTATTCTCTAACTGATAGTTTACATGTGTAGGCTTCTGTCTCTGTAGGATGATCTTCAGTTCTATTGGAATTTTTCACTGCTGTTAAATACATAGTAGAACCAATTTAAGGTGTTAATATTCTAAGGGAATGTTACTCATTTTTTTAGCTAAAAATACCTATCAAAATCTTTAGAAACTGGAACTTTGGTTTAGCCAGTAGTTTACTGGAATGAACAGTTGACAGATACCAATTTGCTTTACATGAATTTTCTCTTTGATCTGTTGGGGTTTTTTTTCTTGTGTAGTTTTGGTGCATATTTTAAAATCAGAATTCCAGAGTTAACAAATGCAGATGCCGTTCTTGAATGGAGTAAAATCAGTTCTTTCCAGACATGAGCAAATTCCATAGGGACTGTGAATAATCCTTGAGTGTTGCCTTCTGAAAAATCAGCATTTCTTAGTGGCCATACTAAAGAAATTTTATTTTAATCCCTTACTTCATGTTTATTTTTAGGTTCTTCTGTATAGGTTTACATAAGTATCTTGGTGCATTATTTGTATTATTTCTGCCCCTTCTTTCTTTCATGCATTGTGTTTTATCATTCTCTAATAGCAACCTTGGGGGGTGTGGGGGGGTGCGCGCGCTCCTAAAAGTCTCAGTACTGGTGGGAATCCACTCCCCTCAGCCCTCACCTGAATCTCATGTTAATCATCGTGCAGATGCCAAGTTTTGAGAACCGTAGAGTAGTAGCTTTATCCATGGAACACGCACTCTGTAAGCAAGAGCTATGCCAGTTGTGCCACAGCGCTGCATCTGTGCATTTCATCTATCTCCACGGCAGCTGAATACAATAAGAATAGTCTTGTTTCCTTTGCATCTTTGTCTCTTTAACTCAAATTGTTAAGAGAAAGAATTAAAGTAAAATTTCTCATATAAGTTTTCAATAAATTTAGACAACAGACTAAATTTAGTATTTAGGGTGCTAAACAAATACAAAGTTGCAGTTGTCGACTGTTTTAGCTTTGCCTTGAATAATTTGATGGCTCAATGAATATCATACAGGGTAAGCTTCTTTTTTGGTGAAACATCTGATTTAAACTACTGAAATTTTGCCTACTGCTGCTGTCAGTATTTGCCACAAGATTATGTTTTAGTTATTTTAATTGTGTGAGAATTGGAGCTCATCAAAAATAGAAAACAATTTTCCATCTCATGAAAATGTCAAGGTTTAGCTAAGATGCTGTGCTAAAGAGTCTGATAAACTATCACTTGTCAGGAATAAGATGAACTTCTAATGCTTATATGAAATAAGATTTCAAGATACTGCTTTTGGCAAAGCTTATCTTTTGATAGCTTTGTTTTGATCATCTCGTACTATTTTAAATGAATGGTATGGAAAGTCACTTTGTTAATAAGATTCAGCACTCCAATCTGTTGAACTGTAATTATTAAACATATAAACCCAATCTATTCCATTCAAAACGTTAATTTTCAAAATTCCTATATTTCAAGAAAAAGTGGACTTATCAAACAAACAATTGGACTATAAATAGTTTCAGTAAAGCTGCTAACTGGGTCTACTGAGGGTAATACATTTTGGCCAGTAAGAATAGTCTAAACCTTTCATTTTCAAAACATTAGAAAACTGCTTTACAACCATGAATGATTTATTTTGTGAAAAATATGCAGTGATTTTGGTGTCGTAAGCCATTCAGGAGAGTCCTTGTTAAGAGAACATGAGGAGTTTGTAGCTCTGGTTTGCTTAGACTATTTCCTCCCCTTTTTATCAAAACACTGGCAGAACAGGAACACAAATTCTAACCTCTTCCTTCAGACAGGACAAGACTTTTTTTTCTGTCTTTACTAAACCATTTTATAGTTCTGAGTCCACAGTATCCATTTATCAAAGTCAAGTTATTTGAAAAACAATCTCAACTCAGACAACTAAATGAACCAGAAGAAATAACATTCCTTTTTCTTACCACAGCAATTTGGATTTCCTCAGCAGAAAGTAAGTAATCATGACTGTGGGGCAGCTTAAAAACTGATGGGGAGCAGGAAGAGTGTATTTAGAGGGCAAAGCAAAAAATCGAGAACAAGAATAATTGTAAAGTACTCTGTTAGCACTTAATAGGAAAATCTGCTACTGCTCTAAAGGATTTACCCTTTCATATATGACAATTTTCAGTCTGATCTGGAAAGTGGGAATCGTTCTGCTGTTTCTTGAGGAATCTGAGAATCCTCCAGGTTATGAGACAAGTGACTCTTGCAGCTCTGGTCTTTTCGTCACTTACACTGGTACTTAGGTTAGGTAACAAATATTATGCTTGCAGCTCCTTGTCTTTCTCAGAGGTATGTCATGAAAGAGTCTCGGGCACAGAAAGAGGATTCTTTTCTTTGAAATTCATATTTTCTGTTATTAATATTTCAATTCCAGAGTAACTCTTTCCTGACTTTTATAGCCTTGTTTATAGAACCCATTATGAAAAGTTAGGTTAGTTTTTATTTCTACCTTCAGCTGCTCAAGTGAAATATAAAAGCAGTTTAAGTTTGGTGCTGTTGTCCTGAATCTAACATGAAAACAAACCAAATGTGTAATCTCTCAGGTTTACACAATAAATTTAAACTTTAGCTTATGATATGCTTGCTGTCCCATTTGCATCAAACCAGTTACTTTTTTTTTACTTTTTTTTAAATGACATCAGCATTCCAGTTGTGATGGGCAAGTCTGTCCTACATCTTTACCTTTTCCTTGGCAGTGTAAAAAGCATGCCTAATTTGTTTGTTTTATGCAATATTTCTTTAAATAATGTAAGTGAAGTGCTAGGACCCCTAAAAGGAGGAAAAAATAGCCTTTTCCTTAAGAGCAGAGTCTTGTCTAGGGGGCAAGAAGGTGCTGGAGGCAGAAGTTAGGGTCCCCATTTGTAGATGGCAGCCTGGAGACAAGCAGAGTGCAGATGGCTGAAAGCACAGAGCCAGGCTTTAAGGGTGGTAGGAGCGAAGGTTCCTAGGGACTGTCAGGCGCTGAGTGAAGTTTACTGCAACCCAGGATGTGACTCCGTTACCTAAACCCAAGCCTGGGGGAGTTTCCAGCTTTAATGACACATCGGGCATGAGGAAAGTTGTATTAAAAAACCTCCTTTTTACCTTTTGTTCTGGCATAATCAATATTTATTTTCTCTCCTTAAAATTATGTATTCTGCATGTTACTCTAGTATAATCTTCCTTTTTAAATTTAAAAATCTTGCTTGTTTCTTCAGGGAGCTCATTGATTTAGTGTCCTATCACAATGGTTAGCATATAGTTAAATGTATTTTAATTTGTATAGTTCATGCTTAACACTGCTATACTTGGAGGGGTGGGGCTAGTTTATTTGAGGGTGGAAGATAAAGAATTGTCTTTAGATTAAACTGTTTGTGTTGACTCAGTTACATGTGACCCCGGAGCAGTGACAGCTGGAGAGGGAAACTTCCTAATCTGTTGCAGCCTGTCTCTAGCAAAGTGCCAGTCTTAGGGCATGGCAAAGCCTAACTCACTTTTTAGCTATGATTCAGTGATGCTAGGCCTGCCAAAAGGTGATACCGACTGCAGAACTAGGCGAGCTGGACTCCTAGTGAACTGAGGGTGGGAATGAACAGTTCAGGGTACTGGTACAGCTGTTCCTGAAATAAGACCTCTATGTACCCTGGTTAAAGTTTGACAGCTTTCTCTGCAGGTACATAGGGTTAAGGATATAACTTAATTTTATCTTCTTTAAAAGGTTTTTTTTTGTTCACATCAGTGGTCCCGTAGATGATTGTCAAGGGTGGGATCTTGATGTAGTTGTGGCTATTTAGGTCAAAAGCTCTTCTGTCTCTAATGGTGAAAGAAGTTTTGACCAAAAAAATTACTCTTTCTCAAGGGTGTCTAAAGGAAACAAATTACTTGCTTGTATGTGTACTTCCCAGCACAAAAGAGACCCCAAAGAAAACATGTGGGAGGTGTCACCCTGGCACTGTCTGTTAACCCCTGCCTCCCTGAATGGGTGTTAGAAGCAGGCACGGTCCATTGGGACAGCAGAGAGCTTCTGAAGGCTCGACTCTGGCTCTCATTTCAATCTCTTCTCTAGCAATAAGAATACTCTAACTTTGCCCTTCCCGCTCAAGATTCTCAAGAGCATTCCAGACAATAAAGAGGTAACACAGTTCCGCAGCAAGGAAGTAGAATTAACCTTACTCTCTGAGGGTGAAGTGCAGTATCGAGAGTAGGTGATTTTTCCTCTGGTCACTTAAAAAAATGCATCACAGCAAGAACAGAATCAAACTTCCTGATGAACAACAAAATTGTTCTTATTCTGCCTTTTAGCTTTTGCAGTCCTGTTCATTCTCCTAAGCAATACAAACAAATTAAGGTTAGCTTATCCTGGAGCTGCACTTTCTGGGAGCTTACCTTCGTAAGCACTCCTCTGAGTTCATTATTTTTGATTCAGTTTATATGAGGACATAGCAAATAGACCCTTTTACAGAGTGAGAAATCTCTTCCATTAAACCAAGGTTTATAGGTTCCCACTCTCATCCCTTTATTGCTGAATATTCCGTGGTGTGGGGAGCTACAAAATTTGGTAGCCTAATCGTTGTTTGTACCACAGGCTGCAAACAGATTTCCTCCAAGTTTGTCTGAAAAGATAAGGTCTTTAGTTCATACTCTTTCCCTCCTAAAATGGTTTCTTTATGTATCATTCCTAAAATCCTGTCAGGAAAGTAGTGACACAAGTTAATGACTTGTCACAAGGTTATGTTGTATCTTACCATGACTGTAAGTCATTATTTCTAATGATGCCACCCATTCTGGAGTGCTGGAGCTTCACAGTGTAATTATGCTGGCCACATTGTACAGAGGAAGGTCTTCAGGAGAAGCCTGTCAAGAGGCAAACTTCTTCGTCATGAATATAGCAGAAGGCTATTGTAGTTCCTGTTTTCTAAGGAATTTCTGATTTCTATTTTTCTTTTGTATTCTGTCATTTTCCTCTTTCCTTAACCTAGGCTGGAGACCAATTTTTTTTGTAGAGTCCCTCTGTGAAATAACCTTATTAACCTTACATGTCAGCACTCTGGTGGCATATCAATCACAAATTACAGTCAGAGAACCAACTTAGTATTCAAGGCAAGAAGAACAGTAAGAGTTAAAAGTTGGAGAGGGATCAGATCACTGAGAGACAAATACACTGTGGGCAGTGGTAGTAGTGCCAGGCTGTATCACTCAAGCTTGGACTTCCCCCAGAAATAAAGATATTCAACAGCTAAAGATTAACCCCTGCTGTACATTCTAACATCAGTGGATCCTGCCTTGGTGGCTGATGTAGCTTGCACCAACCTGAGGCCTCAGTGGAGTGAAAGAACAAAACAAATAAATGCAAGACTACCTGGGTAGATTTCAATATGTTGTGATGCTTAATATCTCTATACTGATGCTTCTCTTAGTGCAGCAGTGTTCTCTGTCTCTTGCCCTTCTTATCAAAAACAAGATGGAGCAGATTTCAATGCACTTCACAGATCTTTCCTGGGATTTTCGTGGAAGGTTAGTTTAGGAGGGAGGTTGTGTTCTTGGAGAGCTGCATTTGCATTCAGATCTGTCACTAATTCAGCATAGGTACATGTCCCTTCTTTAATTGAATTCCTGCACTGGGGACTATGCACCAGCACAAATGTTATTTGGAGAATAGGAATATAGTTTTTTGGGCAACATTAACATCACTTGGACTGCAATTTACTCTGAGATATAGAAGATTGTAACAGTTTTCTGTGATTGTCATAATTTCCCACAGTTCCCCTAGTAATAACAAAAATGTATTGGTTTAATTTTGAGAGATTATATAGAGCGTTTTTCTTATTTTGAGAAAAATTATCTTATGTAGTATAAGTTATATCATGCTTTTGATCTATGGATCTATTGCACAGAGATAGATTAGTATACACATACTTAAGAGCAGGTAGCCCTTACTGTTCTGTGTATTTGTCTTATTTAAAATAATGCTTTAAAGCCTAAAGTTGTCTGTCTGGGGTCACCAGGTTATGGTATTGACCAAGAGCAGGGGCAAACTTAGATAGTGCCATGTTTGATGAGTGATTTTCTGAGTAATTTTTGTCTGAAAAAAAAAACTCCTAAAATTTTTTTGTGCTGAGAAGGTCTGGGAGTATAAAAGCTGGAGCCACTAATTGGGACTACTCCTGAAATGTTTAACAGCCAGTCTGCTTGTCAGAGTATTAAACTTAGCTCCCTAAACTGCCATAATAAAAAGATGAGATAAAATTAGGGGCTTGGACCTGAGGACTTCATAGCCGGAATGTCTTGCAGCTGCTTCCAGATTCACTTCAATCTTTATGTTGGGACCCTGAATAATCGATCACTCCTTAATTATCTGGCTCAGTATAACCAGAGTCTATAATGTCTCAAAAGAATCACATCTCAGTTGGAAATTCTCTTGATTAATCATTTTCAGTGAAAAGCTCGTTCTGCTTAGACTGCCCTGATAATTACTGGCTTGTTATTAGGGTACAGCAAAAGGTCTAAAAGAAGATCTGTGAACTCAATAAAGTCACTTGTTTTGACAAAAAGGCATGATTGTTCTCTGAAGATTGGTAAGCAGCACTTTACATCTCTGAATTCAAAACAATACAAATGTAAAATTCAGTGGTAATCAAATTCTGCCATACTTTATATCAACCCAACATGAAATTAAAAAAAAAAAAAAAAAAAAGCAATGAACCAAAACCAAACTCAAAATGGTGTTGTGGAAATAGGCTCTGCTTCATTAATGGATGCGCCTTAACCCTATGAATTCTGAAGCCTGAGAATCTTCAGTTTCCTCTGGACCCTACAACACTATATCTAACAGAACCTCCTCATGGCTGGGATCAGGTGGTGTTTGCTAGATGACAGTCCTTAACCCCCCTCAATTACCATTCATCTGAGAGATTCTAGCTGTTTACAGGAGGTGATGTCTGTACTAGAAGCATTTGTTGTCCATGTGTACAGGGGAGTCACCCTGACTGATCTGCCCACAAATAGGACAGGCATCTGCCACATGCTCATCTAAAATTCAGTAGGTTAATTCTACATTTGACCTGTTGTGTTTGAGATTTCAGGCACCAGCGGTAACTGTGCGTGTGACTAGGAATATGCCAAACAGTGGTATAGTAAGGTCTTGCTTTCTTTGGCAGCTTGATCGCTCCCTCCAAGGCGAGGGCTGCTGTGGGGTGCAGCATACTGTCTCCTGGTGTGTGAGCCCTCCACTGACTTGTGCTCCCTGCTCCAGGGTGCTGTGGTGCTGGGCTTGGTGTGGTCACCAGCTGTGAAGAGCACAGGAGGAAGGTGACTCTCAGCAGTCAGAGGCTTCCTGCTTCGGGGAGGGAACACCCTGACCCTGGCTAGGAGGTGCCCCTGCCTAGCCCTACCCCTCAGCTGCAACTCAGATCATTGGACATTAGGAGACCTTGATAATTCTAGTTATCTAGATTATTCCACTAGCAGCATGTGCTTTATTTTTGCAGCCCGTTCAAAGCCCTGTGCCTATTTTATATCTCAGCTGTCTCTTTCTCAGAACTGTATCTGCTAAATCTCAGATCCCCTATCTCAGAACCCAAGTATCTGCTAAAATAGTTTTTACCTGGTGGGAAGCCCAGCAGGCCAGACCCAGACCCTTCCTCTGTATGTTTCGGTGTCAGTGCGTGCGCTGCACTTGTTCATCTGCGCTAGCATTCGTGCTTAGCAGAAAAAGAAAGTAACTCAGACTTTATCAAGGTGACCCTGGGTAAAGTTCTGCTGGAAGGGACCCCACCTCCCCTAGTGCCCAGGCTGCCCCACTTGCTCTGCATTGATAGAGTTCCAGGCAGAAGAAGTCAGAACTGGCATAGAAGAATCCCAGTCTAGAAAATCGTTATTATTTTAGCGGGTGAAAACTGTGGTGCATACTGCTTTGAAAATGACTAAGAAGTGAACAGCATTATAGTGAATAATTATGTATACCAACAGTTCCTCTGGATGCCTCCCGCAGTCTGTTGACACCATCTTCCCGTTATGAGGATAGGATTAACGCCAAAAAGGCAACATCCATCCTCCTGTATCTGCCAGACTTTGAGTGTGGATGCGCATGCTGTGTTGAGTGGAAAAGGCAACACACAATTTTATCATCAAGGTGTGAATAACATTGTGGCCTGTGTTGCCTCACAATTGTGATGGTGACCACAACATTTACATTTAAGGAAGGGAAAGAAAACAGTAACTTCAAAAATTTGCCATGCAAGGGTCTGTAATGAGAGTAAGTAACATTGTTCTCTAGTGTTGTTTCCATCTTTTTTGTGTTACAGACTCAACCTAATTCCCTGACAGTAAGAAAGGTTCTGTTTTCTTTTGGTGGTCACATCTTTCAGCAAAGTCTTAACTAACTGACTATCTCCCAAGAGTTGGCACTCACAGTGTATTAATCCACAGTAATCAGTAAAGGTAGAGCTGAGTTACACAACACGTAACACAGCTGAGAAGTAAGTTTTCATGTTCTCTTCAGTCTTGATGCTACAACATTGTGGAGTTGAGCTGTATTGCACTTGTAAGAAAGGGCAAAAAGACCCTGACAGCAAAAAATCTCATGAAACTTGCGGAAGCAATCTAGGTTAGCTGGGTGGCCTGACCTCTGGATAGAAACTGGCCGATGCTGTGTTACAGAACACTTTCTCACTGCACCATGACATTGGAAAGTAGAAGAAATTTTATGACACTTGGATTACCTCAAGATCATCACCAGTGAAGCTCCACTTTGTTCTCTGAATTGTTGATCCAGAGGCTTATGTAGGTCTTCTTTATCTCAACAATATTGTTGCTTAGGCTCAGTTTGGTGTCAGAACCAAAAGTTAAGTTCAAATTGTTTTAAAGGAGAAAGAGCTGTTGGGAGTACTTATGCATTTTCCTCAGTTGTTTCCTAGCCTGTGGTAATTTCAGTGGCGAGTCACATTCAGACAGTGGAGCTAAGCATTCCTCCTGCCCAGTGAAGCCAGTGGCTCTGAGCTGCCTATAGCTGCGTGTGGCGCTCACAGGCATGGTATGTATCATGCTCGGGGTCAAAGGATCTCTATTTGAAAAGATCTGTATTTAGAAGAATTTGGATAATATTCTGTAAAAAAAGTTACTATCAGCATTAGTTGTAATTGCACACTGTGCCTTAACATGATCCAGAAATACCATTTCTGGATTACATATATTTATACTCATCTCATTTTGGGAGCTAAGAATTTTAGAGTGACGAGGACTTGGAGATTAGCCATCCTTGGCTATATCTGCACCCACTGAGAAGCTGAGGTCAAATACTTTAAGAATATTAGATTGCAGAAGCAAAAGGAGAGACAGCATTCAAACATACTAATATAGTAGAACGAAGCATGAACAAAATATTGATGCAGGCAGGAGTAAAACAGCCAATTGCTGAGGATTCTCAATTTATTCTGACAATATTTTCTTACATTTTTGAGGATTTATTCCCAGTAATCCTTTTTATCAAAAGTTAGAATACAGGATTGTAGCAGATTGGCTTTAGGCGATTCCTTCAATTTTAGTGAAAGTTTTGTTTTTCGCTTCCCAATTTTATTGCATTGGATTTTTTCCATTTGCAATCTAATAATTACTGGCAATTGAAACACACCAGAAAGCTAACATACCCCACTGAGCTGAGAAGATTCCGAAATGCTGAGGTATAAGAATATCAAAATGTCAACATGCTGCAAACGCAAGCTGTGATAAGAGTCAGATATAATGACTTCTGCTCACCTTTGAGGATAAAATTGGCAGGTATATAATTTTGTCTTTAACTCTGGTAAAAGGTGCTTATGGAAGGCTTATTTAGCAGTCCTTTTTCTAATGAAGGGCGAGCTAGTATTCTCTCTTTAAGTTCTCATGTTTTTCCATGTGGAAAAAGCTAGTATTCTCACTGCCCTGGATTACCAAGCATGTCCTATGTAAAACACTTATAATATTGAGAGTAACTCTAGGTTATGGCGAGTGCTTCAGATAATAGCAGGAGTTCCAATAAAAGCAACAGGAATTATTATGGTCTGCAGTGTTAGTTAAAAGATGTAAAGAAAAGGCCTTGTTCAGCCTGGCAAAGGAAAAGGGAAGACATAGCCA